>NW_027667233.1:0-438000 GCF_963924665.1 Micromys minutus | reverse complement strand
TTTTATCCCAAAAGTAAGGGGAATGCATATCTTTTTGCCATAAAAATGTAAATTTCTTCATTTTTTCTTCAAAATAAGGGGAATTTCTGCCTTTTTCCCTCTAAATAAGTGGAATTTCTGTCTTTTTCCCCCAAAACAAAAGTAATTTCTGTCTTTTTTGCCCCAAAATAAGGGGGATTTTCTGAATTATTACCCTGAAATAAGTGAAATTTCTCCAATTTTGCCCCAAAATAATGGAAATTTCTGCCTCTTTGCCCCCAAATAAGGGGAATTTCAGCCTTTTACCTCAAAATAGGGGGAATTTCTGCATTTTTGCCACAAAATATTAGGAATTTCTGACTTTTTGCCCCAAAATAAGGAAAATTTGTTCCTTTTTTCCCTGAAATAAGTGAAATTTCTGCAATTTTGCCCCAAAATAATTGAAATTTCTGCAATTTTTCCCCAAAATAAGGGAAATTTCTGGAATTTTGCCCCAAAATACGTGGAATTTCTACGTTTTGCCCCAAAATAGGGAGTTTTTTGTCTTTGTGCCTCTAAATAAGTGAAATTTCTGCAATTTTGCCCCAAAATAAGGGAAAATTCTGCCTTTTTGCCCCCAAATAAAAGGATTTTCAGCCTTTTTACCTAAAAATAAGGGGAATTTCTGCATTTTTGCCAGAAAATATTAGGAATTTCTGCCTTTTTGCCCCAAAATAAAGAAAATTTCTGCCTTTTTTCCCTGAAAAAAGTGAAATATCTGCAATTTTGCTCCAAAATAAGTGAAATTTCTGCAATTTTGCCCCAAAATAAGGGAAATTTCTGGAATTTTGCCCCAAAATAAGTGGAATTTCTGAGTTTTGCCCCAAAATAAGGAGAATTTCTGTCTTTTTGCCCCAACATATAGGGAATTTCTGTCGTTCTGCACCACAACTAGGGGAATTTGTGCAATTATGCTCCAAAATACGGGGAATTTCTGCCTTTTTGCCCGAAAATAAGGGGAATGCATAACTTTTTGCCATAAAAAAGGGAAATTTCTTCATTTTTTGTTCCAAAATAAGGGAAATTTCTGCATTTTTGCCTCTAAATGAGTGGAATTTCTGTCTTTTTCCCTCAAAACAAAGGGAATTTCTGTCTTTTTTGCCTCAAAAAAAGAGGAATTTCTGACTTATTACACTGAAATAAGTGAAATTTCTGCAATTTTGCCCCAAAATAAGGGGAATTTCTGATTTTTGCCCCAAAATAAAGGGAATTTCTGCATTTTGCCCCAAATTTGGAAAATTTCTGCAATTTTGCTCCAAAATACGGGGAATTTCTGCCTTTTTGCCTGAAAATAATGGGAATGCATATCTTTTTGCCATTAAAAGGGACATTTCTTCATTTTTGCCCCAAAATAAGGGGAATTTCTGACTTATTACCCTGAAGTAAGTGAAATTTCTGCAATTTTGCCCCAAAATAAGGGAAATTTCTGCAATTTTGCCCCAATGAAAGGAAATTTCTGCAATTTTGCCCCAAAATAAGGGGAATTTCTGAATGTTTGCTCCCGAAAAAAGGAGATCTTCTGTCTTTTTGCCCCAAAATAAGGAGAATTTCTGCCTTTTTGCCCGAAAATTATGAGAATTTCTGCAATTTTGCTTCAAAATATGGGTAATTTCTGCTTTTTATCCCAAAAGTAAGGGGAATGCATATCTTTTTGACATAAAAAGGTAAATTTCTTCATTTTTTCTTCAAAATAAGGGGAATTTCTGCCTTTTTGCCTCTAAATAAGTGGAATTTCTGTCTTTTTCCCCCAAAACAAAAGGAATTTCTGTCTTTTTTGCCCCAAAATAAGAAGAATTTCTGAATTATTACCCTGATAATAAGTGAAATTTCTGCAATTTTGCCCCAAAATAAGGGGAATTTCTGCTTTTTTGCCCCCAAATAAGGGGAATTTCAGCCTTTTTACTTCAAAATAAATGGAATTTCTGCATTTTTGCCAGAGAATATTAGGAATTTCAGCCTTTTTGCCCCAAAATAAAGAAAATTTCTGCTTTTTTTCGCTGAAATAAGTGAAATTTCTACAATTTTGCCACAAAATAAGTGAAATTTCTGCAATTTTGCCCCAAAATAAGGGAAATTTCTGGAATTTTGCCCTAAATTAGTGGAATTTCTGAGTTTTGCCCCAAAATAAGGAGAATTTCTGTCTTTTTGCCCCAACATATAGGGAATTTCTGTCTTTATGCACCACAACTAGCGGAATTTCTGCAATTATGCTCCAAAATACAGGGAATTTGTGCCTTTTTGCCCGAAAATAAGGGGAATGCATAACTTTTTGCCATAAAAAAGGGAAATTTCTTCATTTTTGCTCTAAAATAAGGGAAATTTCTGCATTTTTGCCTCTAAATAAGTGGAATTTCTGTCTTTTTCCCTCAAAACAAAGGGAATTTCTGTCTTTTTTGCCTCAAAATAAGGGGAATTTCTGACTTATTACACTGAAATAAGTGAAATTTCTGCAATTTTGCTTAAAAATAAGGGAAATTTCTGCCTTTTTGCCACAAATTAATGGGAATTTCTGCCTTTTTTCCCCAAAATAAGAAAAATTTTTGCTTTTTTTCTCTGAAATAAGTGAAATTTCTGCAATTTTGCCCTAAAATAAGGAAAATTTCTGCAATTTTTCCCAATAATAAGGGAAATTTCTGCAATTTTGCCCCAAAATAAGGGGAATTTCTCCCTTTTTGCCCCAAAATGAAGGAAATTTCAGCCTTTTTACCTGAAAATAAGTGAAATTTCTGAAATTTTGCCCCAAATAAGGAAAATTTCTTCAATTTTGCCCCAAAATAAGGCAAATTTTTGTAATTTTGCCCCAAAATAAAGGAAATTTCTTGAATTTTGCCCCAAAAGAAGGGGAATTTCTGATTTTTGCCCCAAAATAAGGGAAATTTCTGCAATTTTGCCCCAATGTAAAGGAAATTTCTGCAATTTTGCCACAAAATAACGGGAATTTCTAAATGTTTGCTCCCAAAAAAAGGAGATCTTCTGTCTTTTTGCCCCAAAATAAAGAGAATTTCTGCCTTTTTGCCCGAAAATTATGAGAATTTCTGCAATTTTGCTTGAAAATACGGGGAATTTCTGCTTTTAATCCCGAAAGTAAGGGGAATGCATACCTTTTTGTCATAAAAAGGTAAATTTCTACATTTTTGCTCCAAAATAAGGGGAATTTCTGCCTTTTTGTCTCTAAATAAATGGAATTTCTGTCTTTTTCCCCCAAAACAAAGGGAATTTCTGTCTTTTTTGCCCCAAAATAAGGGGAATTTCTGAATTATTACCCTGAAATAAGTGAAATTTCTCTAATTTTGCCCCAAAATAAGGGAAATTTCTGCCTCTTTGCCCCCAAATAAGGCGAATTTCAGCATTTTACCTCAAAATAAGGGGAATTTCTGCATTTTTGCCACAAAATATTAGGAATTTCTGACTTTTTGCCCCAAAATAAGGAAAATTTGTGCCTTTTTCACTGAAATAAGTGAAATTTCTGCAATTTTGCCCCAAAATAAGTGAAATTTCTGCAATTTTGCCCCAAAATAAGGGAAATTTCTGGAATTTTGCCCTAAAATAAGAGGAATTTCTAAGTTTTGCCCCAAAATAAGGAGATTTTCTGTCTTTTTGCCTGTAAATAAGTGAAATTTCTGCAATTTTGCCCCAAAATAAGGGAAATTTCTGCCTTTTTGCCCCCAAATAAGGGGAATTTCAGCCTTTTTACCTCAAAATAAGGGGAATTTCTGCATTTTTGCCAGAAAATATTAGGAATTTCTGCCTTTTTGCCCCAAAATAAGGAAAATTTCTCCCTTTTTTTCCTGAAATAAGTGAAATTTCTGCAATTTTGCCCCAAAATAAGTGAAATTTCTGCAATTTTGCCCCAAAATAAGGGAAATTTCTGGAATTTTTCCCCAAAATAAGTAGAATTTATGAGTTTTGCCCCAATATAAGGAGAATTTCTGTCTTTTTGCCCCAACATATAGGGAATTTCTGTCTTTGTGCACCACAACTAGAGGAATTTCTGCAATTATGCTCCAAAATACGGGGAATTTCTGCCTTTTTGCCCGAAAATTATGAGAATTTCTGCAATTTTGTTTCAAAATACAGGGAATTTCTGCTTTTTATCCCAAAAGTAAGGGGAATGCATATCTTTTTGCCATAAAAAAGTAAATTTCTTCATTTTTTCCTTCAAAATAAAGGGAATTTCTGCCTTTTTGCCTCTAAATAAGTGGAATTTCTGTCTTTTTCCCCCAAAACAAAAGGAATTTCTGTCTTTTTTGACCCAAAATAAGGGGAATTTCTGAATTACTACCCTGAAATAAGTGAAATTTCTCCAATTTTGCCCGAAAATAATGGAAATTTCTGCCTCTGTGCCCCCAAATAAGGGGAATTTCAGCCTTTTTACCTCAAAACAAGGGGAATTTCTGCATTTTTGCCACAAAATATTAGGAATTTCTGACTTTTTGCCCCAAGATAAGGAAAATTTGTGCCTTTTTTCCCTGAAATAAGTGAAATTTCTGCAATTTTGCCCGAAAATAAATAAAATTTCTGCAATGTTGCCCCAAAATAAGGGAAATTTCTGGAATTTTGCCCCCAAATAAGTGGAATTTCTAAGTTTTGCCCCAAAATAAGGAGAATTTCTGTATTTTTGCCTCTAAATAATTGAAATTTCTGCAATTTTGCCACAAAATAAGGGAAATTTCTGCCTTTTTGCCCCCAAATAAGGGGAATTTCAGCCTTTTTACCTCAAAATAAGGGGAATTTCTGCATTTTTGCCAGAAAATATTAGGAATTTCTGCCTTTTTGCCCCAAAATAAGGAAAATTTCTGCCTTTTTTCCCTGAAATAAGTGAAATTTCTGCAATTTTGCCCCAAAATAAGTGAAATTTCTGCAATTTTGCCCCAAAATAAGGGAAATTTCTGGAATTTTTCCCCAAAATAAGCAGAATTTATGAGTTTTGCCCCAAAATAAGGAGAATTTCTGTCTTTTTGCCCCAACATATAGGGAATTTCTGTCTTTGTGCATCACAACTAGAGGAATTTCTGCAATTATGCTCCAAAATACGGGGAATTTCTGCATTTTTGCCCGAAAATTATGAGAATTTCTGCAATTTTGCTTCAAAATACGGGGAATTTCTGCTTTTTATCCCAAAATAAGGGGAATGCATACCTTTTTGCCATAAAAAGGTAAATTTCTTCATTTTTGCTCCAAAATAAGGGGAATTTCTGCCTTTTTGCCTCTAAATAAGTGGAATTTCTGTCGTTTTCCCCCAAAACAAAAGGAATTTCTGTCTTTTTTGAACCAAAATAAGGGGAATTTCTGAATTATTACCCTGAAATAAGTGAAATTTCTCCAATTTTGCCCCAAAATAATGGAAATTTCTGCCTCTTTGCCCCCAAATAAGGGGAATTTCAGCCTTTTTACCTCAAAATAAGGGGAATTTCTGCATTTTTGCAACAAAATATTAGGAATTTCTGACTTTTTGCCCCAAAATAAGGAAAATTTGTGCCTTTTTTCCCTGAAATAAGTGAAATTTCTGCAATTTTGCCCCAAAATAAGTGAAATTTCTGCAATGTTGCCCCAAAATAAGGGAAATTTCTGCCTTTTTGCCCCCAAATAAAAGGAATTTCAGCCTTTTTACCTAAAAATAAGGGGAATTTCTGCATTTTTGCCAGAAAATATTAGGAATTTCTGCCTTTTAGCCCCAAAATAAAGAAAATTTCTGCCTTTTTTCCCTGGAATAAGTGAAATTTCTGCAATTTTGCCCCAAAATAAGTGAAATTTCTGCAATTTTGCCCCAAAATAAGGGAAATTTCTGGAATTTTGCCCCAAAATAAGTGGAATTTCTGAGTTTTGCCCCAAAATACGGGGAATTTCTGCCTTTTTGCCCGAAAATAAGGGGAATGCATAACTTTTTGCCATAAAAAAGGGAAATTTCTTCATTTTTGCTCCAAAATAAGGGAAATTTCTGCCTTTTTGCCTCTAAATAAGTGGAATTTCTGTCTTTTTCCCTCAAAACAAAGGGAATTTCTGTCTTTTTTGCCTCAAAAAAAGAGGAATTTCTGACTTATTACACTGAAATAAGTGAAATTTCTGCAATTTTGCCCCAAAATAAGGGGAATTTCTGATTTTGGCCACAAAATAAAGGGAATTTCTGCATTTTGCCCCAAAATTAGGGGAATTTCTGCAATTTTGCTCCAAAATACGGGGAATTTCTGCCTTTTTGCCTGAAAATAATGGGAATGCATACCTTTTTGCCATTAAAAGGGACATTTCTTCATTTTTGCTCCAAAATAAAGGGAATTTCTGCCTTTTTGCCTCTAAATAAGTGGAATTTCTGTCTTTTTCCCTCAAAACAAAGAGAATTTCTGTCTTTTTTGCCCCAAAATAAGGGGAATTTCTGACTTATTACCCTGAAGTAAGTGAAATTTCTGAAATTTTGCCCCAAAATAAGGGAAATTTCTGCAATTTTGCCCCAAAATAAGGGGAATTTCTTAATGTTTGCTCCCGAAAAAAGGAGATCTTCTGTCTTTTTGCCCCAAAATAAAAAGAATTTCTGCCTTTTTGCCCGAAAATTATGAGAATTTCTGCAATTTTGCTTCAAAATACGGGGAATTTCTGCTTTTTATCCCAAAAGTAAGGGGAATGCATATCTTTTTGCCATAAAAAGGTAAATTTCTTCATTTTTTCCTTCAAAATAAGGGGATTTTCTGCCTTTTTGCCTCTAAATAAGTGGAATTTCTGTCTTTTTCCCCCAAAACAAAAGGAATTTCTGTTTTTTTTGACCCAAAATAAGGGGAATTTCTGAATTATTACTCTGAAATAAGTGAAATTTCTCCAATTTTGCCCCAAAATAATGGAAATTTCTGCCTCTTTGCCCCCAAATAAGGGGAATTTCAGCCTTTTTACCTCAAAATAAGGGGAATTTCTGCATTTTTGCCACAAAATATTAGGAATTTCTGACTTTTTGCCCCCAAAAAAGGAAAATTTGTGCCTTTTTTCCCTGAAATAAGTGAAATTTCTGCAATTTTGCCAGAAAATAAGTGAAATTTCTGCAATGTTGCCCCAAAATAAGAGAAATTTCTGGAATTTTACCCCCAAATAAGTGGAATTTCTAAGTTTTGCCCCAAAATAAGGAGAATTTCTGTATTTTTGCCTCTAAATAAGTGAAATTTCTGCAATTTTGCCCCAAAATAAGGGAAATTTCTGCCTTTTTGCCCCCAAATAAAAGGAATTTCAGCCTTTTTACCTAAAAATAAAAGGAATTTCTGCATTTTTGCCAGAATATATTAGGAATTTCTGCCTTTTTGCCCCAAAATAAAGAAAATTTCTTCTTTTTTTCCCTGAAATAAGTGAAATTTCTGCAATTTTGCCCCAAAATAAGTGAAATTTCTGCAATTTTGCCCCAAAATAAGAGAAATTTCTGGAATTTTGCCCCAAAATAAGTGGAATTTCTGAGTTTTGCCCCAAAATAAGGAGAATTTCTGTCTTTTTGCCCCAACATATAGGGAATTTCTGTCGTTCTGCACCACAACTAGTGGAATTTGTGCAATTATGCTCCAAAATACGGGGAATTTCTGCCTTTTTGCCCGAAAATAAGGGGAATGCATAACTTTTTGCCATAAAAAAGGGAAATTTCTTCATTTTTGCTCCAAAATAAGGGAAATTTCTGCATTTTTGCCTCTAAATAAGTGGAATTTCTGTCTTTTTCCCTCAAAACAAAGGGAATTTCTGTCTTTTTTGCCTCAAAAAAAGAGGAATTTCTGACTTATTACACTGAAATAAGTGAAATTTCTGCAATTTTGCCCCAAAATAAGGGGAATTTCTGCCTTTTTGCCCCCAAATAAGGGGAATTTCAGCCTTTTTACTTCAAAATAAAGGGAATTTTGGCATTTTTGCCAGAGAATATTAGGAATTTCTGCCTTTTTGCCCCAAAATAAAGAAAATTTCTGCCTTTTTTCCCTGAAATAAGTGAAATTTCTACAATTTTGCCCCAAAATAAGTGAAATTTCTGCAATTTTGCCCCAAAATAAGGAAAATTTCTGGAATTTTGCCCTAAATTAGTGGAATTTCTGAGTTTTGCCCCAAAATAAGGAGAATTTCTGTCTTTTTGCCCCAACATATAGGGAATTTCTGTCTTTATACACCACAACTAGCGGAATTTCTGCAATTATGCTCCAAAATACGGGGAATTTGTGCCTTTTTGCCCGAAAATAAGGGGAATGCATAACTTTTTGCCATAAAAAAGGGAAATTTCTTCATTTTTGCTCTAAAATAAGGGAAATTTCTGCATTTTTGCCTCTAAATAAGTGGAATTTCTGTCTTTTTCCCTCAAAACAAAGGGAATTTCTGTCTTTTTTGCCTCAAAATAAGGGGAATTTCTGACTTATTACACTGCAATAAGTGAAATTTCTGCAATTTTGCTTAAAAATAAGGGAAATTTCTGCCTTTTTGCCACAAATTAATGGGAATTTCTGCCTTTTTTCCCCAAAATAAGAAAAATTTTTGCTTTTTTTCTCTGAAATAAGTGAAATTTCTGCAATTTTGCCCTAAAATAAGGAAAATTTCTGCAATTTTTCCCAATAATAAGGGAAATTTCTGCAATTTTGCCCCAAATAAGGGGAATTTCTCCCTTTTTGCCCCAAAATGAAGGAAATTTCAGCCTTTTTACCTGAAAATAAGTGAAATTTCTGAAATTTTGCCCCAAATAAGGAAAATTTCTTCAATTTTGCCCCAAAATAAGGTAAATTCCTGTAATTTTGCCCCAAAATAAAGGAAATTTCTTGAATTTTGCCCCAAAAGAAGGGGAATTTCTGATTTTTGCCCCAAAATAAGGGAAATTTCTGCAATTTTGCCCCAATGTAAAGGAAATTTTTGCAATTTTGCCACAAAATAACGGGAATTTCTAAATGTTTGCTCCCAAAAAAAGGAGATCTTCTGTCTTTTTGCCCCAAAATAAAGAGAATTTCTGCCTTTTTGCCCGAAAATTATGAGAATTTCTGCAATTTTGCTTGAAAATACGGGGAATTTCTGCTTTTAATCCCGAAAGTAAGGGGAATGCATACCTTTTTGTCATAAAAAGGTAAATTTCTACATTTTTGCTCCAAAATAAGGGGAATTTCTGCCTTTTTGTCTCTAAATAAATGGAATTTCTGTCTTTTTCACCCAAAACAAAGGGAATTTCTGTCTTTTTTGCCCCAAAATAAGGGGAATTTCTGAATTATTACCCTGAAATAAGTGAAATTTCTCTAATTTTGCCCCAAAATAAGGGAAATTTCTGCCTCTTTGCCCCCAAATAAGGCGAATTTCAGCATTTTACCTCAAAATAAGGGGAATTTCTGCATTTTTGCCACAAAATATTAGGAATTTCTGACTTTTTGCCCCAAAATAAGGAAAATTTGTGCCTTTTTTCACTGAAATAAGTGAAATTTCTGCAATTTTGCCCCAAAATAAGTGAAATTTCTGCAATTTTGCCCCAAAATAAGGGAAATTTCTGGAATTTTGCCCCAAAATAAGTGGAATTTCTAAGTTTTGCCCCAAAAAAAGGAGAATTTCTGTCTTTTTGCCTGTAAATAAGTGAAATTTCTCCAATTTTGCCCCAAAATAAGGGAAATTTCTGCCTCTTTGCCCCCAAATAAGGGGAATTTCAGCCTTTTTACCTCAAAATAAGGGGAATTTCTGCATTTTTGCCACAAAATATTAGGAATTTCTGACTTTTTGCCCCAAAATAAGGAAAATTTGTGCCTTTTTTCCCTGAAATAAGTGAAATTTCTGCAATTTTGCCCCAAAATAAGTGAAATTTCTGCAATTTTGCCCCAAAATAAGGGAAATTTCTGGAATTTTGCCCCAAAATAAGAGGAATTTCTAAGTTTTGCCCCAAAATAAGGAGATTTTCTGTCTTTTTGCCTGTAAATAAGTGAAATTTCTGCAATTTTGCCCCAAAATAAGGGAAATTTCTGCCTTTTTGCCCCCAAATAAGGGGAATTTCAGCCTTTTTACCTCAAAATAAGGGGAATTTCTGCATTTTTGCCAGAAAATATTAGGAATTTCTGCCTTTTTGCCCCAAAATAAGGAAAATTTCTGCCTTTTTTCCCTGAAATAAGTGAAATTTCTGCAATTTTGCCCCAAAATAAGTGAAATTTCTGCAATTTTGCCCCAAAATAAGGGAAATTTCTGGAATTTTTCCCCAAAATAAGTAGAATTTCTGAGTTTTGCCCCAAAATAAGGAGAATTTCTGTCTTTTTGCCCCAACATATAGGGAATTTCTGTCTTTGTGCACCACAACTAGAGGAATTTCTGCAATTATGCTCCAAAATACGGGGAATTTCTGCCTTTTTGCCCGAAAATTATGAGAATTTCTGCAATTTTGCTTCAAAATACGGGGAATTTCTGCTTTTTATCCCAAAAGTAAGGGGAATGCATATCTTTTTGCCATAAAAAAGTAAATTTCTTCATTTTTTCCTTCAAAATAAAGGGAATTTCTGCCTTTTTGCCTCTAAATAAGTGGAATTTCTGTCTTTTTCCCCCAAAACAAAAGGAATTTCTGTCTTTTTTGACCCAAAATAAGGGGAATTTCTGAATTATTACCCTGAAATAAGTGAAATTTCTCCAATTTTGCCCGAAAATAATGGAAATTTCTGCCTCTGTGCCCCCAAATAAGGGGAATTTCAGCCTTTTTACCTCAAAATAAGGGGAATTTCTGCATTTTTGCCACAAAATATTAGGAATTTCTGACTTTTTGCCCCAAGATAAGGAAAATTTGTGCCTTTTTTCCCTGAAATAAGTGAAATTTCTGCAATTTTGCCCGAAAATAAGTAAAATTTCTGCAATGTTGCCCCAAAATAAGGGAAATTTCTGGAATTTTGCCCCCAAATAAGTGGAATTTCTATGTTTTGCCCCAAAATAAGGAGAATTTCTGTATTTTTGCCTCTAAATAATTGAAATTTCTACAATTTTGCCCCAAAATAAGGGAAATTTCTGCCTTTTTGCCCCCAAATAAGGGGAATTTCAGCCTTTTTACCTCAAAATAAGGGGAATTTCTGCATTTTTGCCAGAAAATATTAGGAATTTCTGCCTTTTTGCCCCAAAATAAGGAAAATTTCTGCCTTTTTTCCCTGAAATAAGTGAAATTTCTGCAATTTTGCCCCAAAATAAGTGAAATTTCTGCAATTTTGCCCCAAAATAAGGGAAATTTATGGAATTTTTCCCCAAAATAAGTAGAATTTCTGAGTTTTGCCCCAAAATAAGGAGAATTTCTGTCTTTTTGCCCCAACATATAGGGAATTTCTGTCTTTGTGCACCACAACTAGAGGAATTTCTGCAATTATGCTCCAAAATACGGGGAATTTCTGCATTTTTGCCCAAAAATTATGAGAATTTCTGCAATTTTGCTTCAAAATACGGGGAATTTCTGCTTTTTATCCCAAAATAAGGGGAATGCATACCTTTTTGCCATAAAAAGGTAAATTTCTTCATTTTTGCTCCAAAATAAGGGGAATTTCTGCCTTTTTGCCTCTAAATAAGTGGAATTTCTGTCGTTTTCCCCCAAAACAAAAGGAATTTCTGTCTTTTTTGAACCAAAATAAGGGGAATTTCTGAATTATTACCCTGAAATAAGTGAAATTTCTCCAATTTTGCCCCAAAATAATGGAAATTTCTGCCTCTTTGCCCCCAAATAAGGGGAATTTCAGCCTTTTTACCTCAAAATAAGGGGAATATCTGCATTTTTGCAACAAAATATTAGGAATTTCTGACTTTTTGCCCCAAAATAAGGAAAATTTGTGCCTTTTTTCCCTGAAATAAGTGAAATTTCTGCAATTTTGCCCCAAAATAAGTGAAATTTCTGCAATGTTGCCCCAAAATAAGGGAAATTTCTGGAATTTTGCGCGAAAATAAGTGGAATTTCTAAGTTTTGCCCCAAAATAAGCAGAATTTCTGTATTTTTGCCTCTAAATAAGTGAAATTTCTGCAATTTTGCCCCAAAATAAGGGAAATTTCTGCCTTTTTGCCCCCAAATAAAAGGAATTTCAGCCTTTTTACCTAAAAATAAGGGGAATTTCTGCATTTTTGCCAGAAAATATTAGGAATTTCTGCCTTTTTGCCCCAAAATAAAGAAAATTTCTGCCTTTTTTCCCTGGAATAAGTGAAATTTCTGCAATTTTGCCCCAAAATAAGTGAAATTTCTGCAATTTTGCCCCAAAATAAGGGAAATTTCTGGAATTTTGCCCCAAAATAAGTGGAATTTCTGAGTTTTGCCCCAAAATACGGGGAATTTCTGCCTTTTTGCCCGAAAATAAGGGGAATGCATAACTTTTTGCCATAAAAAAGGGAAATTTCTTCATTTTTGCTCCAAAATAAGGGAAATTTCTGCCTTTTTGCCTCTAAATAAGTGGAATTTCTGTCTTTTTCCCTCAAAACAAAGGGAATTTCTGTCTTTTTTGCCTCAAAAAAAGAGGAATTTCTGACTTATTACACTGAAATAAGTGAAATTTCTGCAATTTTGCCCCAAAATAAGGGGAATTTCTGATTTTGGCCACAAAATAAAGGGAATTTCTGCATTTTGCCCCAAAATTAGGGGAATTTCTGCAATTTTGCTCCAAAATACGGGGAATTTCTGCCTTTTTGCCTGAAAATAATGGGAATGCATACCTTTTTGCCATTAAAAGGGAAATTTCTTCATTTTTGCTCCAAAATAAAGGGAATTTCTGCCTTTTTGCCTCTAAATAAGTGGAATTTCTGTCTTTTTCCCTCAAAACAAAGAGAATTTCTGTCTTTTTTGCCCCAAAATAAGGGGAATTTCTGACTTATTACCCTGAAGTAAGTGAAATTTCTGAAATTTTGCCCCAAAATAAGGGAAATTTCTGCAATTTTGCCCCAAAATAAGGGGAATTTCTTAATGTTTGCTCCCGAAAAAAGGAGATCTTCTGTCTTTTTGCCCCAAAATAAAAAGAATTTCTGCCTTTTTGCCCGAAAATTATGAGAATTTCTGCAATTTTGCTTCAAAATACGGGGAATTTCTGCTTTTTATCCCAAAAGTAAGGGGAATGCATATCTTTTTGCCATAAAAAGGTAAATTTCTTCATTTTTTCCACAAAATAAGGGGATTTTCTGCCTTTTTGCTTCTAAATAAGTGGAATTTCTGTCTTTTTCCCCAAGAAAAAAAAGGAATTTCTGTTTTTTTTGACCCAAAATAAGGGGAATTTCTGAATTATTACTCTGAAATAAGTGAAATTTCTCCAATTTTGCCCCAAAATAATGGAAATTTCTGCCTCTTTGCCCCAAAATAAGGGGAATTTCAGCCTTTTTACTTCAAAATAAGGGGAATTTCTGCATTTTTGCCACAAAATATTAGGAATTTCTGACTTTTTGCCCCAAAAAAAGGAAAATTTGTGCCTTTTTTCCCTGAAATAAGTGAAATTTCTGCAATTTTGCCAGAAAATAAGTGAAATTTCTGCAATGTTGCCCCAAAATAAGAGAAATTTCTGGAATTTTACCCCCAAATAAGTGGAATTTCTAAGTTTTGCCCCAAAATAAGGAGAATTTCTGTATTTTTGCCTCTAAATAAGTGAAATTTCTGCAATTTTGCCCCAAAATAAGGGAAATTTCTGCCTTTTTGCCCCCAAATAAAAGGAATTTCAGCCTTTTTACCTAAAAATAAAAGGAATTTCTGCCTTTTTGCCAGAATATATTAGGAATTTCTGCCTTTTTGCCCCAAAATAAAGAAAATTTCTTCTTTTTTACCCTGAAACAAGTGAAATTTCTGCAATTTTGCCCCAAAATAAGTGAAATTTCTGCAATTTTGCCCCAAAATAAGGGAAATTTCTGGAATTTTGCCCCAAAATAAGTGGAATTTCTGAGTTTTGCCCCAAAATAAGGAGAATTTCTGTCTTTTTGCCCCAACATATAGGGAATTTCTGTCTTTGTGCACCACAACTAGAGGAATTTCTGCAATTATGCTCCAAAATACGGGGAATTTCTGCCTTTTTGCCCGAAAATAAGGGGAATGCATAACTTTTTGCCATAAAAAAGGGAAATTTCTTCATTTTTGCTCCAAAATAAGGGAAATTTCTGCATTTTTGCCTCTAAATAAGTGGAATTTCTGTCTTTTTCCCTCAAAACAAAGGGAATTTCTGTTTTTTTTGCCTCAAAAAAAGAGGAATTTCTGACTTATTACACTGAAATAAGTGAAATTTCTGCAATTTTGCCCCAAAATAAGGGGAATTTCTGCCTTTTTGCCCCCAAATAAGGGGAATTTCAGCCTTTTTACTTCAAAATAAAGGGAATTTTGGCATTTTTGCCAGAGAATATTAGGAATTTCTGCCTTTTTGCCCCAAAATAAAGAAAATTTCTGCCTTTTTTCCCTGAAATAAGTGAAATTTCTACAATTTTGCCCCAAAATAAGTGAAATTTCTGCAATTTTGCCCCAAAATAAGGGAAATTTCTGGAATTTTGCCCTAAATTAGTGGAATTTCTGAGTTTTGCCCCAAAATAAGGAGAATTTCTGTCTTTTTGCCCCAACATATAGGGAATTTCTGTCTTTATACACCACAACTAGCGGAATTTCTGCAATTATGCTCCAAAATACGGGGAATTTGTGCCTTTTTGCCCGAAAATAAGGGGAATGCATAACTTTTTGCCATAAAAAAGGGAAATTTCTTCATTTTTGCTCTAAAATAAGGGAAATTTCTGCATTTTTGCCTCTAAATAAGTGGAATTTCTGTCTTTTTCCCTGAAAACAAAGGGAATTTCTGTCTTTTTTGCCTCAAAATAAGGGGAATTTCTGACTTATTACACTGAAATAAGTGAAATTTCTGCAATTTTGCTTAAAAATAAGGGAAATTTCTGCCTTTTTGCCACAAATTAATGGGAATTTCTGCATTTTTCCCCAAAATAAGAAAAATTTTTGCTTTTTTTCTCTGAAATAAGTGAAATTTCTGCAATTTTGCCCTAAAATAAGGAAAATTTCTGCAATTTTTCCCAATAATAAGGGAAATTTCTGCAATTTTGCCCCAAATAAGGGGAATTTCTCCCTTTTTGCCCCAAAATGAAGGAAATTTCAGCCTTTTTACCTGAAAATAAGTGAAATTTCTGCAATTTTGCCCCAAATAAGGAAAATTTCTTCAATTTTGCCCCAAAATAAGGTAAATTCCTGTAATTTTGCCCCAAAATAAAGGAAATTTCTTGAATTTTGCCCCAAAAGAAGGGGAATTTCTGATTTTTGCCCCAAAATAAGGGAAATTTCTGCAATTTTGCCCCAATGTAAAGGAAATTTTTGCAATATTGCCACAAAATAACGGGAATTTCTAAATGTTTGCTCCCAAAAAAAGGAGATCTTCTGTCTTTTTGCCCCAAAATAAAGAGAATTTCTGCCTTTTTGCCCAAAAATTATGAGAATTTCTGCAATTTTGCTTGAAAATACGGGGAATTTCTGCTTTTAATCCCGAAAGTAAAGGGAATGCATATCTTTTTGTCATAAAAAGGTAAATTTCTACATTTTTGCTCCAAAATAAGGGGAATTTCTGCCTTTTTGTCTCTAAAAATAAATGGAAATTTCTGTCTTTTTCCCCCAAAACAAAGGGAATTTCTGTCTTTTTTGCCCCAAAATAAGGGGAATTTCTGAATTATTACCCTGAAATAAGTGAAATTTCTCTAATTTTGCCCCAAAATAAGGGAAATTTCTGCCTCTTTGCCCACAAATAAGGGGAATTTCAGCATTTTACCTCAAAATAATGGGAATTTCTGCATTTTTGCCACAAAATATTAGGAATTTCTGACTTTTTGCCCCAAAATAAGGAAAATTTGTGCCTTTTTTCACTGAAATAAGTGAAATTTCTGCAATTTTGCCCCAAAATAAGTGAAATTTCTGCAATTTTGCCCCAAAATAAGGGAAATTTCTGGAATTTTGCCCCAAAATAAGTGGAATTTCTAAGTTTTGCCCCAAAAAAAGGAGAATTTCTGTCTTTTTGCCTGTAAATAAGTGAAATTTCTCCAATTTTGCCCCAAAATAAGGGAAATTTCTGCCTCTTTGCCCCCAAATAAGGGGAATTTCAGCCTTTTTACCTCAAAATAAGGGGAATTTCTGCATTTTTGCCACAAAATATTAGGAATTTCTGACTTTTTGCCCCAAAATAAGGAAAATTTGTGCCTTTTTTCCCTGAAATAAGTGAAATTTCTGCAATTTTGCCCCAAAATAAGTGAAATTTCTGCAATTTTGCCCCAAAATAAGGGGAATTTCTGGAATTTTGCCCCAAAATAAGAGGAATTTCTAAGTTTTGCCCCAAAATAAGGAGATTTTCTGTCTTTTTGCCTGTAAATAAGTGAAATTTCTGCAATTTTGCCCCAAAATAAGGGAAATTTCTGCCTTTTTGCCCCCAAATAAGGGGAATTTCAGCCTTTTTACCTCAAAATAAGGGGAATTTCTGCATTTTTGCCAGAAAATATTAGGAATTTCTGCCTTTTTGCCCCAAAATAAGGAAAATTTCTGCCTTTTTTCCCTGAAATAAGTGAAATTTCTGCAATTTTGCCCCAAAATAAGTGAAATTTCTGCAATTTTGCCCCAAAATAAGGGAAATTTCTGGAATTTTTCCCCAAAATAAGTAGAATTTCTGAGTTTTGCCCCAAAATAAGGAGAATTTCTGTCTTTTTGCCCCAACATATAGGGAATTTCTGTCTTTGTGCACCACAACTAGAGGAATTTCTGCAATTATGCTCCAAAATACGGGGAATTTCTGCCTTTTTGCCCGAAAATTATGAGAATTTCTGCAATTTTGCTTCAAAATACGGGGAATTTCTGCTTTTTATCCCAAAAGTAAGGGGAATGCATATCTTTTTGCCATAAAAAAGTAAATTTCTTCATTTTTTTCTTCAAAATAAAGGGAATTTCTGCCTTTTTGCCTCTAAATAAGTGGAATTTCTGTCTTTTTCCCCCAAAACAAAAGGAATTTCTGTCTTTTTTGACCCAAAATAAGGGGAATTTCTGAATTATTACCCTGAAATAAGTGAAATTTCTCCAATTTTGCCCGAAAATAATGGAAATTTCTGCCTCTGTGCCCCCAAATAAGGGGAATTTCAGCCTTTTTACCTCAAAATAAGGGGAATTTCTGCATTTTTGCCACAAAATATTAGGAATTTCTGACTTTTTGCCCCAAGATAAGGAAAATTTGTGCCTTTTTTCCCTGAAATAAGTGAAATTTCTGCAATTTTGCCCGAAAATAAGTAAAATTTCTGCAATGTTGCCCCAAAATAAGGGAAATTTCTGGAATTTTGCCCCCAAATAAGTGGAATTTCTAAGTTTTGCCCCAAAATAAGGAGAATTTCTGTATTTTTGCCTCTAAATAATTGAAATTTCTGCAATTTTGCCCCAAAATAAGGGAAATTTCTGCCTTTTTGCCCCCAAATAAGGGGAATTTCAGCCTTTTTACCTCAAAATAAGGGGAATTTCTGCATTTTTGCCAGAAAATATTAGGAATTTCTGCCTTTTTGCCCCAAAATAAGTGAAATTTCTGCAATTTTGCCCCAAAATAAGGGAAATTTCTGGAATTTTTCCCCAAAATAAGCAGAATTTATGAGTTTTGCCCCAAAATAAGGAGAATTTCTGTCTTTTTGCCCCAACATATAGGGAATTTCTGTCTTTGTGCACCACAACTAGAGGAATTTCTGCAATTATGCTCCAAAATACGGGGAATTTCTGCATTTTTGCCCGAAAATTATGAGAATTTCTGCAATTTTGCTTCAAAATACGGGGAATTTCTGCTTTTTATCCCAAAATAAGGGGAATGCATACCTTTTTGCCATAAAAAGGTAAATTTCTTCATTTTTGCTCCAAAATAAGGGGAATTTCTGCCTTTTTGCCTCTAAATAAGTGGAATTTCTGTCTTTTTCCCCCAAAACAAAAGGAATTTCTGTCTTTTTTGACCCAAAATAAGGGGAATTTCTGAATTATTACCCTGAAATAAGTGAAATTTCTCCAATTTTGCCCGAAAATAATGGAAATTTCTGCCTCTGTGCCCCCAAATAAGGGGAATTTCAGCCTTTTTACCTCAAAATAAGGGGAATTTCTGCATTTTGCCACAAAATACTAGGAATTTCTGACTTTTTGCCCCAAGATAAGGAAAATTTGTGCCTTTTTTCCCTGAAATAAGTGAAATTTCTGCAATTTTGCCCGAAAATAAGTAAAATTTCTGCAATGTTGCCCCAAAATAAGGGAAATTTCTGGAATTTTGCCCCCAAATAAGTAGAATTTCTAAGTTTTGCCCCAAAATAAGGAGAATTTCTGTATTTTTGCCTCTAAATAATTGAAATTTCTGCAATTTTGCCCCAAAATAAGGGAAATTTCTGCCTTTTTGCCCCCAAATAAGGGGAATTTCAGCATTTTTACCTCAAAATAAGGGGAATTTCTGCATTTTTGCCAGAAAATATTAGGAATTTCTGCCTTTTTGCCCCAAAATAAGGAAAATTTCTGCCTTTTTTCCCTGAAATAAGTGAAATTTCTGCAATTTTGCCCCAAAATAAGTGAAATTTCTGCAATTTTGCCCCAAAATAAGGGAAATTTCTGGAATTTTTCCCCAAAATAAGCAGAATTTATGAGTTTTGCCCCAAAATAAGGAGAATTTCTGTCTTTTTGCCCCAACATATAGGGAATTTCTGTCTTTGTGCACCACAACTAGAGGAATTTCTGCAATTATGCTCCAAAATACGGGGAATTTCTGCATTTTTGCCCGAAAATTATGAGAATTTCTGCAATTTTGCTTCAAAATACGGGGAATTTCTGCTTTTTATCCCAAAATAAGGGGAATGCATACCTTTTTGCCATAAAAAGGTAAATTTCTTCATTTTTGCTCCAAAATAAGGGGAATTTCTGCCTTTTTGCCTCTAAATAAGTGGAATTTCTGTCGTTTTCCCCCAAAACAAAAGGAATTTCTGTCTTTTTTGAACCAAAATAAGGGGAATTTCTGAATTATTACCCTGAAATAAGTGAAATTTCTCCAATTTTGCCCCAAAATAATGGAAATTTCTGCCTCTTTGCCCCCAAATAAGGGGAATTTCAGCCTTTTTACCTCAAAATAAGGGGAATTTCTGCATTTTTGCAACAAAATATTAGGAATTTATGACTTTTTGCCCCAAAATAAGGAAAATTTGTGCCTTTTTTCCCTGAAATAAGTGAAATTTCTGCAATTTTGCCCCAAAATAAGTGAAATTTCTGCAATGTTGCCCCAAAATAAGGGAAATTTCTGGAATTTTGCCCGAAAATAAGTGGAATTTCTAAGTTTTGCACCAAAATAAGCAGAATTTCTGTATTTTTGCCTCTAAATAAGTGAAATTTCTGCAATTTTGCCCCAAAATAAGGGAAATTTCTGCCTTTTTGCCCCCAAATAAAAGGAATTTCAGTCTTTTTACCTAAAAATAAGGGGAATTTCTGCATTTTTGCCAGAAAATATTAGGAATTTCTGCCTTTTTGCCCCAAAATAAAGAAAATTTCTGCCTTTTTTCCCTGGAATAAGTGAAATTTCTGCAATTTTGCCCCAAAAAAAGTGAAATTTCTGCAATTTTGCCCCAAAATAAGGGAAATTTCTGGAATTTTGCCCCAAAATAAGTGGAATTTCTGAGTTTTGCCCCAAAATACGGGGAATTTCTGCCTTTTTGCCCGAAAATAAGGGGAATGCATAACTTTTTGCCATAAAAAAGGGAAAATTCTTCATTTTTGCTCCAAAATAAGGGAAATTTCTGCCTTTTTGCCTCTAAATAAGTGGAATTTCTGTCTTTTTCTCTCAAAACAAAGGGAATTTCTGTCTTTTTTGCCTCAAAAAAAGAGGAATTTCTGACTTATTACACTGAAATAAGTGAAATTTCTGCAATTTTGCCCCAAAATAAGGGGAATTTCTGATTTTGGCCACAAAATAAAGGGAATTTCTGCATTTTGCCCCAAAATTAGGGGAATTTCTGCAATTTTGCTCCAAAATACGGGGAATTTCTGCCTTTTTGCCTGAAAATAATGGGAATGCATACCTTTTTGCCATTAAAAGGGACATTTCTTCATTTTTGCTCCAAAATAAAGGGAATTTCTGCCTTTTTGCCTCTAAATAAGTGGAATTTCTGTCTTTTTCCCTCAAAACAAAGAGAATTTCTGTCTTTTTTGCCCCAAAATAAGGGGAATTTCTGACTTATTACCCTGAAGTAAGTGAAATTTCTGAAATTTTGCCCCAAAATAAGGGAAATTTCTGCAATTTTGCCCCAAAATAAGGGGAATTTCTTAATGTTTGCTCCCGAAAAAAGGAGATCTTCTGTCTTTTTGCCCCAAAATAAAAAGAATTTCTGCCTTTTTGCCCAAAAATTATGAGAATTTCTGCAATTTTGCTTCAAAATACGGGGAATTTCTGCTTTTTATCCCAAAAGTAAGGGGAATGCATATCTTTTTGCCATAAAAAGGTAAATTTCTTCATTTTTTCCTTCAAAATAAGGGGATTTTCTGCCTTTTTGCCTCTAAATAAGTGGAATTTCTGTCTTTTTCCCCCAAAACAAAAGGAATTTCTGGTTTTTTTGACCCAAAATAAGGGGAATTTCTGAATTATTACTCTGAAATAAGTGAAATTTCTCCAATTTTGCCCCAAAATAATGGAAATTTCTGACTCTTTGCCCCCAAATAAGGGGAATTTCAGCCTTTTTACCTCAAAATAAGGGGAATTTCTGCATTTTTGCCACAAAATATTAGGAATTTCTGACTTTTTGCCCCAAAAAAAGGAAAATTTGTGCCTTTTTTCCCTGAAATAAGTGAAATTTCTGCAATTTTGCCAGAAAATAAGTGAAATTTCTGCAATGTTGCCCCAAAATAAGGGAAATTTCTGGAATTTTGCCCCCAAATAAGTGGAATTTCTAAGTTTTGCCCCAAAATAAGGAGAATTTCTGTATTTTTGCCTCTAAATAAGTGAAATTTCTGCAATTTTGCCCCAAAATAAGGGAAATTTCTGCCTTTTTGCCCCCAAATAAAAGGAATTTCAGCCTTTTTACCTAAAAATAAAAGGAATTTCTGCATTTTTGCCAGAATATATTAGGAATTTCTGCCTTTTTGCCCCAAAATAAAGAAAATTTCTTCTTTTTTTCCCTGAAATAAGTGAAATTTCTGCAATTTTGCCCCAAAATAAGTGAAATTTCTGCAATTTTGCCCCAAAATAAGGGAAATTTCTGGAATTTTGCCCCAAAATAAGTGGAATTTCTGAGTTTTGCCCCAAAATAAGGAGAATTTCTGTCTTTTTGCCCCAACATATAGGGAATTTCTGTCGTTCTGCACCACAACTAGGGGAATTTGTGCAATTATGCTCCAAAATACGGGGAATTTCTGCCTTTTTGCCCGAAAATAAGGGGAATGCATAACTTTTTGCCATAAAAAAGGGAAATTTCTTCATTTTTGCTCCAAAATAAGGGAAATTTCTGCATTTTTGCCTCTAAATAAGTGGAATTTCTGTCTTTTTCCCTCAAAACAAAGGGAATTTCTGTTTTTTTTGCCTCAAAAAAAGAGGAATTTCTGACTTATTACACTGAAATAAGTGAAATTTCTGCAATTTTGCCCCAAAATAAGGGGAATTTCTGCCTTTTTGCCCCCAAATAAGGGGAATTTCAGCCTTTTTACTTCAAAATAAAGGGAATTTTGGCATTTTTGCCAGAGAATATTAGGAATTTCTGCCTTTTTGCCCCAAAATAAAGAAAATTTCTGCCTTTTTTCCCTGAAATAAGTGAAATTTCTACAATTTTGCCCCAAAATAAGTGAAATTTCTGCAATTTTGCCCCAAAATAAGGGAAATTTCTGGAATTTTGCCCTAAATTAGTGGAATTTCTGAGTTTTGCCCCAAAATAAGGAGAATTTCTGTCTTTTTGCCCCAACATATAGGGAATTTCTGTCTTTATACACCACAACTAGCGGAATTTCTGCAATTATGCTCCAAAATATGGGGAATTTGTGCCTTTTTGCCCGAAAATAAGGGGAATGCATAACTTTTTGCCATAAAAAAGGGAAATTTCTTCATTTTTGCTCTAAAATAAGGGAAATTTCTGCATTTTTGCCTCTAAATAAGTGGAATTTCTGTCTTTTTCCCTGAAAACAAAGGGAATTTCTGTCTTTTTTGCCTCAAAATAAGGGGAATTTCTGACTTATTACACTGAAATAAGTGAAATTTCTGCAATTTTGCTTAAAAATAAGGGAAATTTCTGCCTTTTTGCCACAAATTAATGGGAATTTCTGCCTTTTTTCCCCAAAATAAGAAAAATTTTTGCTTTTTTTCTCTGAAATAAGTGAAATTTCTGCAATTTTGCCCTAAAATAAGGAAAATTTCTGCAATTTTTCCCAATAATAAGGGAAATTTCTGCAATTTTGCCCCAAATAAGGGGAATTTCTCCCTTTTTGCCCCAAAATGAAGGAAATTTCAGCCTTTTTACCTGAAAATAAGTGAAATTTCTGAAATTTTGCCCCAAATAAGGAAAATTTCTTCAATTTTGCCCCAAAATAAGGTAAATTCCTGTAATTTTGCCCCAAAATAAAGGAAATTTCTTGAATTTTGCCCCAAAAGAAGGGGAATTTCTGATTTTTGCCCCAAAATAAGGGAAATTTCTGCAATTTTGCCCCAATGTAAAGGAAATTTTTGCAATTTTGCCACAAAATAACGGGAATTTCTAAATGTTTGCTCCCAAAAAAAGGAGATCTTCTGTCTTTTTGCCCCAAAATAAAGAGAATTTCTGCCTTTTTGCCCGAAAATTATGAGAATTTCTGCAATTTTGCTTGAAAATACGGGGAATTTCTGCTTTTAATCCCGAAAGTAAGGGGAATGCATACCTTTTTGTCATAAAAAGGTAAATTTCTACATTTTTGCTCCAAAATAAGGGGAATTTCTGCCTTTTTGTCTCTAAATAAATGGAATTTCTGTCTTTTTCCCCCAAAACAAAGGGAATTTCTGTCTTTTTTGCCCCAAAATAAGGGGAATTTCTGAATTATTACCCTGAAATAAGTGAAATTTCTCTAATTTTGCCCCAAAATAAGGGAAATTTCTGCCTCTTTGCTCCCAAATAAGGGGAATTTCAGCATTTTACCTCAAAATAAGGGGAATTTCTGCATTTTTGCCACAAAATATTAGGATTTTCTGACTTTTTGCCCCAAAATAAGGAAAATTTGTGCCTTTTTTCACTGAAATAAGTGAAATTTCTGCAATTTTGCCCCAAAATAAGTGAAATTTCTGCAATTTTGCCCCAAAATAAGGGAAATTTCTGGAATTTTGCTCCAAAATAAGTGGAATTTCTAAGTTTTGCCCCAAAAAAAGGAGAATTTCTGTCTTTTTGCCTGTAAATAAGTGAAATTTCTCCAATTTTGCCCCAAAATAAGGGAAATTTCTGCCTCTTTGCCCCCAAATAAGGGGAATTTCAGCCTTTTTACCTCAAAATAAGGGGAATTTCTGCATTTTTGCCACAAAATATTAGGAATTTCTGACTTTTTGCCTCAAAATAAGGAAAATTTGTGCCTTTTTTCCCTGAAATAAGTGAAATTTCTGCAATTTTGCCCCAAAATAAGTGAAATTTCTGCAATTTTGCCCCAAAATAAGGGAAATTTCTGGAATTTTGCCCCAAAATAAGAGGAATTTCTAAGTTTTGCCCCAAAATAAGGAGATTTTCTGACTTTTTGCCTGTAAATAAGTGAAATTTCTGCAATTTTGCCCCAAAATAAGGGAAATTTCTGCCTTTTTGCCCCCAAATAAGGGGAATTTCAGCCTTTTTACCTCAAAATAAGGGGAATTTCTGCATTTTTGCCAGAAAATATTAGGAATTTCTGCCTTTTTGCCCCAAAATAAGGAAAATTTCTGCCTTTTTTCCCTGAAATAAGTGAAATTTCTGCAATTTTGCCCCAAAATAAGTGAAATTTCTGCAATTTTGCCCCAAAATAAGGGAAATTTCTGGAATTTTTCCCCAAAATAAGTAGAATTTATGAGTTTTGCCCCAAAATAAGGAGAATTTCTCTCTTTTTGCCCCAACATATAGGGAATTTCTGTCTTGTGCACCACAACTAGAGGAATTTCTGCAATTATGCTCCAAAATACGGGGAATTTCTGCCTTTTTGCCCGAAAATTATGAGAATTTCTGCAATTTTGCTTCAAAATACGGGGAATTTCTGCTTTTTATCCCAAAAGTAAGGGGAATGCATATCTTTTTGCCATAAAAAAGTAAATTTCTTCATTTTTTTTCTTCAAAATAAAGGGAATTTCTGCCTTTTTGCCTCTAAATAAGTGGAATTTCTGTCTTTTTCCCCCAAAACAAAAGGAATTTCTGTCTTTTTTGACCCAAAATAAGGGGAATTTCTGAATTATTACCCTGAAATAAGTGAAATTTCTCCAATTTTGCCCGAAAATAATGGAAATTTCTGCCTCTGTGCCCCCAAATAAGGGGAATTTCAGCCTTTTTACCTCAAAATAAGGGGAATTTCTGCATTTTTGCCACAAAATATTAGGAATTTCTGACTTTTTGCCCCAAGATAAGGAAAATTTGTGCCTTTTTCCCCTGAAATAAGTGAAATTTCTGCAATTTTGCCCGAAAATAAGTAAAATTTCTGCAATGTTGCCCCAAAATAAGGGAAATTTCTGGAATTTTGCCCCCAAATAAGTGGAATTTCTAAGTTTTGCCCCAAAATAAGGAGAATTTCTGTATTTTTGCCTCTAAATAATTGAAATTTCTGCAATTTTGCCTCAAAATAAGGGAAATTTCTGCCTTTTTGCCCCCAAATAAGGGGAATTTCAGCCTTTTTACCTCAAAATAAGGGGAATTTCTGCATTTTTGCCAGAAAATATTAGGAATTTCTGCCTTTTTGCCCCAAAATAAGGAAAATTTCTGCCTTTTTTCCCTGAAATAAGTGAAATTTCTGCAATTTTGCCCCAAAATAAGTGAAATTTCTGCAATTTTGCCCCAAAATAAGGGAAATTTCTGGAATTTTTCCCCAAAATAAGCAGAATTTATGAGTTTTGCCCCAAAATAAGGAGAATTTCTGTCTTTTTGCCCCAACATATAGGGAATTTCTGTCTTTGTGCACCACATCTAGAGGAATTTCTGCAATTATGCTCCAAAATACGGGGAATTTCTGCATTTTTGCCCGAAAATTATGAGAATTTCTGCAATTTTGCTTCAAAATACGGGGAATTTCTGCTTTTTATCCCAAAATAAGGGGAATGCATACCTTTTTGCCATAAAAAGGTAAATTTCTTCATTTTTGCTCCAAAATAAGGGGAATTTCTGCCTTTTTGCCTCTAAATAAGTGGAATTTCTGTCGTTTTCCCCCAAAACAAAAGGAATTTCTGTCTTTTTTGAACCAAAATAAGGGGAATTTCTGAATTATTACCCTGAAATAAGTGAAATTTCTCCAATTTTGCCCCAAAATAATGGAAATTTCTGCCTCTTTGCCCCCAAATAAGGGGAATTTCAGCCTTTTTATCTCAAAATAAGGGGAATTTCTGCATTTTTGCAAAAAATATTAGGAATTTCTGACTTTTTGCCCCAAAATAAGGAAAATTTGTGCCTTTTTTCCCTGAAATAAGTGAAATTTCTGCAATTTTGCCCCAAAATAAGTGAAATTTCTGCAATGTTGCCCCAAAATAAGGGAAATTTCTGGAATTTTGCCCGAAAATAAGTGGAATTTCTAAGTTTTGCCCCAAAATAAGCAGAATTTCTGTATTTTTGCCTCTAAATAAGTGAAATTTCTGCAATTTTGCCCCAAAATAAGGGAAATTTCTGCCTTTTTGCCCCCAAATAAAAGGAATTTCGGTCTTTTTACCTAAAAATAAGGGGAATTTCTGCATTTTTGCCAGAAAATATTAGGAATTTCTGCCTTTTTGCCCCAAAATAAAGAAAATTTCTGCCTTTTTTCCCTGGAATAAGTGAAATTTCTGCAATTTTGCCCCAAAATAAGTGAAATTTCTGCAATTTTGCCCCAAAATAAGGGAAATTTCTGGAATTTTGCCCCAAAATAAGTGGAATTTCTGAGTTTTGCCCCAAAATACGGGGAATTTCTGCCTTTTTGCCCGAAAATAAGGGGAATGCATAACTTTTTGCCATAAAAAAGGGAAATTTCTTCATTTTTGCTCCAAAATAAGGGAAATTTCTGCCTTTTTGCCTCTAAATAAGTGGAATTTCTGTCTTTTTCCCTCAAAACAAAGGGAATTTCTGTTTTTTTTGCCTCAAAAAAAGAGGAATTTCTGACTTATTACACTGAAATAAGTGAAATTTCTGCAATTTTGCCCCAAAATAAGGGGAATTTCTGATTTTGGCCACAAAATAAAGGGAATTTCTGCATTTTGCCCCAAAATTAGGGGAATTTCTGCAATTTTGCTCCAAAATACGGGGAATTTCTGCCTTTTTGCCTGAAAATAATGGGAATGCATACCTTTTTGCCATTAAAAGGGACATTTCTTCATTTTTGCTCCAAAATAAAGGGAATTTCTGCCTTTTTGCCTCTAAATAAGTGGAATTTCTGTCTTTTTCCCTCAAAACAAAGAGAATTTCTGTCTTTTTTGCCCCAAAATAAGGGGAATTTCTGACTTATTACCCTGAAGTAAGTGAAATTTCTGAAATTTTGCCCCAAAATAAGGGAAATTTCTGCAATTTTGCCCCAAAATAAGGGGAATTTCTTAATGTTTGCTCCCGAAAAAAGGAGATCTTCTGTCTTTTTGCCCCAAAATAAAAAGAATTTCTGCCTTTTTGCCCAAAAATTATGAGAATTTCTGCAATTTTGCTTCAAAATACGGGGAATTTCTGCTTTTTATCCCAAAAGTAAGGGGAATGCATATCTTTTTGCCATAAAAAGGTAAATTTCTTCATTTTTTCCTTCAAAATAAGGGGATTTTCTGCCTTTTTGCCTCTAAATAAGTGGAATTTCTGTCTTTTTCCCCCAAAACAAAAGGAATTTCTGTTTTTTTTGACCCAAAATAAGGGGAATTTCTGAATTATTACTCTGAAATAAGTGAAATTTCTCCAATTTTGCCCCAAAATAATGGAAATTTCTGACTCTTTGCCCCCAAATAAGGGGAATTTCAGCCTTTTTACCACAAAATAAGGGGAATTTCTGCATTTTTGCCACAAAATATTAGGAATTTCTGACTTTTTGCCCCAAAAAAAGGAAAATTTGTGCCTTTTTTCCCTGAAATAAGTGAAATTTCTGCAATTTTGCCAGAAAATAAGTGAAATTTCTGCAATGTTGCCCCAAAATAAGGGAAATTTCTGGAATTTTGCCCCCAAATAAGTGGAATTTCTAAGTTTTGCCCCAAAATAAGGAGAATTTCTGTATTTTTGCCTCTAAATAAGTGAAATTTCTGCAATTTTGCCCCAAAATAAGGGAAATTTCTGCCTTTTTGCCCCCAAATAAAAGGAATTTCAGCCTTTTTACCTAAAAATAAAAGGAATTTCTGCATTTTTGCCAGAATATATTAGGAATTTCTGCCTTTTTGCCCCAAAATAAAGAAAATTTCTTCTTTTTTTCCCTGGAATAAGTGAAATTTCTTCAATTTTGCCCAAAATATGTGAAATTTCTGCAATTTTGCCCCAAAATAAGGGAAATTTCTGGAATTTTGCCCCAAAATAAGTGGAATTTCTGAGTTTTGCCCCAAAATAAGGAGAATTTCTGTCTTTTTGCCCCAACATATAGGGAATTTCTGTCGTTCTGCACCACAACTAGGGGAATTTGTGCAATTATGCTCCAAAATACGGGGAATTTCTGCCTTTTTGCCCGAAAATAAGGGGAATGCATAACTTTTTGCCATAAACAAGGGAAATTTCTTCATTTTTGCTCAAAAATAAGGGAAATTTCTGCATTTTTGCCTCTAAATAAGTGGAATTTCTGTCTTTTTCCCTCAAAACAAAGGGAATTTCTGTCTTTTTTGCCTCAAAATAAGGGGAATTTCTGACTTATTACACTGAAATAAGTGAAATTTCTGCAATTTTGCTTAAAAATAAGGGGAATTTCTGCCTTTTTACTTCAAAATAAAGGGAATTTCTGCATTTTTGCCAGAGAATATTAGGAATTTCTGCCTTTTTGCCCCAAAATAAAGAAAATTTCTGCCTTTTTTCCCTGAAATAAGTGAAATTTCTACAATATTGCCACAAAATAAGTGAAATTTCTGCAATGTTGCCCCAAAATAAGGGAAATTTCTGGAATTTTGCCCTAAATTAGTGGAATTTCTGAGTTTTGCCCCAAAATAAGGAGAATTTCTGTCTTTTTGCCCCAACATATAGGGAATTTCTGTCTTTATACACCACAACTAGCGGAATTTCTGCAATTATGCTCCAAAATACGGGGAATTTGTGCCTTTTTGCCCGAAAATAAGGGGAATGCATAACTTTTTGCCATAAAAAAGGGAAATTTCTTCATTTTTGCTCTAAAATAAGGGAAATTTCTGCATTTTTGCCTCTAAATAAGTGGAATTTCTGTCTTTTTCCCTCAAAACAAAGGGAATTTCTGTCTTTTTTGCCTCAAAATAAGGGGAATTTCTGACTTATTACACTGAAATAAGTGAAATTTCTGCAATTTTGCTTAAAAATAAGGGAAATTTCTGCCTTTTTGCCACAAATTAATGGGAATTTCTGCCTTTTTGCCCCAAAATAAGAAAAATTTTTGCTTTTTTTCTCTGAAATAAGTGAAATTTCTGCAATTTTGCCCTAAAATAGGAAAATTTCTGCAATTTTTCCCAATAATAAGGGAAATTTCTGCAATTTTGCCCCAAATAAGGGGAATTTCTCCCTTTTTGCCCTAAAATGAAGGAAATTTCAGCCTTTTTACCTGAAAATAAGTGAAATTTCTGAAATTTTGCCCCAAATAAGGAAAATTTCTTCAATTTTGCCCCAAAATAAGGTAAATTCCTGTAATTTTGCCCCAAAATAAAGGAAATTTCTTGAATTTTGCCCCAAAAGAAGGGGAATTTCTGATTTTTGCCCCAAAATAAGGGAAATTTCTGCAATTTTGCCCCAATGTAAAGGAAATTTCTGCAATTTTGCCACAAAATAACGGGAATTTCTAAATGTTTGCTCCCAAAAAAAGGAGATCTTCTGTCTTTTTGCCCCAAAATAAAGAGAATTTCTGCCTTTTTGCCCGAAAATTATGAGAATTTCTGCAATTTTGCTTGAAAATACGGGGAATTTCTGCTTTTAATCCCGAAAGTAAGGGGAATGCATACCTTTTTGTCATAAAAAGGAAAATTTCTACATTTTTGCTCCAAAATAAGGGGAATTTCTGCCTTTTTGTCTCTAAATAAATGGAATTTCTGTCTTTTTCCCCCAAAACAAAGGGAATTTCTGTCTTTTTTGCCCCAAAATAAGGGGAATTTCTGAATTATTACCCTGAAATAAGTGAAATTTCTCCAATTTTGCCCCAAAATAAGGGAAATTTCTGCCTCTTTGCCCCCAAATAAGGGGAATTTCAGCATTTTACCTCAAAATAAGGGGAATTTCTGCATTTTTGCCACAAAATATTAGGAATTTCTGACTTTTTGCCCCAAAATAAGGAAAATTTGTGCCTTTTTTCCCTGAAATAAGTGAAATTTCTGCAATTTTGCCCCAAAATAAGTGAAATTTCTGCAATTTTGCCCCAAAATAAGGGAAATTTCTGGAATTTTGCCCCAAAATAAGTGGAATTTCTAAGTTTTTCCCAAAATAAGGAGAATTTCTGTATTTTTGCCTGTAAATAAGTGAAATTTCTGCAATTTTGCCCCAAAATAAGGGAAATTTCTGCCTCTTTGCCCCCAAATAAGGGGAATTTCAGCCTTTTTACCTCAAAATAAGGGGAATTTCTGCATTTTTGCCAGAAAATATTAGGAATTTCTGCCTTTTTGCTCCAAAATAAAGAAAATGTCTTCTTTTTTTCCCTGAAATAAGTGAAATTTCTGCAATTTTGCCCCAAAATAAGTGAAATTTCTGCAATTTTGCCCCAAAATAAGGGAAATTTCTGGAATTTTGCCCCAAAATAAGTGGAATTTCTGAGTTTTGCCCCAAAATAAGGAGAATTTGTGTCTTTTTGCCCCAACATATAGGGAATTTCTGTCGTTCTGCACCACAACTAGGGGAATTTGTAGAATTATGCTCCAAAATACGGGGAATTTCTGCCTTTTTGCCCGAAAATAAGGGGAATGCATAACTTTTTGCCATAAAAAAGGGAAATTTCTTCATTTTTGCTCCAAAATAAGGGAAATTTCTGCATTTTTGCCTCTAAATAAGTGGAATTTCTGTCTTTTTCCCTCAAAACAAAGGGAATTTCTGTCTTTTTTGCCTCAAAAAAAAGAGGAATTTCTGACTTATTACACTGAAATAAGTGAAATTTCTGCAATTTTGCCCCAAAATAAGGGGAATTTCTGCCTTTTTGCCCCCAAATAAGGGGAATTTCAGCCTTTTTACTTCAAAATAAAGGGAATTTCTGCATTTTTGCCAGAGAATATTAGGAATTTCTGCCTTTTTGCCCCAAAATAAAGAAAATTTCTGCCTTTTTTCCCTGAAATAAGTGAAATTTCTACAATTTTGCCCCAAAATAAGTGAAATATCTGCAATTTTGCCCCAAAATAAGGGAAATTTCTGGAATTTTGCCCTAAATTAGTGGAATTTCTGAGTTTTGCCTCAAAATAAGGAGAATTTCTGTCTTTTTGCCCCAACATACAGGGAATTTCTGTCTTTATGCACCACAACTAGCGGAATTTCTGCAATTATGCTCCAAAATACGGGGAATTTGTGCCTTTTTGCCCGAAAATAAGGGGAATGCATAACTTTTTGCCATAAAAAAGGGAAATTTCTTCATTTTTGCTCTAAAATAAGGGAAATTTCTGCATTTTTGCCTCTAAATAAGTGGAATTTCTGTCTTTTTCCCTCAAAACAAAGGGAATTTCTGTCTCTTTTGCCTCAAAATAAGGGGAATTTCTGACTTATTACACTGAAATAAGTGAAATTTCTGCAATTTTGCTTAAAAATAAGGGAAATTTCTGCCTTTTTGCCACAAATTAATGGGAATTTCTGCCTTTTTGCCCTAAAATAAGAAAAATTTTTGCTTTTTTTCTCTGAAATAAGTGAAATTTCTGCAATTTTGCACTAAAATAAGGAAAATTTCTGCAATTTTTCCCAATAATAAGGGAAATTTCTGCAATTTTGCCCCAAAATAAGGGGAATTTCTCTCTTTTTGCCCCAAAATGAAGGAAATTTTAGCCTTTTTACCTGAAAATAAGTGAAATTTCTGCAATTTTGCCCCAAATAAGGAAAATTTCTTCAATTTTGCCCCAAAATAAGGTAAATTCCTGTAATTTTGCCCCAAAATAAAGGAAATTTCTTGAATTTTGCCCCAAAAGAAGGGGAATTTCTGATTTTTGCCCCAAAATAAGGGAAACTTCTGCAATTTTGCCCCAATGTAAAGGAAATTTCTGCAATTTTACCTTAAAATAATGGGAATTTCTGAATGTTTGCTCCCAAAAAAAGGAGATCTTCTGTCTTTTTGCCCCAAAGAAGGAGAATTTCTGCCTTTTTGCCCGAAAATTATGAGAATTTCTGCAATTTTGCTTCAAAATACGGGGAATTTCTGCTTTTAATCCCGAAAGTAAGAGGAATGCATACCTTTTTGTCATAAAAAGGTAAATTTCTACATTTTTGCTCCAAAATAAGGGGAATTTCTGCTTTTTGCCTCTAAATAAATGGAATTTCTGTCTTTTTCCCCCAAAACAAAGGGAATTTCTGTCTTTTTTGCCCCAAAATAAGGGGAATTTCTGAATTATTACCCTGAAATAAGTGAAATTTCTCCAATTTTGCCCCAAAATAAGGGAAATTTCTGACTCTTTGCCCCCAAATAAGGGGAATTTCAGCCTTTTTACCTCAAAATAAGGGGAATTTCTGCATTTTTGCCACAAAATATTAGGAATTTCTGACTTTTTGCCCCAAAATAAGGAAAATTTGTGCCTTTTTTCCCTGAAATAAGTGAAATTTCTGCAATTTTGCCCCAAAATAAGGGAAATTTCTGGAATTTTGCCCCAAAATAAGTGGAATTTCTAAGTTTTGCCCCAAAATAAGGAGAATTTCTGTCTTTTTGCCTGTAAATAAGTGAAATTTCTGCAATTTTGCCCCAAAATAAGGGAAATTTCTGCCTTTTTGCCCCCAAATAAGGGGAATTTCAGCCTTTTTACCTCAAAATAAGGGGAATTTCTGCATTTTTGCCAGAAAATATTAGGAATTTCTGCCTTTTTGCCCCAAAATAAGGAAAATTTCTGCATTTTTTCCCTGAAATAAGTGAAATTTCTGCAATTTTGCCCCAAAATAAGTGAAATTTCTGCAATTTTGCCCCAAAATAAGGGAAATTTCTGGAATTTTTCCCCAAAATAAGTAGAATTTATGAGTTTTGCCCCAAAATAAAGAGAATTTCTGTCTTTTTGCCCCAACATATAAGGAATTTCTGTCTTTGTGCACCACAACTAGAGGAATTTCTGCAATTATGCTCCAAAATACGGGGAATTTCTGCATTTTTGCCCGAAAATTATGAGAATTTCTGCAATTTTGCTTCAAAATACGGGGAATTTCTGCTTTTTATCCCAAAATAAGGGGAATGCATACCTTTTTGCCATAAAAAGGTAAATTTCTTCATTTTTGCTCCAAAATTAGAGGAATTTCTGCCTTTTTGCCTCTAAATAAGTGGAATTTCTGTCTTTTTCCCCCAAAACAAAAGGAATTTCTGTCTTTTTTGACCCAAAATAAGGGGAATTTCTGAATTATTACCCTGAAATAAGTGAAATTTCTCCAATTTTGCCCCAAAATAATGGAAATTTCTGCCTCTTTGCCCCCAAATAAGGGGAATTTCAGCCTTTTTACCTCAAAATAAGGGGAATTTCTGCATTTTTGCCACAAAATATTAGGAATTTCTGACTTTTTGCCCCAAAATAAGGAAAATTTGTGCCTTTTTTCCCTGAAATAAGTGAAATTTCTGCAATTTTGCCCGAAAATAAGTGAAATTTCTGCAATGATGCCCCAAAATAAGGGAAATTTCTGGAATTTTGCCCGAAAATAAGTGGAATTTCTAAGTTTTGCCCCAAAATAAGGAGAATTTCTGTATTTTTGCCTCTAAATAAGTGAAATTTCTGCAATTTTGCCCCAAAATAAGGGAAATTTGTGCCTTTTTGCCCCCAAATAAAAGGAATTTCAGCCTTATTACCTAAAAATAAGGGGAATTTCTGCATTTTTGCCAGAAAATATTAGGAATTTCTGCCTTTTTGCCCCAAAATAAAGAAAATTTCTGCCTTTTTTCCCTGGAATAAGTGAAATTTCTTCAATTTTGCCCAAAATATGTGAAATTTCTGCAATTTTGCCCCAAAATAAGGGAAATTTCTGGAATTTTGCCCCAAAATAAGTGGAATTTCTGAGTTTTGCCCCAAAATAAGGAGAATTTCTGTCTTTTTGCCCCAACATATAGGGAATTTCTGTCGTTCTGCACCACAACTAGGGGAATTTGTGCAATTATGCTCCAAAATACGGGGAATTTCTGCCTTTTTGCCCGAAAATAAGGGGAATGCATAACTTTTTGCCATAAAAAAGGGAAATTTATTCATTTTTGCTCCAAAATAAGGGAAATTTCTGCATTTTTGCCTCTAAATAAGTGGAATTTCTGTCTTTTTCCCTCAAAACAAAGGGAATTTCTGTCTTTTTTGCCTCAAAAAAAAGAGGAATTTCTGACTTATTACACTGAAATAAGTGAAATTTCTGCAATTTTGCCCCAAAATAAGGGGAATTTCTGCCTTTTTGCCCCCAAATAAGGGGAATTTCAGCCTTTTTACTTCAAAATAAAGGGAATTTCTGCATTTTTGCCAGAGAATATTAGGAATTTCTGCCTTTTTGCCCCAAAATAAAGAAAATTTCTGCCTTTTTTCCCTGAAATAAGTGAAATTTCTACAATTTTGCCCCAAAATAAGTGAAATATCTGCAATTTTGCCCCAAAATAAGGGAAATTTCTGGAATTTTGCCCTAAATTAGTGGAATTTCTGAGTTTTGCCTCAAAATAAGGAGAATTTCTGTCTTTTTGCCCCAACATACAGGGAATTTCTGTCTTTATGCACCACAACTAGCGGAATTTCTGCAATTATGCTCCAAAATACGGGGAATTTGTGCCTTTTTGCCCGAAAATAAGGGGAATGCATAACTTTTTGCCATAAAAAAGGGAAATTTCTTCATTTTTGCTCTAAAATAAGGGAAATTTCTGCATTTTTGCCTCTAAATAAGTGGAATTTCTGTCTTTTTCCCTCAAAACAAAGGGAATTTCTGTCTCTTTTGCCTCAAAATAAGGGGAATTTCTGACTTATTACACTGAAATAAGTGAAATTTCTGCAATTTTGCTTAAAAATAAGGGAAATTTCTGCCTTTTTGCCACAAATTAATGGGAATTTCTGCCTTTTTGCCCTAAAATAAGAAAAATTTTTGCTTTTTTTCTCTGAAATAAGTGAAATTTCTGCAATTTTGCACTAAAATAAGGAAAATTTCTGCAATTTTTCCCAATAATAAGGGAAATTTCTGCAATTTTGCCCCAAAATAAGGGGAATTTCTCTCTTTTTGCCCCAAAATGAAGGAAATTTTAGCCTTTTTACCTGAAAATAAGTGAAATTTCTGCAATTTTGCCCCAAATAAGGAAAATTTCTTCAATTTTGCCACAAAATAAGGTAAATTCCTGTAATTTTGCCCCAAAATAAAGGAAATTTCTTGAATTTTGCCCCAAAAGAAGGGGAATTTCTGATTTTTGCCCCAAAATAAGGGAAACTTCTGCAATTTTGCCCCAATGTAAAGGAAATTTCTGCAATTTTGCCCCAAAATAATGGGAATTTCTGAATGTTTGCTCCCAAAAAAAGGAGATCTTCTGTCTTTTTGCCCCAAAAAAGGAGAATTTCTGCCTTTTTGCCCGAAAATTATGAGAATTTCTGCAATTTTGCTTCAAAATACGGGGAATTTCTGCTTTTAATCCCGAAAGTAAGAGGAATGCATACCTTTTTGTCATAAAAAGGTAAATTTCTACATTTTTGCTCCAAAATAAGGGGAATTTCTGCTTTTTGCCTCTAAATAAATGGAATTTCTGTCTTTTTCCCCCAAAACAAAGGGAATTTCTGTCTTTTTTGCCCCAAAATAAGGGGAATTTCTGAATTATTACCCTGAAATAAGTGAAATTTCTCCAATTTTGCCCCAAAATAAGGGAAATTTCTGACTCTTTGCCCCCAAATAAGGGGAATTTCAGCCTTTTTACCTCAAAATAAGGGGAATTTCTGCATTTTTGCCACAAAATATTAGGAATTTCTGACTTTTTGCCCCAAAATAAGGAAAATTTGTGCCTTTTTTCCCTGAAATAAGTGAAATTTCTGCAATTTTGCCCCAAAATAAGGGAAATTTCTGGAATTTTGCCCCAAAATAAGTGGAATTTCTAAGTTTTGCCCCAAAATAAGGAGAATTTCTGTCTTTTTGCCTGTAAATAAGTGAAATTTCTGCAATTTTGCCCCAAAATAAGGGAAATTTCTGCCTTTTTGCCCCCAAATAAGGGGAATTTCAGCCTTTTTACCTCAAAATAAGGGGAATTTCTGCATTTTTGCCAGAAAATATTAGGAATTTCTGCTTTTTTGCCCCAAAATAAGGAAAATTTCTGCATTTTTTCCCTGAAATAAGTGAAATTTCTGCAATTTTGCCCCAAAATAAGTGAAATTTCTGCAATTTTGCCCCAAAATAAGGGAAATTTCTGGAATTTTTCCCCAAAATAAGTAGAATTTATGAGTTTTGCCCCAAAATAAAGAGAATTTCTGTCTTTTTGCCCCAACATACAGGGAATTTCTGTCTTTGTGCACCACAACTAGAGGAATTTCTGCAATTATGCTCCAAAATACGGGGAATTTCTGCATTTTTGCCCGAAAATTATGAGAATTTCTGCAATTTTGCTTCAAAATACGGGGAATTTCTGCTTTTTATCCCAAAATAAGGGGAATGCATACCTTTTTGCCATAAAAAGGTAAATTTCTTCATTTTTGCTCCAAAATTAGAGGAATTTCTGCCTTTTTGCCTCTAAATAAGTGGAATTTCTGTCTTTTTCCCCCAAAACAAAAGGAATTTCTGTCTTTTTTGACCCAAAATAAGGGGAATTTCTGAATTATTACCCTGAAATAAGTGAAATTTCTCCAATTTTGCCCCAAAATAATGGAAATTTCTGCCTCTTTGCCCCCAAATAAGGGGAATTTCAGCCTTTTTACCTCAAAATAAGGGGAATTTCTGCATTTTTGCCACAAAATATTAGGAATTTCTGACTTTTTGCCCCAAAATAAGGAAAATTTGTGCCTTTTTTCCCTGAAATAAGTGAAATTTCTGCAATTTTGCCCGAAAATAAGTGAAATTTCTGCAATGATGCCCCAAAATAAGGGAAATTTCTGGAATTTTGCCCGAAAATAAGTGGAATTTCTAAGTTTTGCCCCAAAATAAGGAGAATTTCTGTATTTTTGCCTCTAAATAAGTGAAATTTCTGCAATTTTGCCCCAAAATAAGGGAAATTTGTGCCTTTTTGCCCCCAAATAAAAGGAATTTCAGCCTTATTACCTAAAAATAAGGGGAATTTCTGCATTTTTGCCAGAAAATATTAGGAATTTCTGCCTTTTTGCCCCAAAATAAAGAAAATTTCTGCCTTTTTTCCCTGGAATAAGTGAAATTTCTTCAATTTTGCCCAAAATATGTGAAATTTCTGCAATTTTGCCCCAAAATAAGGGAAATTTCTGGAATTTTGCCCCAAAATAAGTGGAATTTCTGAGTTTTGCCCCAAAATAAGGAGAATTTCTGTCTTTTTGCCCCAACATATAGGGAATTTCTGTCGTTCTGCACCACAACTAGGGGAATTTGTGCAATTATGCTCCAAAATACGGGAAATTTTTGCCTTTTTGCCCGAAAATAAGGGGAATGCATAACTTTTTGCCATAAACAAGGGAAATTTCTTCATTTTTGCTCCAAAATAAGGGAAATTTCTGCATTTTTGCCTCTAAATAAGTGGAATTTCTGTCTTTTTCCCTCAAAACAAAAGAAATTTCTGTCTTTTTTGCCTCAAAATAAGGGGAATTTCTGACTTATTACACTGAAATAAGGGGAATTTCTGCCTTTTTGACCCCCAAATAAGGGGAACTTCAGCCTTTTTACTTCAAAATAAAGGGAATTTCTGCATTTTTGCCAGAGAATATTAGGAATTTCTGCCTTTTTGCCCCAAAATAAAGAAAATTTCTGCCTTTTTTCCCTGAAATAAGTGAAATTTCTACAATTTTGCCCCAAAATAAGTGAAATTTCTGCAATTTTGCCCCAAAATAAGGGAAATTTGTGGAATTTTGCCATAAATTAGTGGAATTTCTGAGTTTTGCCCCAAAATAAGGAGAATATCTGTCTTTTTGCCTCAACATACAGGGAATTTCAGTATTTATGCACCACAACTAGCGGAATTTCTGCAATTATGCTCCAAAATACAGGGAATTTGTGCCTTTTTGCCCGAAAATAAGGGGAATGTATAACTTTTTGCCATAAAAAAGGGAAATTTCTTCATTTTTGCTCTAAAATAAGGGAAATTTCTGCATTTTTGCCTCTAAATAAGTGGAATTTCTGTCTTTTTCCCTCAAAACAAAGGGAATTTCTGTCTTTTTTGCCTCAAAATAAGGGGAATTTCTGACTTATTACACTGAAATAAGTGAAATTTCTGCAATTTTGCTTAAAAATAAGGGAAATTTCTGCCTTTTTGCCACAAATTAATGGGAATTTCTGCCTTTTTGCCCCAAAATAAGAAAAATTTTTGCTTTTTTTCTCTGAAATAAGTGAAATTTCTGCAATTTTGCCCTAAAATAAGGAAAATTTCTGCAATTTTTCCCAATAATAAAGGAAATTTCTGCAATTTTGCCCCAAAATAAGGGGAATTTCTCCCTTTTTGCCCCAAAATGAAGGAAATTTTAGCCTTTTTACCTGAAAATAAGTGAAATTTCTGCAATTTTGCCCCAAATAAGGAAAATTTCTTCAATTTTGCCCCAAAATAAGGTAAATTCCTGTAATTTTGCCCCAAAATAAAGGAAATTTCTTGAATTTTGCCCCAAAAGAAGAGGAATTTCTGATTTTTGCCCCAAAATAAGGGAAATTTCTGCAATTTTGCCCCAATGTAAAGGAAATTTCTGCAATTTTGCCCCAAAATAACGGGAATTTCTGAATGTTTGCTCCCAAAAAAAGGAGATCTTCTGTCTTTTTGCCCCAAAATAAGGAGAATTTCTGCCTTTTTGCCCGAAAATTATGAGAATTTCTGCAATTTTGCTTCAAAATACGGGGAATTTCTGCTTTTAATCCCGAAAGTAAGGGGAATGCATACCTTTTTGTCATAAAAAGGTAAATTTCTACATTTTTGCTCCAAAATAAGGGGAATTTCTGCTTTTTGCCTCTAAATAAATGGAATTTCTGTCTTTTTCCCCCAAAACAAAGGGAATTTCTGTCTTTTTTGCCCCAAAATAAGGGGAATTTCTGAATTATTACCCTGAAATAAGTGAAATTTCTCCAATTTTGCCCCAAAATAAGGGAAATTTCTGACTCTTTGCCCCCAAATAAGGGGAATTTCAGCCTTTTTACCTCAAAATAAGGGGAATTTCTGCATTTTTGCCACAAAATATTAGGAATTTCTGACTTTTTGCCCCAAAATAAGGAAAATTTGTGCCTTTTTTCCCTGAAATAAGTGAAATTTCTGCAATTTTGCCCCAAAATAAGTGAAATTTCTGCAATTTTGCCACAAAATAAGGGAAATTTCTGGAATTTTGCCCCAAAATAAGTGGAATTTCTAAGTTTTGCCCCAAAATAAGGAGAATTTCTGTCTTTTTGCCTGTAAATAAGTGAAATTTCTGCAATTTTGCCCCAAAATAAGGGAAATTTCTGCCTTTTTGCCCCCAAATAAGGGGAATTTCAGCCTTTTTACCTCAAAATAAGGGGAATTTCTGCATTTTTGCCAGAAAATATTAGGAATTTCTTCTTTTTGCCCCAAAATAAGGAAAATTTCTGCATTTTTTCCCTGAAATAAGTGAAATTTCTGCAATTTTGCCCCAAAATAAGTGAAATTTCTGCAATTTTGCCCCAAAATAAGGGAAATTTCTGGAATTTTTCCCCAAAATAAGTAGAATTTATGAGTTTTGCCCCAAAATAAGGAGAACTTCTGTCTTTTTGCCCCAACATATAGGGAATTTCTGTCTTTGTGCACCACAACTAGAGGAATTTCTGCAATTATGCTCCAAAATACGGGGAATTTCTGCATTTTTGCCCGAAAATTATGAGAATTTCTGCAATTTTGCTTCAAAATACGGGGAATTTCTGCTTTTTATCCCAAAATAAGGGGAATGCATACCTTTTTGCCATAAAAAGGTAAATTTCTTCATTTTTGCTCCAAAATTAGGGGAATTTCTGCCTTTTTGCCTCTAAATAAGTGGAATTTCTGTCTTTTTCCCCCAAAACAAAAGGAATTTCTGTCTTTTTTGACCCAAAATAAGAGGAATTTCTGAATTATTACCCTGAAATAAGTGAAATTTCTCCAATTTTGCCCCAAAATAATGGAAATTTCTGCCTCTTTGCCCCCAAATAAGGGGAATTTCAGCCTTTTTACCTCAAAATAAGGGGAATTTCTGCATTTTTGCCACAAAATATTAGGAATTTCTGACTTTTTGCCCCAAAATAAGGAAAATTTGTGCCTTTTTTCCCTGAAATAAGTGAAATTTCTGCAATTTTGCCCGAAAATAAGTGAAATTTCTGCAATGATGCCCCAAAATAAGGGAAATTTCTGGAATTTTGCCCGAAAATAAGTGGAATTTCTAAGTTTTGCCCCAAAATAAGGAGAATTTCTGTATTTTTGCCTCTAAATAAGTGAAATTTCTGCAATTTTGCCCCAAAATAAGGGAAATTTGTGCCTTTTTGCCCCCAAATAAAAGGAATTTCAGCCTTATTACCTAAAAATAAGGGGAATTTCTGCATTTTTGCCAGAAAATATTAGGAATTTCTGCCTTTTTGCCCCAAAATAAAGAAAATTTCTGCCTTTTTTCCCTGGAATAAGTGAAATTTCTTCAATTTTGCCCAAAATATGTGAAATTTCTGCAATTTTGCCCCAAAATAAGGGAAATTTCTGGAATTTTGCCCCAAAATAAGTGGAATTTCTGAGTTTTGCCCCAAAATAAGGAGAATTTCTGTCTTTTTGCCCCAACATATAGGGAATTTCTGTCGTTCTGCACCACAACTAGGGGAATTTGTGCAATTATGCTCCAAAATACGGGAAATTTTTGCCTTTTTGCCCGAAAATAAGGGGAATGCATAACTTTTTGCCATAAACAAGGGAAATTTCTTCATTTTTGCTCCAAAATAAGGGAAATTTCTGCATTTTTGCCTCTAAATAAGTGGAATTTCTGTCTTTTTCCCTCAAAACAAAGGGAATTTCTGTCTTTTTTGCCTCAAAATAAGGGGAATTTCTGACTTATTACACTGAAATAAGGGGAATTTCTGCCTTTTTGACCCCCAAATAAGGGGAACTTCAGCCTTTTTACTTCAAAATAAAGGGAATTTCTGCATTTTTGCCAGAGAATATTAGGAATTTCTGCCTTTTTGCCCCAAAATAAAGAAAATTTCTGCCTTTTTTCCCTGAAATAAGTGAAATTTCTACAATTTTGCCCCAAAATAAGTGAAATTTCTGCAATTTTGCCCCAAAATAAGGGAAATTTCTGGAATTTTGCCCTAAATTAGTGGAATTTCTGAGTTTTGCCCCAAAATAAGGAGAATATCTGTCTTTTTGCCTCAACATACAGGAAATTTCAGTCTTTATGCACCACAACTAGCGGAATTTCTGCAATTATGCTCCAAAATACGGGGAATTTGTGCCTTTTTGCCCGAAAATAAGGGGAATGCATAACTTTTTGCCATAAAAAAGGGAAATTTCTTCATTTTTGCTCTAAAATAAGGGAAATTTCTGCATTTTTGCCTCTAAATAAGTGGAATTTCTTTTTCCCTCAAAACAAAGGGAATTTCTGTCTTTTTTGCCTCAAAATAAGGGGAATTTCTGACTTATTACACTGAAATAAGTGAAATTTCTGCAATATTGCTTAAAAATAAGGGAAATATCTGCCTTTTTGCCACAAATTAATGGGAATTTCTGCCTTTTTGCCCCAAAATAAGAAAAATTTTTGCTTTTTTTCTCTGAAATAAGTGAAATTTCTGCAATTTTGCCCTAAAATAAGGAAAATTTCTGCAATTTTTCCCAATAATAAGGGAAATTTCTGCAATTTTGCCCCAAAATAAGGGGAATTTCTCCCTTTTTGCCCCAAAATGAAGGAAATTTTAGCCTTTTTACCTGAAAATAAGTGAAATTTCTGCAATTTTGCCCCAAATAAGGAAAATTTCTTCAATTTTGCCCCAAAATAAGGCAAATTCCTGTAATTTTGCCCCAAAATAAAGGAAATTTCTTGAATTTTGCCCCAAAAGAAGGGGAATTTCTGATTTTTGCCCCAAAATAAGGGAAATTTCTGCAATTTTGCCCCAATGTAAAGGAAATTTCTGCAATTTTGCCCCAAAATAACGGGAATTTCTGAATGTTTGCTCCCAAAAAAAGGAGATCTTCTGTCTTTTTGCCCCAAAATAAGGAGAATTTCTGCCTTTTTGCCCGAAAATTATGAGAATTTCTGCAATTTTGCTTCAAAATACGGGGAATTTCTGCTTTTAATCCCGAAAGTAAGGGGAATGCATACCTTTTTGTCATAAAAAGGTAAATTTCTACATTTTTGCTCCAAAATAAGGGGAATTTCTGCTTTTTGCCTCTAAATAAATGGAATTTCTGTCTTTTTCCCCCAAAACAAAGGGAATTTCTGTCTTTTTTGCCCCAAAATAAGGGGAATTTCTGAATTATTACCCTGAAATAAGTGAAATTTCTCCAATTTTGCCCCAAAATAAGGGAAATTTCTGACTCTTTGCCCCCAAATAAGGGGAATTTCAGCCTTTTTACCTCAAAATAAGGGGAATTTCTGCATTTTTGCCACAAAATATTAGGAATTTCTGACTTTTTGCCCCAAAATAAGGAAAATTTGTGCCTTTTTTCCCTGAAATAAGTGAAATTTCTGCAATTTTGCCCCAAAATAAGTGAAATTCCTGCAATGTTGCCCCAAAATAAGGGAAATTTCTGGAATTTTGCCCAAAATAAGTGGAATTTCTAAGTTTTGCCCCAAAATAAGCAGAATTTCTGTATTTTTGCCTCTAAATAAGTGAAATTTCTGCAATTTTGCCAAAAGTAAGGGAAATTTCTGCATTCTTGCTCCCAAATAAAAGGTATTTCAGCCTTTTTATTTAAAAATAAGGGGAATTTCTGCATTTTTGCCAGAAAATATTAGGAATTTCTGCCTTTTTGCCCCAAAGTAAAGAAAATTTCTTCTTTTCTTCCCTGAAATGAGTGAAATTTCTGCAATTTTGCCCCAAAATAAGTGAAATTTCTGCAATTTTGCCCCAAAATAAGGGAAATTTCTGGAATTTTGCCCCAAAATAAGTGGAATTTCTGAGTTTTGCCCCAAAGTAAGGAGAATTTCTGTCTTTTTGCCCCAACATATAGGGAATTTCTGTCTTTCTGCAGCACAACTAGGGGAATTTGTGCAATTATGCTCCAAAATACGGGGAATTTCTGCCTTTTTGCCCGAAAATAAGGGGAATGCATAACTTTTTGCCATAAAAAAGGGAAATTTCTTCATTTTTGCTCCAAAATAAGGGAAATTTCTGCATTTTTGCCTCTAAATAAGTGGAATTTCTGTCTTTTTCCCTCAAAACAAAGGGAATTTCTGTCTTTTTTGCCTCAAAAAAAGAGGAATTTCTGACTTATTACACTGAAATAAGTGAAATTTCTGCAATTTTGCCCCAAAATAAGGGGAATTTCTGATTTTTGCCCCAAAATAAAGGGAATTTCTGCATTTTGCCCCAAAATTAGGGGAATTTCTGCAATTTTGCTCCAAAATACGGGGAATTTCTGCCTTTTTGCCTGAAAATAATGGGAATGCATACCTTTTTGCCATTAAAAGGGACATTTCTTCATTTTTGCTCCAAAATAAAGGGAATTTCTGCCTTTTTGCCTCTAAATAAGTGGAATTTCTGTCTTTTTCCCCCAAAACAAAGAGAATTTCTGTCTTTTTTGCCCCAAAATAAGGGGAATTTCTGACTTATTACCCTGAAGTAAGTGAAATTTCTGCAATTTTGCCCCAAAATAAGGGAAATTTCTGCAATTTTGCCCCAATGTAAAGGAAATTTCTGCAATTTTGCCCCAAAATAAGGGGAATTTCTGAATGTTTGCTCCCGAAAAAAGGAGATCTTCTGTCTTTTTGCCCCAAAATGAAGAGAATTTTTGCCTTTTCGCCCGAAAATTATGGGAATTTCTGCAATTTGCTTCAAAATACGAGGAATTTCTGCTTTTTATACCAAAAGTAAGGGGAATGCATATCTTTTTGCCATAAAAAGGTAAATTTCTTCATTTTTTCTTCAAAATAAGGGGAATTTCTGCCTTTTTGCCTCTAAATAAGTGGAATTTCTGTCTTTTTCCCCCAAAACAAAAGCAATTTCTGTCTTTTTTGACCCAAAATAAGGGGAATTTCTGAATTATTACCCTGAAATAAGTGAAATTTCTCCAATTTTGCCCCAAAATAATGGAAATTTCTGCCTCTTTGCCCCCAAATAAGGGGAATTTCAGCCTTTTTACCTCAAAATAAGGGGAATTTCTGCATTTTTGCCACAAAATATTAGGAATTTCTGACTTTTTGCCCCAAAATAAGGAAAATTTGTGCCTTTTTTCCCTGAAATAAGTGAAATTTCTGCAATTTTGCCCGAAAATAAGTGAAATTTCTGCAATGTTGCCCCAAAAAAAGGGAAATTTCTGAAATTTTGCCCCCAAATAAGTGGAATTTCTAAGTTTTGCCCCAAAATAAGGAGAATTTCTGTATTTTTGCCTCTAAATAAGTGAAATTTCTGCAATTTTGCCCCAAAATAAGGGAAATTTCTGCATTTTTGCTCCCAAATAAAAGGAATTTCAGCCTTTTTACCTAAAAATAAGGGGAATTTCTGCATTTTTGCCAGAAAATATTAGGAATTTCTGCCTTTTTGCCCCAAAATAAAGAAAATTTCTTCTTTTTTTCCCTGAAATGAGTGAAATTTCTGCAATTTTGCCCCAAAATAAGTGAAATTTCTGCAATTTTGCCCCAAAATAAGGGAAATTTCTGGAATTTTGCCCCAAAATAAGTGGAATTTCTGAGTTTTGCCCCAAAATAAGGAGAATTTCTGTCTTTTTGCCCCAACATATAGGGAATTTCTGTCTTTCTGCACCACAACTAGGGGAATTTCTGCAATTATGCTCCAAAATACGGGGAATTTCTGCCTTTTTGCCCGAAAATAAGGGGAATGCATAACTTTTTGCCATAAAAAAGGGAAATTTCTTCATTTTTGCTCCAAAATAAGGGAAATTTCTTCATTTTTGCCTCTAAATAAGTGGAATTTCTGTCATTTTCCCTCAAAACAAAGGGAATTTCTGTCTTTTTTGCCTCAAAATAAGGGAAATTTCTGACTTATTACACTGAAATAAGTGAAATTTCTGCAATTTTGCTTACAAATAAGGGAAATTTCTGCCTTTTTGCCACAAATTAATGGTAATTTCTGCCTTTTTCCCCAAAATAAGAAAAATTTTTGCTTTTTTTCCCTGAAATAAGTGAAATTTCTGCAATTTTGCCCTAAAATAAGGAAAATTTCTGCAATTTTTCCCAATAATAAGGGAAATTTCTGCAATTTTGCCCCAAAATAAGGGGAATTTCTCCCTTTTTGCCCCAAAATGAAGGAAATTTCAGCCTTTTTACCTGAAAATAAGTGAAATTTCTGCAATTTTGCCCCAAATAAGGAAAATTTCTTCAATTTTTCCTCAAAATATGGTAAATTCCTGTAATTTTGCCACAAAATAAAGGAAATTTCTTGAATTTTGCCCCAAAAGAAGGGGAATTTCTGATTTTTGCCCCAAAATAAGGGAAATTTCTGCAATTTTGCCCCAATGTAAAGGAAATTTCTGCAATTTTGCCCCAAAATAACGGGAATTTCTGAATGTTTGCTCCCAAAAAAAGGAGATCTTCTGTCTTTTTGCCCCAAAATAAGGAGAATTTCTGCCTTTTTGCCCGAAAATTATGAGAATTTCTGCAATTTTGCTTCAAAATACGGGGAATTTCTGCTTTTAATCCCGAAAGTAAGGGGAATGCATACCTTTTTGTCATAAAAAGTTAAATTTCTACATTTTTGCTCCATAATAAGGGGAATTTCTGCCATTTTGCCTCTAAATAAATGGAATTTCTGTCTTTTTCCCCCAAAACAAAGGGAATTTCTGTCTTTTTTGCCCCGAAATAAGGGGAATTTCTGAATTATTACCCTGAAATAAGTGAAATTTCTCCAATTTTGCCCCAAAATAATGGAAATTTCTGCCTCTTTGCCCCCAAATAAGGGGAATTTCAGCCTTTTTACCTCAAAATAAGGGGAATTTCTGCATTTTTGCCACAAAATATTAGGAATTTCTGACTTTTTGCCCCAAAATAAGAAAAATTTCTGCCTTTTTTCCCTGAAATAAGTGAAATTTCTGCAATTTTGCCCCATAATAAGTGAAATTTCTGCAATTTTGCACCAAAATAAGGCAAATTTCTGGAATTTTGCCCCAAAATAAGTGGAATTTCTAAGTTGTGCCCCAAAATAAGGAGAATTTCTGTCTTTTTGCCTGTAAATAAGTGAAATTTCTGCAATTTTGCCACAAAATAAGGGAAATTTCTGCCTTTTTGCCCCCAAATAAGGGGAATTTCAGCCTTTTTACCTCAAAATAAGGGGAATTTCTGCATTTTTCCCAGAAAATATTAGGAATTTCTGCCTTTTTGCCCCAAAATAAGGAAAATTTCTGCCTTTTTTCCCTGAAATAAGTGAAATTTCTGCAATTTTGCCCCAAAATAAGTGAAATTTCTGCAATTTTGCCCCAAAATAAGGGAAATTTCTGGAATTTTTCCCCAAAATAAGTAGAATTTATGAGTTTTGCCCCAAAATAAGGAGAATTTCTGTCTTTTTGTCCCAACTTATAGGGAATTTCTGTCTTTGTGCACCACAACTAGAGGAATTTCTGCAATTATGCTCCAAAATACGGGGAATTTCTGCATTTTTGCCCGAAAATAATGGGAATGCATAACATTTTGCCATAGAAAAGGGAAATTTCTTCATTTTTGCTCCAAAATAAGGGAAATTTCTGCATTTTTGCCTCTAAGTAAATGGAATTTCTGTCTTTTTCCCTCAAAACAAAGGGAATTTCTGTCTTTTTTGACCCAAAATAAGAGGAATTTCTGAATTATTACCCTGAAATAAGTGAAATTTCTCCAATTTTGCCCCAAAATAATGGAAATTTCTGCCTCTTTGCCCCCAAATAAGGGGAATTTCAGCCTTTTTACCTCAAAATAAGGGGAATTTCTGCATTTTTGCCACAAAATATTAGGAATTTCTGACTTTTTGCCCCAAAATAAGGAAAATTTGTGCCTTTTTTCCCTGAAATAAGTGAAATTTCTGCAATTTTGCCCGAAAATAAGTGAAATTTCTGCAATGATGCCCCAAAATAAGGGAAATTTCTGGAATTTTGCCCGAAAATAAGTGGAATTTCTAAGTTTTGCCCCAAAATAAGGAGAATTTCTGTATTTTTGCCTCTAAATAAGTGAAATTTCTGCAATTTTGCCCCAAAATAAGGGAAATTTGTGCCTTTTTGCCCCCAAATAAAAGGAATTTCAGCCTTTTTACCTAAAAATAAGGGGAATTTCTGCATTTTTGCCAGAAAATATTAGGAATTTCTGCCTTTTTGCCCCAAAATAAAGAAAATTTCTGCCTTTTTTCCCTGGAGTAAGTGAAATTTCTTCAATTTTGCCCAAAATATGTGAAATTTCTGCAATTTTGCCCCAAAATAAGGGAAATTTCTGGAATTTTGCCCCAAAATAAGTGGAATTTCTGAGTTTTGCCCCAAAATAAGGAGAATTTCTGTCTTTTTGCCCCAACATATAGGGAATTTCTGTCGTTCTGCACCACAACTAGGGGAATTTGTGCAATTATGCTCCAAAATACGGGAAATTTTTGCCTTTTTGCCCGAAAATAAGGGGAATGCATAACTTTTTGCCATAAACAAGGGAAATTTCTTCATTTTTGCTCCAAAATAAGGGAAATTTCTGCATTTTTGCCTCTAAATAAGTGGAATTTCTGTCTTTTTCCCTCAAAACAAAGGGAATTTCTGTCTTTTTTGCCTCAAAATAAGGGGAATTTCTGACTTATTACACTGAAATAAGGGGAATTTCTGCCTTTTTGACCCCCAAATAAGGGGAACTTCAGCCTTTTTACTTCAAAATAAAGGGAATTTCTGCATTTTTGCCAGAGAATATTAGGAATTTCTGCCTTTTTGCCCCAAAATAAAGAAAATTTCTGCCTTTTTTCCCTGAAATAAGTGAAATTTCTACAATTTTGCCCCAAAATAAGTGAAATTTCTGCAATTTTGCCCCAAAATAAGGGAAATTTCTGGAATTTTGCCCTAAATTAGTGGAATTTCTGAGTTTTGCCCCAAAATAAGGAGAATATCTGTCTTTTTGCCTCAACATACAGGAAATTTCAGTCTTTATGCACCACAACTAGCGGAATTTCTGCAATTATGCTCCAAAATACGGGGAATTTGTGCCTTTTTGCCCGAAAATAAGGGGAATGCATAACTTTTTGCCATAAAAAAGGGAAATTTCTTCATTTTTGCTCTAAAATAAGGGAAATTTCTGCATTTTTGCCTCTAAATAAGTGGAATTTCTGTCTTTTTCCCTCAAAACAAAGGGAATTTCTGTCTTTTTTGCCTCAAAATAAGGGGAATTTCTGACTTATTACACTGAAATAAGTGAAATTTCTGCAATATTGCTTAAAAATAAGGGAAATATCTGCCTTTTTGCCACAAATTAATGGGAATTTCTGCCTTTTTGCCCCAAAATAAGAAAAATTTTTGCTTTTTTTCTCTGAAATAAGTGAAATTTCTGCAATTTTGCCCTAAAATAAGGAAAATTTCTGCAATTTTTCCCAATAATAAGGGAAATTTCTGCAATTTTGCCCCAAAATAAGGGGAATTTCTCCCTTTTTGCCCCAAAATGAAGGAAATTTTAGCCTTTTTACCTGAAAATAAGTGAAATTTCTGCAATTTTGCCCCAAATAAGGAAAATTTCTTCAATTTTGCCCCAAAATAAGGCAAATTCCTGTAATTTTGCCCCAAAATAAAGGAAATTTCTTGAATTTTGCCCCAAAAGAAGGGGAATTTCTGATTTTTGCCCCAAAATAAGGGAAATTTCTGCAATTTTGCCCCAATGTAAAGGAAATTTCTGCAATTTTGCCCCAAAATAACGGGAATTTCTGAATGTTTGCTCCCAAAAAAAGGAGATCTTCTGTCTTTTTGCCCCAAAATAAGGAGAATTTCTGCCTTTTTGCCCGAAAATTATGAGAATTTCTGCAATTTTGCTTCAAAATACGGGGAATTTCTGCTTTTAATCCCGAAAGTAAGGGGAATGCATACCTTTTTGTCATAAAAAGGTAAATTTCTACATTTTTGCTCCAAAATAAGGGGAATTTCTGCTTTTTGCCTCTAAATAAATGGAATTTCTGTCTTTTTCCCCCAAAACAAAGGGAATTTCTGTCTTTTTTGCCCCAAAATAAGGGGAATTTCTGAATTATTACCCTGAAATAAGTGAAATTTCTCCAATTTTGCCCCAAAATAAGGGAAATTTCTGACTCTTTGCCCCCAAATAAGGGGAATTTCAGCCTTTTTACCTCAAAATAAGGGGAATTTCTGCATTTTTGCCACAAAATATTAGGAATTTCTGACTTTTTGCCCCAAAATAAGGAAAATTTGTGCCTTTTTTCCCTGAAATAAGTGAAATTTCTGCAATTTTGGCCCAAAATAAGTGAAATTTCTGCAATTTTGCCCCAAAATAAGGGAAATTTCTGGAATTTTGCCCCAAAATAAGTGGAATTTCTAAGTTTTGCCCCAAAATAAGGAGAATTTCTGTCTTTTTGCCTGTAAATAAGTGAAATTTCTGCAATTTTGCCCCAAAATAAGGGAAATTTCTGCCTTTTTGCCCCCAAATAAGGGGAATTTCAGCCTTTTTACCTCAAAATAAGGGGAATTTCTGCATTTTTGCCAGAAAATATTAGGAATTTCTGCCTTTTTGCCCCAAAATAAGGAAAATTTCTGCATTTTTTCCCTGAAATAAGTGAAATTTCTGCAATTTTGCCCCAAAATAAGTGAAATTTCTGCAATTTTGCCCCAAAATAAGGGAAATTTCTGGAATTTTTCCCAAAATAAGTAGAATTTATGAGTTTTGCCCCCAAATAAGGAGAATTTCTGTCTTTTTGCCCCAACATATAGGGAATTTCTGTCTTTGTGCACCACAACTAGAGGAATTTCTGCAATTATGCTCCAAAATACGGGGAATTTCTGCCTTTTTGCCCGAAAATTATGAGAATTTCTGCAATTTTGCTTCAAAATATGGGGAATTTCTGCTTTTTAACCCAAAATAAGGGGAATGCATACCTTTTTGCCATAAAAAGGTAAATTTCTTCATTTTTGCTCCAAAATTAGGGGAATTTCTGCCTTTTTGCCTCTAAATAAGTGGAATTTCTGTCTTTTTCCCCCAAAACAAAAGGAATTTCTGTCTTTTTTGACCCAAAATAAGGGGAATTTCTGAATTATTACCCTGAAATAAGTGAAATTTCTCCAATTTTGCCCCAAAATAATGGAAATTTCTGCCTCTTTGCCCCCAAATAAGGGGAATTTCAGCCTTTTTACCTCAAAATAAGGGGAATTTCTGCATTTTTGCCACAAAATATTAGGAATTTCTGACGTTATGCCCCAAAATAAGGAAAATTTGTGCCTTTTTTCCCTGAAATAAGTGAAATTTCTGCAATTTTGCCCGAAAATAAGTGAAATTTCTGCAATGATGCCCCAAAATAAGGGAAATTTCTGGAATTTTGCCCGAAAATAAGTGGAATTTCTAAGTTTTGCCCCAAAATAAGGAGAATTTCTGTATTTTTGCCTCTAAATAAGTGAAATTTCTGCAATTTTGCCCCAAAATAAGGGAAATTTGTGCCTTTTTGCCCCCAAATAAAAGGAATTTCAGCCTTTTTACCTAAAAATAAGGGGAATTTCTGCATTTTTGCCAGAAAATATTAGGAATTTCTGCCTTTTTGCCCCAAAATAAAGAAAATTTCTGCCTTTTTTCCCTGGAATAAGTGAAATTTCTTCAATTTTGCCCAAAATATGTGAAATTTCTGCAATTTTGCCCCAAAATAAGGGAAATTTCTGGAATTTTGCCCCAAAATAAGTGGAATTTCTGAGTTTTGCCCCAAAATAAGGAGAATTTCTGTCTTTTTGCCCCAACATATAGGGAATTTCTGTCGTTCTGCACCACAACTAGGGGAATTTGTGCAATTATGCTCCAAAATACGGGAAATTTTTGCCTTTTTGCCCGAAAATAAGGGGAATGCATAACTTTTTGCCATAAACAAGGGAAATTTCTTCATTTTTGCTCCAAAATAAGGGAAATTTCTGCATTTTTGCCTCTAAATAAGTGGAATTTCTGTCTTTTTCCCTCAAAACAAAGGGAATTTCTGTCTTTTTTGCCTCAAAATAAGGGGAATTTCTGACTTATTACACTGAAATAAGGGGAATTTCTGCCTTTTTGACCCCCAAATAAGGGGAACTTCAGCCTTTTTACTTCAAAATAAAGGGAATTTCTGCATTTTTGCCAGAGAATATTAGGAATTTCTGCCTTTTTGCCCCAAAATAAAGAAAATTTCTGCCTTTTTTCCCTGAAATAAGTGAAATTTCTACAATTTTGCCCCAAAATAAGTGAAATTTCTGCAATTTTGCCCCAAAATAAAAAGAATATCTGTCTTTTTGCCTCAACATACAGAGAATTTCAGTCTTTATACACCACAACTAGCGGAATTTCTGCAATTATGCTCCAAAATACGGGGAATTTGTGCCTTTTTGCCCGAAAATAAGGGGAATGCATAACTTTTTGCCATAAAAAAGGGAAATTTCTTCATTTTTGCTCTAAAATAAGGGAAATTTCTGCATTTTTGCCTCTAAATAAGTGGAATTTCTGTCTTTTTCCCTCAAAACAAAGGGAATTTCTGTCTTTTTTGCCTCAAAATAAGGGGAATTTCTGACTTATTACACTGAAATAAGTGAAATTTCTGCAATTTTGCTTAAATATAAGGGAAATTTCTGCCTTTTTGCCACAAATTAATGGGAATTTCTGCCTTATGCCCCAAAATAAGAAAAAATTTGCTTTTTTTCTCTGAAATAAGTGAAATTTCTGCAATTTTGCCCTAAAATAAGGAAAATTTCTGCAATTTTTCCCAATAATAAGGGAAATTTCTGCAATTTTGCCCCAAAATAAGAGGAATTTCTCCCTTTTTGCCCCAAAATGAAGGAAATTTCAGCCTTTTTACCTGAAAATAAGTGAAATTTCTGCAATTTTGCCCCAAATAAGAAAAATTTCTTCAATTTTGCCCCAAAATAAGGTAAATTCCTGTAATTTTGCCCCAAAATAAAGGAAATTTCTTGAATTTTGCCCCAAAAGAAGGGGAATTTCTGATTTTTGCCCCAAAATAAGGGTAATTTCTGCAATTTTTCCCCAATGTAAAGGAAATTTCTGCAATTTTGCCCCAAAATAACGGGAATATCTGAATGTTTGCTCCCAAAAAAAGGAGATCTTCTGTCTTTTTGCCCCAAAATAAGGAGAATTTCTGCCTTTTTGCCCGAAAATTATGAGAATTTCTGCAATTTTGCTTCAAAATACGGGGAATTTCTGCTTTTAATCACGAAAGTAAGGGGAATGCATACCTTTTTGTCATAAAAAGGTAAATTTCTACATTTTTGCTCCAAAATAAGGGGAATTTCTGCTTTTTTGCCTCTAAATAAATGGAATTTCTGTCTTTTTCCCCCAAAACAAAGGGAATTTCTGTCTTTTTTGCCCCAAAATAAGGGGAATTTCTGAATTATAACCCTGAAATAAGTGAAATTTCTCCAATTTTGCCCCAAAATAAGGGAAATTTCTGCCTCTTTGCCCCCAAATAAGGGGAATTTCAGCCTTTTTACCTCAAAATAAGGGGAATTTCTGCATTTTTGCCACAAAATATTAGGAATTTCTGACTTTTTGCCCCAAAATAAGGAAAATTTGTGCCTTTTTTCCCTGAAATAAGTGAAATTTCTGGAATTTTGCCCCAACATAAGTGAAATTTCTGCAATTTTGCCCCAAATAAGGGAAATTTCTGGAATTTTGCCCCAAAATAAGTGGAATTTCTAAGTTGTGCCCCAAAATAAGGAGAATTTCTGTCTTTTTGCCTGTAAATAAGTGAAATTTCTGCAATTTTGCCCCAAAATAAGGGAAATTTCTGCCTTTTTGCCCCCAAATAAGGGGAATTTCAGCCTTTTTACCTCAAAATAAGGGGAATTTCTGCATTTTTGCCAGAAAATATTAGGAATTTCTGCCTTTTTGCCCCAAAATAAGGAAAATTTCTGCATTTTTTCCCTGAAATAAGTGAAATTTCTGCAATTTTGCCCCAAAATAAGTGAAATTCCTGCAATTTTGCCCCAAAATAAGGGAAATTTCTGGAATTGTTCCCCAAAATAAGTAGAATTTATGAGTTTTGCCCCAAAATAAGGAGAATTTCTGTCTTTTTGCCCCAACATATAGGGAATTTCTGTCTTTGTGCACCACAACTAGAGGAATTTCTGCAATTATGCTCCAAAATACGGGGAATTTCTGCATTTTTGCCCGAAAATTATGAGAATTTCTGCAATTTTGCTTCAAAATACGGGGAATTTCTGCTTTTTATCCCAAAATAAGGGGAATGCATACCTTTTTGCCATAAAAAGGTAAATTTCTTCATTTTTGTTCCAAAATAAGGGGAATTTCTGCCTTTTTGCCTCTAAATAAGTGGAATTTTTGTCTTTTTCCCCAAAACAATAGGAATTTCTGTCTTTTTTGACCCAAAATAAGGGGAATTTCTGAATTATTACCCTGAAATAAGTGAAATTTCTCCAATTTTGCCCCAAAATAATGGAAATTTCTGCCTCTTTGCCCCCAAATAAGGGGAATTTCAGCCTTTTTACCTCAAAATAAGGGGAATTTCTGCATTTTTGCCACAAAATATTAGGAATTTCTGACTTTTTGCCCCAAAATAAGGAAAATTTGTGCCTTTTTTCCCTGAAATAAGTGAAATTTCTGCAATTTTGCCCGAAAATAAGTGAAATTTCTGCAATGTTGCCCCAAAATAAGGGAAATTTCTGGAATTTTGCCCGAAAATAAGTGAAATTTCTGCAATTTTGCCCCAAAATAAGGAGAATTTCTGTATTTTTGCCTCTAAATAAGTGAAATTTCTGCAATTTTGCCCCAAAATAAGGGAAATTTCTGCCTTTTTTCCCCAAATAAAAGGAATTTCAGCCTTATTACCTAAAAATAAGGGGAATTTCTGCATTTTTGCCAGAAAATATTAGGAATTTCTGCCTTTTTGCCCCAAAATAAAGAAAATTTCTGCCTTTTTTCCCTGGAATAAGTGAAATTTCTGCAATTTTGCCCAAAATAAGTGAAATTTCTGCAATTTTGCCCCAAAATAAGGGAAATTTCTGGAATTTTGCCCCAAAATAAGTGGAATTTCTGAGTTTTGCCCCAAAATAAGGAGAATTTCTGTCTTTTTGCCCCAACATATAGGGAATTTCTGTCGTTCTGCACCACAATTAGGGGAATTTGTGCAATTATGCTCTAAAATACGGGGAATTTCTGCCTTTTTGCCCGAAAATAAGGGGAATGCATAACTTTTTGCCATAAACAAGGGAAATTTCTTCATTTTTGCTCCAAAATAAGGGAAATTTCTGCATTTTTGCCTCTAAATAAGTGGAATTTCTTTCTTTTTCCCTCAAAACAAAGGGAATTTCTGTCTTTTTTGCCTCAAAATAAGGGAAATTTCTGACTTATTACACTGAAATACGTGAAATTTCTGCAATTTTGCCCCAAAATAAGGGGAATTTCTGCCTTTTTGCCCCCAAATAAGGGGAATTTCAGCCTTTTTACTTCAAAATAAAGGGAATTTCTGCATTTTTGCCAGAGAATATTAGGAATTTCTGCCTTTTTGCCCCAAAATAAAGAAAATTTCTGCCTTTTTTCCCTGAAATAAGTGAAATTTCTACAATATTGCCACAAAATAAGTGAAATTTCTGCAATGTTGCCCCAAAATAAGGGAAATTTCTGGAATTTTGCCCTAAATTAGTGGAATTTCTGAGTTTTGCCCCAAAATAAGGAGAATTTCTGTCTTTTTGCCCCAACATATAGGGAATTTCTGTCTTTATGCACCACAACTAGCGGAATTTCTGCAATTATGCTCCAAAATACGGGGAATTTGTGCCTTTTTGCCCGAAAATAAGGGGAATGCATAACTTTTTGCCATAAAAAAGGGAAATTTCTTCATTTTTGCTCTAAAATAAGGGAAATTTCTGCATTTTTGCCTCTAAATAAGTGGAATTTCTGTCTTTTTCCCTCAAAACAAAGGGAATTTCTGTCTTTTTTGCCTCAAAATAAGGGGAATTTCTGACTTATTACACTGAAATTAGTGAAATTTCTGCAATTTTGCTTAAATATAAGGGAAATTTCTGCCTTTTTGCAACAAATTAATGGGAATTTCTGCCTTTTTTCCCCAAAATAAGAAAAATTTTTGCTTTTTTTCTCTGAAATAAGTGAAATTTCTGCAATTTTGCCCTAAAATAAGGAAAATTTTTGCAATTTTTCCCAATAATAAGGGAAATTTCTGCAATTTTGCCCCAAAATAAGGGGAATTTCTCCCTTTTTGCCCCAAAATGAAGGAAATTTCAGCCTTTTTATCTGAAAATAAGTGAAATTTCTGCAATTTTGCCCCAAAATAAGGGAAATTTCTGCAATTTTGCCCCAATGTAAAGGAAATTTCTGCAATTTTGCCCCAAAAATAACGGGAATTTCTGAATGTTTGCTCCCAAAAAAAGGAGATCTTCTGTCTTTTTGCCCCAAAATAAGGAGAATTTCTGCCTTTTTGCCCGAAAATTATGAGAATTTCTGCAATTTTGCTTCAAAATACGGGGAATTTCTGCTTCTAATCCCGAAAGTAAGGGGAATGCATACCTTTTTGTCATAAAAAGGTAAATTTCTACATTTTTGCTCCAAAATAAGGGGAATTTCTGCCTTTTTGCCTCTAAATAAATGGAATTTCTGTCTTTTTCCCCCAAAACAAAGGGAATTTCTGTCTTTTTTGCCCCGAAATAAGGGGAATTTCTGAATTATTACCCTGAAATAAGTGAAATTTCTCCAATTTTGCCCCAAAATAATGGAAATTTCTGCCTCTTTGCCCCCAAATAAGGGGAATTTCAGCCTTTTTACCTCAAAATAAGGGGAATTTCTGCATTTTTGCCACAAAATATTAGGAATTTCTGACTTTTTGCCCCAAAATAAGAAAAATTTCTGCCTTTTTTCCCTGAAATAAGTGAAATTTCTGGAATTTTGCCCCAACATAAGTGAAATTTCTGCAATTTTGCCCCAAAATAAGGCAAATTTCTGGAATTTTGCCCCAAAATAAGTGGAATTTCTAAGTTGTGCCCCAAAATAAGGAGAATTTCTGTCTTTTTGCCTGTAAATAAGTGAAATTTCTGCAATTTTGCCCCAAAATAAGGGAAATTTCTGCCTTTTTGCCCCCAAATAAGGGGAATTTCAGCCTTTTTACCTCAAAATAAGGGGAATTTCTGCATTTTTCCCAGAAAATATTAGGAATTTCTGCCTTTTTGCCCCAAAATAAGGAAAATTTCTGCATTTTTTCCCTGAAATAAGTGAAATTTCTGCAATTTTGTTCCAAAATAAATGAAATTTCTGCAATTTTGCCCCAAAATAAGGGAAATTTCTGGAATTTTTCCTCAAAATAAGTAGAATTTATGAGTTTTGCCCCAAAATAAGGAGAATTTCTGTCTTTTTGCCCCAACATATAGGGAATTTCTGTCTTTGTGCACCACAACTAGAGGAATTTCTGCAATTATGCTCCAAAATACGGGGAATTTCTGCATTTTTGCCCGAAAATTATGAGAATTTCTGCAATTTTGCTTCAAAATACGGGGAATTTCTGCTTTTTATCCCAAAATAAGGGGAATGCATACCTTTTTGCCATAAAAAGGTAAATTTCTTCATTTTTGCTCCAAAATAAGGGGAATTTCTGCCTTTTTGCCTCTAAATAAGTGGAATTTCTGTTTTTTTCCCCCAAAACAAAAGGAATTTCTGTCTTTTTTGAACCAAAATAAGGGGAATTTCTGAATTATTACCCTGAAATAAGTGAAATTTCTCCAATTTTGCCCCAAAATAATGGAAATTTCTGCCTCTTTGCCCCCAAATAAGGGGAATTTCAGCCTTTTTACCTAAAAATAAGGGGAATTTCTGCATTTTTGCCACAAAATATTAGGAATTTCTGACTTTTTGCCCCAAAATAAGGAAAATTTGTGCCTTTTTTCCCTGAAATAAGTGAAATTTCTGCAATTTTGCCCCAAAATAAGTGAAATTCCTGCAATGTTGCCCCAAAATAAGGGAAATTTCTGGAATTTTGCCCAAAATAAGTGGAATTTCTAAGTTTTGCCCCAAAATAAGCAGAATTTCTGTATTTTTGCCTCTAAATAAGTGAAATTTCTGCAATTTTGCCAAAAGTAAGGGAAATTTCTGCATTCTTGCTCCCAAATAAAAGGTATTTCAGCCTTTTTATTTAAAAATAAGGGGAATTTCTGCATTTTTGCCAGAAAATATTAGGAATTTCTGCCTTTTTGCCCCAAAGTAAAGAAAATTTCTTCTTTTCTTCCCTGAAATGAGTGAAATTTCTGCAATTTTGCCCCAAAATAAGTGAAATTTCTGCAATTTTGCCCCAAAATAAGGGAAATTTCTGGAATTTTGCCCCAAAATAAGTGGAATTTCTGAGTTTTGCCCCAAAGTAAGGAGAATTTCTGTCTTTTTGCCCCAACATATAGGGAATTTCTGTCTTTCTGCAGCACAACTAGGGGAATTTGTGCAATTATGCTCCAAAATACGGGGAATTTCTGCCTTTTTGCCCGAAAATAAGGGGAATGCATAACTTTTTGCCATAAAAAAGGGAAATTTCTTCATTTTTGCTCCAAAATAAGGGAAATTTCTGCATTTTTGCCTCTAAATAAGTGGAATTTCTGTCTTTTTCCCTCAAAACAAAGGGAATTTCTGTCTTTTTTGCCTCAAAAAAAGAGGAATTTCTGACTTATTACACTGAAATAAGTGAAATTTCTGCAATTTTGCCCCAAAATAAGGGGAATTTCTGATTTTTGCCCCAAAATAAAGGGAATTTCTGCATTTTGCCCCAAAATTAGGGGAATTTCTGCAATTTTGCTCCAAAATACGGGGAATTTCTGCCTTTTTGCCTGAAAATAATGGGAATGCATACCTTTTTGCCATTAAAAGGGACATTTCTTCATTTTTGCTCCAAAATAAAGGGAATTTCTGCCTTTTTGCCTCTAAATAAGTGGAATTTCTGTCTTTTTCCCCCAAAACAAAGAGAATTTCTGTCTTTTTTGCCCCAAAATAAGGGGAATTTCTGACTTATTACCCTGAAGTAAGTGAAATTTCTGCAATTTTGCCCCAAAATAAGGGAAATTTCTGCAATTTTGCCCCAATGTAAAGGAAATTTCTGCAATTTTGCCCCAAAATAAGGGGAATTTCTGAATGTTTGCTCCCGAAAAAAGGAGATCTTCTGTCTTTTTGCCCCAAAATGAAGAGAATTTTTGCCTTTTCGCCCGAAAATTATGAGAATTTCTGCAATTTGCTTCAAAATACGAGGAATTTCTGCTTTTTATACCAAAAGTAAGGGGAATGCATATCTTTTTGCCATAAAAAGGTAAATTTCTTCATTTTTTCTTCAAAATAAGGGGAATTTCTGCCTTTTTGCCTCTAAATAAGTGGAATTTCTGTCTTTTTCCCCCAAAACAAAAGGAATTTCTGTCTTTTTTGACCCAAAATAAGGGGAATTTCTGAATTATTACCCTGAAATAAGTGAAATTTCTCCAATTTTGCCCCAAAATAATGGAAATTTCTGCCTCTTTGCCCCCAAATAAGGGGAATTTCAGCCTTTTTACCTCAAAATAAGGGGAATTTCTGCATTTTTGCCACAAAATATTAGGAATTTCTGACTTTTTGCCCCAAAATAAGGAAAATTTGTGCCTTTTTTCCCTGAAATAAGTGAAATTTCTGCAATTTTGCCCGAAAATAAGTGAAATTTCTGCAATGTTGCCCCAAAAAAAGGGAAATTTCTGAAATTTTGCCCCCAAATAAGTGGAATTTCTAAGTTTTGCCCCAAAATAAGGAGAATTTCTGTATTTTTGCCTCTAAATAAGTGAAATTTCTGCAATTTTGCCCCAAAATAAGGGAAATTTCTGCATTTTTGCTCCCAAATAAAAGGAATTTCAGCCTTTTTACCTAAAAATAAGGGGAATTTCTGCATTTTTGCCAGAAAATATTAGGAATTTCTGCCTTTTTGCCCCAAAATAAAGAAAATTTCTTCTTTTTTTCCCTGAAATGAGTGAAATTTCTGCAATTTTGCCCCAAAATAAGTGAAATTTCTGCAATTTTGCCCCAAAATAAGGGAAATTTCTGGAATTTTGCCCCAAAATAAGTGGAATTTCTGAGTTTTGCCCCAAAATAAGGAGAATTTCTGTCTTTTTGCCCCAACATATAGGGAATTTCTGTCTTTCTGCACCACAACTAGGGGAATTTCTGCAATTATGCTCCAAAATACGGGGAATTTCTGCCTTTTTGCCCGAAAATAAGGGGAATGCATAACTTTTTGCCATAAAAAAGGGAAATTTCTTCATTTTTGCTCCAAAATAAGGGAAATTTCTTCATTTTTGCCTCTAAATAAGTGGAATTTCTGTCATTTTCCCTCAAAACAAAGGGAATTTCTGTCTTTTTTGCCTCAAAATAAGGGAAATTTCTGACTTATTACACTGAAATAAGTGAAATTTCTGCAATTTTGCTTACAAATAAGGGAAATTTCTGCCTTTTTGCCACAAATTAATGGTAATTTCTGCCTTTTTCCCCAAAATAAGAAAAATTTTTGCTTTTTTTCCCTGAAATAAGTGAAATTTCTGCAATTTTGCCCTAAAATAAGGAAAATTTCTGCAATTTTTCCCAATAATAAGGGAAATTTCTGCAATTTTGCCCCAAAATAAGGGGAATTTCTCCCTTTTTGCCCCAAAATGAAGGAAATTTCAGCCTTTTTACCTGAAAATAAGTGAAATTTCTGCAATTTTGCCCCAAATAAGGAAAATTTCTTCAATTTTTCCTCAAAATATGGTAAATTCCTGTAATTTTGCCACAAAATAAAGGAAATTTCTTGAATTTTGCCCCAAAAGAAGGGGAATTTCTGATTTTTGCCCCAAAATAAGGGAAATTTCTGCAATTTTGCCCCAATGTAAAGGAAATTTCTGCAATTTTGCCCCAAAATAACGGGAATTTCTGAATGTTTGCTCCCAAAAAAAGGAGATCTTCTGTCTTTTTGCCCCAAAATAAGGAGAATTTCTGCCTTTTTGCCCGAAAATTATGAGAATTTCTGCAATTTTGCTTCAAAATACGGGGAATTTCTGCTTTTAATCCCGAAAGTAAGGGGAATGCATACCTTTTTGTCATAAAAAGTTAAATTTCTACATTTTTGCTCCATAATAAGGGGAATTTCTGCCATTTTGCCTCTAAATAAATGGAATTTCTGTCTTTTTCCCCCAAAACAAAGGGAATTTCTGTCTTTTTTGCCCCGAAATAAGGGGAATTTCTGAATTATTACCCTGAAATAAGTGAAATTTCTCCAATTTTGCCCCAAAATAATGGAAATTTCTGCCTCTTTGCCCCCAAATAAGGGGAATTTCAGCCTTTTTACCTCAAAATAAGGGGAATTTCTGCATTTTTGCCACAAAATATTAGGAATTTCTGACTTTTTGCCCCAAAATAAGAAAAATTTCTGCCTTTTTTCCCTGAAATAAGTGAAATTTCTGCAATTTTGCCCCAAAATAAGTGAAATTTCTGCAATTTTGCACCAAAATAAGGCAAATTTCTGGAATTTTGCCCCAAAATAAGTGGAATTTCTAAGTTGTGCCCCAAAATAAGGAGAATTTCTGTCTTTTTGCCTGTAAATAAGTGAAATTTCTGCAATTTTGCCACAAAATAAGGGAAATTTCTGCCTTTTTGCCCCCAAATAAGGGGAATTTCAGCCTTTTTACCTCAAAATAAGGGGAATTTCTGCATTTTTCCCAGAAAATATTAGGAATTTCTGCCTTTTTGCCCCAAAATAAGGAAAATTTCTGCCTTTTTTCCCTGAAATAAGTGAAATTTCTGCAATTTTGCCCCAAAATAAGTGAAATTTCTGCAATTTTGCCCCAAAATAAGGGAAATTTCTGGAATTTTTCCCCAAAATAAGTAGAATTTATGAGTTTTGCCCCAAAATAAGGAGAATTTCTGTCTTTTTGTCCCAACTTATAGGGAATTTCTGTCTTTGTGCACCACAACTAGAGGAATTTCTGCAATTATGCTCCAAAATACGGGGAATTTCTGCATTTTTGCCCGAAAATAATGGGAATGCATAACATTTTGCCATAGAAAAGGGAAATTTCTTCATTTTTGCTCCAAAATAAGGGAAATTTCTGCATTTTTGCCTCTAAGTAAATGGAATTTCTGTCTTTTTCCCTCAAAACAAAGGGAATTTCTGTCTTTTTTGCCTTAAAATAAGGGGAATTTCTGACTTATTACACTGAAATAAGTGAAATTTCTGCAATTTTGCCCCAAAATAAGGGAAATTTCTGCTTTTTTACCCTGAAATATGTGAAATTACTGCAATTTTGCCCCAAAATAAGTGAAATTTCTGCAATTTTTCCCCAAAATAAGGGGAATTTCTGATTTTGCCCGAAAATAAAGGGAATTTCTGCATTTTGCCCCAAAATTAGGGGAATTTCTGCAATTTTGCTCAAAAATACCGGGAATTTCTGCCTTTTTGCCTGAAAATAATGGGAATGCATAGCTTTTTGCCATAAAAAAGGGAAATTTCTTCATTTTTCCTCCAAAATAAAGGGAATTTCTGCCTTTTTGCCTTTAATAAGTGGAATTTCTGTCTTTTTCCCCCAAAACAAAGAGAATTTCTGTCTTTTTTGCCCCAAAATAAGGGGAATTTCTGACTTATTACCCTGAAGTAAGTGAAATTTCTGCAATTTTGCCCCTAAATAAGGGAAATTTCTGCAATTTTGCCCCAATGTAAAGGAAATTTCTGCAATTTTGCCCCAAAATAAGGGGAATTTCTGATTTTTGCCCCAAAATATAGGGAATTTCTGCGTTTTGCCCCAAAATTAGGGGAATTTCTTCAATTTTGCTCCAAAATACGAGGAATTTCTGCCTTTTTGCCTGAAAATAATGGGAATGCATACTTTTTTGCCATTAAAAGGGACATTTCTTCTTTTGCTCCAAAATAAAGGAAATTTCTGCATTTTTACCTCTAAATAAGTGGAATTTCTGTCTTTTTCCCCCAAAAAAAAGAGAATTTCTGTCTTTTTTGCCCCAAAATAAGGGGAATTTCTGACTTATTACCCTGAAGTAAGTGAAATTTCTGCAATTTTGCCCAAAAATAAGGGAAATTTCTGCAATTTTGCCCCAATGTAAAGGAAATTTCTGCAATTTTGCCCCAAAATAAGGGGAATTTCTCAATGTTTGCTCCCGAAAAAAGGAGATCTTCTGTCTTTTTGCCCCAAAATAAGGAGAATTTCTGCCTTTTTGCCCGAAAATTATGAGAATTTCTGCAATTTTGCTTCAAAATATGGGGAATTTCTGCTTTTTATCCTAAAAGTAAGAGGAATGCATATCTTTTTGCCATAAAAAGGTAAATTTCTTCATTTTTGCTTCAAAATAAGGGGAATTTCTGCCTTTTTGCCTCTAAATAAGTGGAATTTCTGTCCTTTTCCCCCAAAACAAAGGGAATTTCTGTCTTTGTTGCCCCAAAATAAGGGGAATTTCTGAATTATTACCCTGAAATAAGTGAAATTTCTCCAATTTTGCCCCAAAATATTGGAAATTTCTGCCTCTTTGCCCCCAAATAAGAAGAATTTCAGCTTTTTTACCTCAAAATAAGGGGAATTTCTGCATTTTTGCCACAAAATATTAGGAATTTCTGACTTTTTGCCCCAAAATAAGGAAAATTTGTGCCTTTTTTCCCTGAAATAAGTGAAATTTCTGCAATTTTGCCGCAAAATAAGTGAAATTTCTGCAATGTTGCCCCAAAATAAGGGAAATTTCTAAAATATTGCCCCAAAATAAGTGGAATTTCTAAGTTTTGCCCCAAAATAAGGAGAATTTCTGTATTTTTGCCTCTAAATAAGTGAAATTTCTGCAATTTTGCCCCAAAATAAGGGAAATTTCTGCCTTCTTGCTCCCAAATAAGGGGAATTTCAGCATTTTTACTTCAAAATAAGGGGAATTTCTGCATTTTTGCCAGAGAATATTAGGAATATCTTCCTTTTTGCCCCAAAATAAAGAAAATTTCTGCCTTTTTTCCCTGAAATAAGTGAAATTTCTACAATTTTGCCCCAAAATAAGTGAAATTTCTGCAATTTTGCCCCAAAATAAGGGAAATTTCTGGAATTTTGCCCTTAATTAGTGGAATTTCTGAGTTTTGCCTTAAAATAAGGAGAATTTCTGTCTTTTTGCCCCAACATATAGGGAATTTCTGTCTTTATGCACCACAACTAGCAGAATTTCTGCAATTATGCTCCAAAATACGGGGAATTTCTGCTTTTTGCCCGAAAATAAGGGGAATGCATAACTTTTTGCCATAAAAAAGGGAAATTTCTTCATTTTTGCTCCAAAATAAGGGAAATTTCTGCATTTTTGCCTCTAAATAAGTGGAATTTCTGTCTTTTTCCCTCAAAACAAAGAGAATTTCTGTCTTTTTTGCCTAAAAATAAGGGCAATTTCTGACTTATTACACTGAAATAAGTGAAATTTCTGCAATTTTGCCCAAAAATAAGGGAAATTTCTGCCTTTTTGCCACAAATTAATGGGAATTTCTGCCTTTTTGCCCCAAAATAAGAAAAATTTTTGCTTTTTTTCTCTGACATAAGTGAAATTTCTGCAATTTTGCCCTAAAATAAGGAAAATTTCTGCAATTTTTCCCAATAATAAGGGAAATTTCTGCAATTTTGCCCCAAAATAAGGGGAATTTCTCCCTTTTTGCCCCAAAATGAAGGAAATTTTAGCCTTTTTACCTGAAAATAAGTGAAATTTCTGCAATTTTGCCCCAAATAAGGAAAATTTCTTCCATTTTGCCCCAAAATAATGTAAATTGCTGTAATTTTGCCCCAAAATAAAGGAAATTTCTTGAATTTTTCCCCAAAAGAAGGGGAATTTCTAATTTTTGCCCCAAAATAAGGGAAATTTCTGCAATTTTGCCCCAATGTAAAGGAAATTTCTGCAATTTTGCCCCAAAATAACGGGAATTTCTGAATGTTTGCTCCCAAAAAAAGAAGATCTTCTGTCTTTTTGCCCCAAAATAAGGAGAATTTCTGCCTTTTTCCCGAAAATTATGAGAATTTCTGCAATTTTGCTTCAAAATACGGGGAATTTCTGCTTTTAATCCCGAAAGTAAGGGGAATGCATACCTTTTTGCCATAAAAAGGTAAATTTCTTCATTTTGGCTCCAAAATAAGGGGAATTTCTGCCTTTTTGCCTCTAAATAAATGGAATTTCTGTCTTTTTCCCCCAAAACAAAGGGAATTTCTGTCTTTTTTGCCCCAAAATAAGGGGAATTTCTAAATTATTACCCTGAAATAAGTGAAATTTCTCTAATTTTGCCCCAAAATAAGGGAAATTTCTGCCTCTTTGCCCCCAAATGAGGGGAATTTCAGCCTTTTTACCTCAAAATAAGGAAAATTTCTGCATTTTTGCCACAAAATATTAGGAATTTCTGACTTTTTGCCCCAAAATAAGGGAAATTTGTGCCGTTTTTCCCTGAAATAAGTGAAATTTCTGCAATTTTGCCCCAAAATAAGAGAAATTTCTGCAATTTTGCCCCAAAATAAGGGAAATTTCTGGAATTTTGCCCCAAAATAAGTGGAATTTCTAAGTTTTGCCCCAAAATAAAAAGAATTTCTGTCTTTTTGCCTATAAATAAGTGAAATTTCTGCAATTTTGCCCCAAAATAAGGGAAATTTCTGCCTTTTGCCCCCAAATAAGGAGATTTTCAGCCTTTTTACCTTAAAATAAGGGGAATTTCTGCATTTTTGCCAGAAAATATTAGGAATTTCTGCCTTTTTGCCCCAAAATAAGGAAAATTTCTGCCTTTTTTCCCTGAAATAAGTGAAATTTCTGCAATTTTGCCCCAAAATAATTGAAATTTCTGCAATTTTGCCCAAAATAAGGGAAATTTCTGGAATTTTTCCCCAAAATAAGTAGAATTTATGAGTTTTGCCCCAAAATAAGGAGAATTTCTGTCTTTTTGCCCAACATATAGGGAATTTCTGTCTTTGTGCACCACAACTAGAGGAATTTCTGCAATTATGCTCCAAAATAAGGGAAATTTCTGCATTTTTGCCTCTAAGTAAATGGAATTTCTGTCTTTTTCCCTCAAAACAAAGGGAATTTCTGTCTTTTTTTCCTTAAAATAAAAGGAATTTCTGACTTATTAAAATGAAATAAGAGAAATTTCTGCAATTTTGCCCCAAAATAAGGGAAATTTCTGCCATTTTACCCTGAAATATGTGAAAATACTGCAATTTTGCCCCAAAATAAGTGAAATTTCTGCAATTTTTCCCCAAAATAAGGGGAATTTCTGATTTTTGCCCCAAAATAAAGGGAATTTCTGCATTTTGCCCCAAAATTAGGGGAATTTCTGCAATTTTGCTCCAAAATACGGGGAATTTCTGCCTTTTTGACTGAAAATAATGGGAATGCATACCTTTTTGCCATTAAAAGAGACATTTCTTCATTTTTGCTCCAAAATAAAGGGAATTTCTGCCTTTTTGCCTCTAAATAAGTGGAATTTCTGTCTTTTTCCCCCAAAACAAAGAGAATTTCTGTCTTTTTTGCCCCATAATAAAGGGAATTTCTGACTTATTACTCTGAAGTAAGTGAAATTTCTGCAATTTTGCCCCTAAATAAGTAAAATTTCTGCAATTTTGCCCCAATGTAAAGGAAATTTCTGCAATTTTGCCCCAAAATAAGGGGAATTTCAGAATGTTTACTCCCGAAAAAAGGAGATCTTCTGTCTTTTTGCCCCAAAATAAGGAGAATTTCTGCCTTTTTGCCCGAAAATTATGAGAATTTCTGCAATTTTGCTTCAAAATACGGGGAATTTCTGCTTTTTATCTCAAAATAAGGGGAATGCATACCTTTTTGCCATAAAAAGGTAAATTTCTTCATTTTTGCTCCAAAATAAGGGGAATTTCTGCATTTTTGCCTCTAAATAAGTGGAATTTCTGTCTTTTCCCCCCAAAACAAAGGGAATTTCTGTCTTTTTTGCCCCAAAATAAGGGGAATTTCTGAATTATTACCCTGAAATAAGTGAATTTTCTCCAATTTTGCCCCAAAATAATGGAAATTTCTGCCTCTTTGCCCCCAAATAAGGGGAATTTCAGCCTTTTTACCTCAAAATAGAGGGAATTTCTGCATTTTTGCCACAAAATATTAGGAATTTCTGACTTTTTGCCCCAAAATAAAGAAATTTCTTCTTTTTTCCCTGAAATAAGTGAAATTTCTGCAATTTTGCCCCAAAATAAGTGAAATTTCTGCAATTTTGCCCCAAAATAAGGGAAATTTCTGGAATTTTGCCCCAAAATAATTGGAATTTCTAAGTTTTGCCCCAAAATAAGGAGAATTTCTGTCTTTTTGCCTCTAAATAAGTGAAATTTCTGCAATTTTGCCCCAAAATGAGGGAAATTTCTGCCTTTTTGCCCCCAAATAAGGGGAATTTCAGCATTTTTACCTCAAAATAAAGGGAATTTCTGCATTTTTGCCAGAAAATATTAAGAATTTCTGCCTTTTTGCCCAAAATAAAGAAAATTTCTGCATTTTTTCCCTGAAATAAGTGAAATATTTACAATTTTGCCCCAAAATAAGTGAAATTTCTGCAATTTTGCCCCAAAATAAGGGAAATTTCTGGAATTTTGCCCCAAAATAAGTGGAATTTCTGAGTTTTGCCCCAAAATAAGGAGAATTTCTGTCTTTTTGCCCCAACATATAGAAAATTTCTGTCTTTCTGCACCACAACTAGGGGAATTTCTGCAATTATGCTCCGTAATACGGGGAATATCTGCCTTTTTGCCCGAAAATAAGGGGAATGCATAACTTTTTGCCATAAAAAAGGGAAATTTCTTCATTTTTGCTCCAAAATAAAGTAAATTTCTGCATTTTTGCCTCTAAATAAGTGGAATTTCTGTCTTCTCCTCCAAAACAAAAGGAATTTCTGTCTTTTTTGCCCCAAAATAAGGGGAATTTCTGACTTATTACCCTTAAATAAGTGAAATTTCTGCAATTTTGCCCCAAAATAAGGGAAATTTCTGCCTCTTTGCCGTTAAATAAGGGGAATTTCAGCCTTTTTACCTCAAAATAAGGGGAATTCCTGCCTTTTTGACCCAAAATAAGGAAAATTTCTAACTTTTTTCCCTGAAATAAGTAAAATTTCTGCAATTTTGCCACAAAATAAGTGATATTTCTGCAATTTTGCCCCAGAATAAGGGAAATTTCTGAAATTCTGCCCCAAAATAAGTGGAATTTCTGAGTTTTGCCCCAAAATAAGGAGAATTTCTTTCTTTTTGCCACAACATATAAGGAATTTCTGCATTTTTGCCCCAAAATTAGGGGAATTTCTGCAATTTTTCTCCAAAATACGAGGAATTTCTGCTTTTTTGCCCGAAAATATAAACAATGCATAAATTTTTGCCTTAAAAAGAGGAAATTTCTTCATTTTTGCTCCAAAATAATGGGAATTTATGCTTTTTTGCCTCTAAATAAGTGGAATTTCTGTCTTTTTCCCCCAATACAAAGGGATTTTCTGTCTTTTTGCCCCAAAATAAAGAAAATTTCTGACTTATTACCCTGAAATTAGTGAAATTTCTGCAATTTTGCCCTAAAATAAGGGAAATTTCTGCCTCTTTGCCCTTAAATAAGGGGAATTTCAGCCTTTTTACCTCAAAATAAGGGGAATTCCTGCCTTTTTGACCCAAAATAAGGAAAATTTCTAACTTTTTTCCCTGAAATAAGTAAAATTTCTGCAATTTTGCCACAAAATAAGTGATATTTCTGCAATTTTGCCCCAGAATAAGGGAAATTTCTGAAATTTTGCCCCAAAATAAGTGGAATTTCTGAGTTTTGCCCCAAAATAAGGAGAATTTCTTTCTTTTTGCCACAACATATAAGGAATTTCTGCATTTTTGCCCCAAAATTAGGGGAATTTCTGCAATTTTTCTCCAAAATACGAGGAATTTCTGCTTTTTTGCCCGAAAATAAGAACAATGCATAAATTTTTGCCTTAAAAAAAGGAAATTTCTTCATTTTTGCTCCAAAATAATGGGAATTTATGCTTTTTTGCCTCTAAATAAGTGGAATTTCTGTCTTTTTCCCCCAATACAAAGGGATTTTCTGTCTTTTTGCCCCAAAATAAAGAAAATTTCTGACTTATTACCCTGAAATTAGTGAAATTTCTGCAATTTTGCCCTAAAATAAGGGAAATTTCTGCCTTTTTGCCCCCAAATGATGGGAATTTCAGCCTTTTTACCTCAAAATAAGAGGAATTTCTGCCTTTTTGCTTCAAAATAACAAATTTTTTTTCCATGAAATAAGGGAAATTTCTGCAATTTTGCCCAAAATAAGTGAAATTTCTGCAATTTTGCCCCAGAATTAAGAAAATTTCTGGAATTTTGCCCCAAAATAAGTGGAATTTCTGAGTTTTGCCCCAAAATAAGGAGTATTTCTGTCTTTTTGCCCCAACATATAGGGAATATCTGCATTTTTGCCCCACAATTAGGGGAATTTTTGCAATTTTGCTCCAAAATACGGGGAATTTCTGCCTTTTGGCCCGAAAATAAGAAAAATGCATACCTTTTTGCCTTAAAAAATGGAAATTTCTTCATTTTTGCTTCAAAATAAGGGGAATTTCTGTTTTGGTCTATATAAGAGGAATTTCTGTTTTTTCCCCCAAAAACAAAGGGATTTTTTGTCTGTTTTGCCCCAAAATAAGAAAAATTTCTGACTTATTACCCTGAAATAAGTGAAATTTCTGCAATTTTCCCCTAAAATAAGAGAAATTTTTGCAATTTTTTCCCAAATAAGAGAGATTTCTGCAATTTTGCACCAAAATAAGGGGAATTTCCTTTTTTTGCCCCAAAACAAAGGAAATTTCATCCTTTTACCTGAAAATAAGTGAAATTTCTGAAATTTTGCCCCAAATAAGAGAAATTTCTGGAATTTTGCCCCAAAATAACAGGAATTTCTGCCTTTTGCCCCAAAATTAGGGGAATTTCTGCAATTTTGCTCCAAAATACGGGGAATTTCTGCCTTTTTGCCTGAAAATAATGGGAATGCATACCTTTTTGCCATAAAAAGAAAAATTTCTTCATTTTTGCTCCAAAATAAAGGGAATTTCTGCCTTTTTGCCTCTAAATATGTGGAATTTCTGTCTTTTTCCCCCAAAACAAAGAGAATTTCTTTCTTTTTTGTCCTAAAATAAGGGGAATTTCTGACTTATTACCCTGAACTAAGTGAAATTTCTGCCATTTTGCCCCAAAATAAGGGAAATTTCTGCAATTTTGCCCCAATGTAAAGGAAATTTCTGCAATTTTGCCCAAAAATAAGGGGAATTTCTGACAGTATGCTCCTGAAAAAAGGAGATCTTCTGTCTTTTTGCGCCAAAATAAGGAGAATTTTAGCCTTTTTGCCCGAAAATTATGAGAATTTCTGCAATTTTGCTTCAAAATACGGGGAATTTCTGCTTTTTATCCCGAAAGTAAGGGGAATGCATACCTTTTTGCCATAAAAAAGGAAATTTCTTCATTTTTGCTCCAAAATAAGGGAAATTTCTGCATTTTTGCCTCTAAATAAGTGGAATTTCTGTCTTTTTCCCTCAAAACAAAGGAAATTTCTGTCTTTTTTGCCTCAAAATAAGGGGAATTTCTGACTTATTACAGTGAAATAAGTGAAATTTCTGCAATTTTGCCCCAAAATAAGGGAAATTTCTGCCTTTTTGCAATGAAATATGTGAAATTTCTGCAATTTTACCCCAAAATAAGGTGAATTTCTGCCTTTTTGCCAAAAATTAATGGGAATTTCTGCTTTTTTGCCCCAAAATAAGAAAAATTTTTGCTTTTTTTCTCGGAAATAAGTGAAATTTCTGCATTTTTGCCCTAAAATAAGAAAATTTTCTGCAATTTTTCCCAATAATAAGGGAAATTTCTGCAATTTTGCCTCAAAATAAGGAAAATTTCTCCCTTTTTGCCCCAAAATGAAGGAAATTTCAGCGTTTTTACCTGAAAATAAGTGAAATTTCTGCAATTTTGCCCCAAATAAGGGACATTTCTGCAATTTTGCCCCAAAATAAGGTAAATTCCTGTAATTTTGCCCCAAAATAAAGGAAATTTCTTGAATTTTGCCCCAAAAGAAGGGGAATTTCTGATTTTTGCCCCAAAATAAAAGGAATTTCTGCTTTTTGCTCCAAAATTAGGGAATTTCTCCCTTTTTGCCCGAAAAGTATGAGAATTTCTGCAATTTTGCTTCAAAATACGGGGAATTTCTGCTTTTTATCCCGAATGTAAGGGGAATGTATACCTTTTACCACAAAAAAGGAAATTTCTTCATTTTTCTCCCAAAATAAGAGGAATTTCTGCCTTTTTACTTCAAAGTAAGTGAAATTTCTGCCTTTGTACCAAAAAATAAATGGAATTTCTGTCTTTTTGCCCCAAAATAAAAGGAATTTTTGAATTATGCCCTGAAATAAGTGAAATTTCTGCATTTTTACCACAAAATAAAAAGAATTTCTGTCTTTTTGCCCCAAAATAAGGGAAATTTCTGCCTTTTTGCTACCAAATAAAAGGAATTTCAGCCTTTTTACCTCAAAATAAGGGGAATTTCTACATTTTTGCCACAAAATATTAAGAATTTCTGCATTTTTGCCCCAAAATAAGGAAAATTTCTGCCTTTTTTCCCTGAAGTAAGTGAAATTTCTCCAATTTTGCCCTAAAATAAGTGAAATTTCTGCAATTTTTCCCCAAAATAAGGGAAATTTCTGGAATTTTGCCCAAAAATAAGTGGAATTTCTGAGTTTTGCCCCAAAATAAAGAGAATTTCTGTCTTTTTTCCCCAACATATAGGGAATTTCTGCCTTTTTGCCCCACAATTAGGGGAATTTCTGCAATTTTGCTCCAAAATACGGGGAATTTCTGCCTTTTCCAAAAAATAAAAGGAATGCATAACTTTTTGCCATAAAAAAGTAAAATTTCTTCATTTTTGCTCCAAAATAAGGGGAATTTCTGCTTTTTTCCCTCTAAATAAGTGGAATTTCTGTCTTTTTCCCACAAAACAAAGGGAATTTCTGTCTTTTCTGCCCCAAAATATCGGGAATTTCTGACTTATTACCCTGAAATAAATGAAATTTCTGCAATTTTGCCCCAAAATAAGGGAAATTTCTGCAATTTTGCTCCAATGTAAAGGAAATTTCTGCAATTTTGCCCCAAAATAAGGGAAATTTCTGACGGTTTTCTCCCGAAAAAGTGAGATTTTCTGCCTTTTTGCCCCAAAGTAAAGAGAATTTCTGCCTTTTTGCCCAAAAATTATGAGAATTTCTGCAATTTTCCTTCAAAATACGGGGAATTTCTGCTTTTTATCCCGAAAGTAAGGGGAATGCATAACTTTTTGCCATAAAAAGGTAAATTTCTTCATTTTTGCTCCAAAATAAGGGAAATTTCTGACTTTTTGCCTCTAAGTAAGTGGAATTTCTCTCTTTTTTTCCAAAACAAAGGGAATTTCTGTCTTTTTTGCCCCAAAATAAGGGGAATTTCTGACTTATTACCCTGAAATAAGTGAAATTTCTGCAATTTTGCCCCAAAATAAGGGAAATTTCTGCCTCTTTGCCCTTAAATAAGGGGAATTTCAGCCTTTTTACCTCAAAATAAAAGGAATTCCTGCCTTTTTGACCAAAAATAAGGAAAATTTCTAACTTTTTTCCCTGAAATAAGTAAAATTTCTGCAATTTTGCCACAAAATAAGTGATATTTCTGCAATTTTGCCTCAGAATAAGGGAAATTTCTGATATTTTGCCCCAAAATAAGTGGAATTTCTGAGTTTTGCCCCAAAATAAGGAGAATTTCTGTTATTTTGCCGCAACATATAAGGAATTTCTGCCTTTTTGCCCCACAATTAGGGGAATTTCTGCAATTTTGCTCCAAAATACGAGGAATTTCTTCATTTTGCCCGAAAATAAGAACAATGCATAACTTTTTGCCTTAAAAAAGGGAAATTTCTTCATTTTTGCTCCAAAATAAAGGGAATTTCTGCTTTTTTGCCTCTAAATAAGTGGAATTTCTGTCTTTTCCCCCAAAACAAAGGGATTTTCTGTCTTTTTTGCCCCAAAATAAAGAAAATTTCTGACTTATTACCCTGAAATAAGTGAAATTTCTGCAATTTTGTCCCAAAATAAGGGAAATTTTTGCCTTTTTGCCCCCAAATAAGGGGAATTTCAGCCTTTTTACCTCAAAATAAGAGGAATTTCTGCCTTTTTGCACCAAAATAACAAAAAATTTTTTTCCATGAAATAAGGGAAATTTCTGCAATTTTGCCCAAAATAAGTGAAATTTCTGCATTTTTGCCCCAGAATAATGGAAATTTCTGGAATTTTGCCCCAAAATAAGTGGAATTTCTGAGTTTTGCTCCAAAATAAGGAGAATTTCTGTCTTTTTGCCCCAACATATAGGGAATTTCTGCATTTTTGCCCCACAATTAGAGGAATTTTTGCAATTTTGCTCCAAAATACGGGGAATTTCTGCCTTTTGGCCCGAAAATAAGAAAAATGCAAACTTTTTTGCCTTAAAAAAGGAAATTTCTTCATTTTTGCTTCAAAATAAGGGGAAATTCTGTTTTGGCCTTTATATAAGAGGAATTTCTGTCTTTTCCCCTCAAAACAAAGGGATTTTCAGTACTTTTTGCCCCAAAATAAGAAAAATTTCTGACTTATTACCCTGAAATAAGTGAAATTGCTGCAATTTTGCCCCAAAATAATGGATATTTTTGGCTTTCTGCCAACAAATAAGGGGATTTTCAGCCTTTTTACCTCCAAATAAGGGGAATTTCTGCATTTTTGCCACAAAAAATTAGGAATTTCTGCCTTTTTGCCCCAAAATAAAAAAAAATTTCTGCCTTTTTTCCCTGAAATAAGTGAAATTTCTGCAATTTTGCCCCAAAATAAGTGGAATTTCTGAGTTTTGCCCAAAAAATAAGAAGAATTTCTGTCTTTTTGCCCCAACATATATGAAATTTCTGCCTTATTGCACCACAATTAGGAGAATTTCTGCAATTTTGCTCCAAAATATGGGGAATTTCTGCCTTTTTGCCCGAAAATAAGGGGAACGCATAACTTTTTGCCATAAAAGAGGGAAATTTCTTCATTTTTGCTCCAAAATAAGGATAATGTCTGCCTTTTTGCTTCTCAATAAGTGGAATTTCTGTCTTTTTCCCCCAAACAAAGGGAATTTCTGTCTTTTTTGCCCCAAAATAAGGGGAATTTCTGACTTATTACCCTAAAATAAGTGAAATTTCTGCAATTTTGCCCCAAAATAAGGGAAATTTCTGCCTTTTTGCCCTGAAATAAGGGGAATTTCAGACTTTATACCTCAAAATAAGGGGAATTTCTGCATTTTTGCCACAAAATATTAGAAATTTCTGACTTTTTGCCCCAAAATAAGGAAAATTTCTGCCTTTATTCCCTGAAATAAGTGAAATTTCTTCAATTTTGTTCCAAAATAAGTGAAATTTCTGCAATTTTGCCTTAAAATAAGGAAAATTTCTGGAATTTTGCACCAAAATAAGTGGAATTTCTAAGTTTTGCCCCAAAATTAGGAGAATTTCTGTATTTTTGTCCCAACATATATAGAATTTCTGTCTTTTTGCACCGCATCTAGGGGAATTTTTGCAATTTTGCTCCAAAATACGGGGAATTTCTGCCTTTTTGCCCTGAAATATGTGAAATTTCTGCAATTTTACCCCTAAATAAGGTGAATTTCTGCTTTTTTGCCCCAAAATAATGGGAATTTCTGCCTTTTTGCCCCAAAATAAAAAAAATTTTTGCTTTTTTTCTCTGAAATAAGTGAAATTTCTGCAATTTTCCCCTAAAATAATGGAATTTTTTGCAATTTTTTTCCAAAATAAGGGAGATTTCTGCAATTTTGCCCCAAAATAAAGGGAATTTCTTCCTTTTTGCCCCAAAACAAAGGAAATTTCAGCCTTTTTACCTGAAAATAAGTGAAATTTCTGAAATTTTGCACCAAATAAGAGAAATTTCCGCAATTTTCCCCCAAAATAAGGTAAATTCCTGCAATTTTGCACCAAAATAAAGGAAATTTCTGGAATTTTGCCAAAAATAAGAGGAATTTCTGATTTTTGCCCCAAAATAAAGGGAATTTCTGCCTTTTGCCCCAAAATTAGGGGAATTTCTGCAATATTGCTCCAAAATACGGGGAATTTCTGCCTTTTTGCCTGAAAATAATGGGAATGCATACCATTTTGCCATAAAAGGGGAAATTTCTTCATTTTTGCTCCAAAATAAAAGGAATTTCTGCCTTTTTGCCTCTAAATAAGTGGAATTTCTGTCTTTTTCTCCCAAAACAAAGAGAATTTCTGTCTTTTTTGCCCCAAAATAAGGGGAATTTCTGACTTTTTACCCTGAACTAAGTGAAATTTCTACCATTTTGCTTCAAAATAAGAGAAATTTCTGCAATTTTGCCCCTATGTAAAGGAAATTTCTGCAATTTTGCCCAAAAATAAGGGGAATTTCTGAGAGTTTGCTCCTGAAAAAAGGAGATCTTCTGTCTTTTTGCCCCAAAGTAAGGAGAATTTCAGCCTTTTTGCCCGAAAATTATGAGAATTTCTGCAATTTTGCTTCAAAATACGGGGAATTTCTGCTTTTTATCCCGAAAGTAAGGGGAATGCATACATTTTTGCCATAAAAAGGGATATTTCTTCATTTTTGCTCCAAAATAAGGGGAATTTCTGCCTTTTTGCCTCTAAATAAGTGGAATTTCTGTCTCTTTCCCCCAAAACAAAGGGAATTTCTGTCTTATTTGCCCCAAAATAAGGGGAATTTCTGACTTTTTACCCTGAACTAAGTGAAATTTCTACCATTTTGCTTCAAAATAAGAGAAATTTCTGCAATTTTGCCCCTATGTAAAGGAAATTTCTGCAATTTTGCCCAAAAATAAGGGAAATTTCTGAGAGTTTGCTCCTGAAAAAAGGAGATCTTCTGTCTTTTTGCCCCAAAGTAAGGAGAATTTCAGCCTTTTTGCCCGAAAATTATGAGAATTTCTGCAATTTTGCTTAAAAATACGGGGAATTTCTGCTTTTTATCCCGAAAGTAAGGGGAATGCATACATTTTTGCCATAAAAAGGGATATTTCTTCATTTTTGCTCCAAAATAAGGGGACTTTCTGCCTTTTTGCCTCTAAATAAGTGGAATTTCTGTCTCTTTCCCCCAAAACAAAAGGAATTTCTGTCTTATTTGCCCCAAAATAAGAGGAATTTCTGAATTATTACCGTGAAATAAGTAAAATTTCTCCAATTTTGCCCCAAAATAAGGGAAATTTCTGCCTCTTTGCCCCCAAATAAGGGGAATTTCAGCCTTTTTACCTCAAAATAAGGGGAATTGCTGCATTTTTGCCACAAAATATTAGTAATTTCTGACTTTTTCCTCAAAATAAGAAAAATTTGTGCTTTTTTTCCCTGAAATAAGTGAAATTTCTGCAATTTTGCCCCAAAATAAGTGAAATTTCTGCAATTTTGCCCCAAAATAAGGGAAATTTCTGGAATTTTGCTCCAAAATAAGCGGAATTTCTAAGTTTTGCCCCAAAATAAGGAGAATTTCTGTCTTTTGGCCTCTAAATAAGTGAAATTTCTGCAATTTTGCCCGAAAATAAGAGAAATTTCTGACTTTTTGCCCCCAAATAACAGGAATTTCAGCCTTTTTTCCTCAAAATAAGGGGAATTTCTGCATTTTTGCCAGAAAATATTAGGAATTTCTGCCTTTTTGCCCCAAAATAAAAAAAAATTCTACCTTTTTTCCCTGAAATAAGTGAAATTTCTGCAATTTTGCCCCAATATAAGGGAAATTATTGCCTTTTTGCCCCCAAATAAGGGGAATTTCTGGAATTTTGATCCAAAATAAGTGGAATTTCTGAGTTTTGCCCCAAAATAAGGAGAATTTCTGTCTTTTTGCACCAACATATAGGGAATTTCTGTCTTTCTGCACTACAACTAGGGGATTTTCTACAATTATGCTCCAAAATACAGGGAATTTTTGCCTTTTTGCCCGAAAATAAGGGGAATGCATAACTTTTTGCCATAAAAAAGGGAAATTTCTTAATTTTTGCTCCAAAAGAAAGAAAGTTTCTGCCTTTTTGCCTCTAAATAAGTGGAATTTCTGTCTTTTTCCCTCAAAACAAAGGGAATTTCTCTCTTTTTTGCCTCAAAATAAGGGGAATTTCTGACTTATTACACTGATATAAATGAAATTTCTGCAATTTTGCTTCAAAATAATTAAAATTTCTGCTTTTTTGCCCTGAAATATGTGAAATTTCTGCAATTTTACCCCAAAATAAGGTGAATTTCTGCCTTTTTGCCACAAATTAATGGGAATTTCTGCATTTTTGCCCCAAAATAAGAAAAATTTTTGCGTTTTTTCTCTGAAATAAGTGAAATTTCTGCAATTTTGCCCTAAAATAAGGAAAATTTCTGCAATTTTTCCCAATAATAAGAGAAATTTCTTCAATTTTGCCCCAAAATAAGGAGAATTTCTCCCTTTTTGCCCCAAAAGAAAGGAAATTTAAGCCTTTTTACCGGAAAATAATTGAAGTTTCTGCAATTTTGCCCCAAATAAAAAAAATTTCTGCAATTTTGCCCCAAAATAAGGTAAATTCCTGCAATTTTGCCCCAAATTAAAGGAAATTTCTTGAATTTTGCCCAAAAATAAGGGGAATTTATGATTTTTGCCCCAAAATAAAGGGAATTTCTGCCTTTTGCCCCAAAATTAGGGGAATTTCTGCAATTTTACCACAAAATATGTCAAATTTCTGCATTTTTGCCCCAAAATAATGGGAATTTCTGCCTTTTTGCCCCAAAGTAAGAAAAATTTTTGCTTTTTTTCTCTGAAATAAGTGAAATTTCTGCAATTTTGCCCTTAAATAAGGAAAATTTCTGCAATATTTCCCCAAAATAAGAGGAATTTCTCTCTTTTTGCCCCAAAATAAAGGAATTATCAGCACTTTTTCCTGAAAATAAGTGAAATTTCTGCAATTTTGCCCCAAATAAGGAAAATTTCTTCAATTTTGTCCAAAAATAACGGAAATTCCTTCAATTTTGCCCCAAAATAAAGGAAATTTTTTGAATTTTGTTCCAAAATATACAGATTTTCTGATTTTTGCCCCAAAATAAAGGGAATTTCTGCCTTTTGCCCCAAAATTAGGGAAATTTCTGCAATTTTGCTCCAAAATGCGGGGAATTTCTGCCTTTTTGCCCGAAAATAATGGGAATGCATACCTTTTTGCCATAAAAAATGAAATTTCTTCATTTTTGCTCCAAAATAAGGGGAATTTCTGCCTTTTTGCCTCTAAATAAGTGGAATTTCTGTCTTTTTCCCACAAAACAAGGGAATTTCTCTCTTTTTTGCCCCAAAATAAGGGGAATTTCTGACTCATTACCCTGAAATAAGTGAAATTTCTGCAATTTTGCCCCAAAATAAGGGAAATTTCTGCCTTTTTGCCTCCAAATAAGGGGAATTCAGCCTTTTTACCTCAAAATAAGAGAAATTTCTGCATTTTTGCCACAAAATATTAGGAATTTCTGTTTTTTTTGCCCCAAAATAAGGAAAATTTCTGACTTTTTTCCCTGAAATAAGTGAAATTTCTGCAATTGTGCCCCAAAATAAGTGAAATTTCTGCAATTTTTCCCCAAAATAAGGGAAATTTCTGGAATTTTGATCCAAAATAAGTGGAATTTCTGAGTTTTGCCCCAAAATAAGGAGAATTTCTCTCATTTTGCACCAACATATAGGGAATTTCTGTCTTTCTGCACCACAACTAGGGGAATTTCTGCAATTATGATCCAAAATACAGGGAATTTTTGCCTTTTTGCCCGAAAATAAGGGGAATGCATAACTTTTTGCCATAAAAAAGGGAAATTTCTTCATTTTTGCTTCAAAAGAAAGAAAGTTTCTGCCTTTTTGCCTCTAAATAAGTGGAATTTCTGTCTTTTTCCCTCAAAACAAGGTGAATTTCTGTCTTTTTTGCCTCAAAATAAGGGGAATTTCTGACTTATTACACTGATATAAGTGAAATTTTTGCAATTTTGCTCCAAAATAAGGAAAATTTCTGACTTTTTGCCCTGAAATATGTGAAATTTCTGCAATTTTACCCCAAAATAAGGTGAATTTCTGCCTTTTTGCCACAAATTAATGGGAATTTCTGCCTTTTTGCCCCAAAATAAGAAAAATTTTTGCTTTTTTTCTCTGAAATAAGTGAAATTTCTGCAATTTTGCCCTAAAATAAAGAAAATTTCTGCAATTTTTCCCAATAATAAAGGAAATTTCTGCAATTTTGCTCCACAATACCGAGAATTTCTGCCTTTTTGCCTCTAAATAAGTGGAATTTCTGTCTTATTCCCCCAAAACAAAGGGAATTTCTGTCTTTTTTGCCCAAAAATAAGGGGAATTTCTGAATTATTACCCTGAAATATGTGAAATTTCTCCAATTTTGCCCCAAAATAAGGGAAATTTCTGCCTCTTTGCCCCCAAATAAGGGGAATTTCAGCCTTTTTAACCTCAAAATAAGGAGAATTTCTGCATTTTTGCCACAAAATATTAGGAATTTCTGACTTTTTGCCCCAAAATAAGGAAAATTTGTGCCTTTTTACTCTGAAATAAGTGAAATTTCTGCAATTTTGCCCCAAAATAAGTGAAATTTCGGCAATTTTGCCCCAAAATAAATGAAATTTCTGCAATTTTGCACCAAAATAAGGGAAATTTCTGGAATTTTGGCCCAAAATAAGTGGAATTTCTAAGTTTTGCCCCAAAATAAGGAGAATTTCTGTCTTTTTGCCTCTAAATAAGTGAAATTTCTGCAATTTTACCCCAAAATAAGGGAAATTTATGCCTTTTTCCCCCAAATAATTGGAATTGAAGCCTTTTTACCTCAAAATAAGGGGAATTTCTGCATTTTTGCCATAAAATATTAGGAATTTCTGCCTTTTGCTCCAAAATAAAGGAAATTTCTGCCTTTTTTCCCTGAAATAAGTGAAATTTCTGCAATTTTGCCCCAAAATAAGTGAAATTTCTGCAATTCTGCCCTAAAATAAGGGAAATTTCTGGAATTTTGCCCCAAAATAAGTGGAATTTCTGAGTTTTGCCCCAAAATAAAAAGAATTTCTGTCTTTTTGCCCCAACATATAGGGCATTTCTGTCTTTCTGCACTACAACTAGGGAAATTTCTGCAATTATGCTCCAAAATACGGGGAATTTCTGCCTTTTTGCCCGAAAATAAGAGGAATGCATACCTTTTTGCCATAAAAAAGGGAAATTTCTTCATTTTTGCTCCAAAATAAGGGAAATTTCTGCCTTTTTGCCCTGAAATATGTGAAATTTCTGCAATTTTACCCCAAAATAAGGTGAATTTCTGCTTTTTTACCACAAATTAATGGGAATTTCTGCATTTTTGCCCCAAAATAAGAAAAATTTTTGCGTTTTTTCTCTGAAATAAGTGAAATTTCTGCAATTTTGCCCTAAAGTAAGGAAAATTTCTGCAATTTTTCCCAATAATAAGGGAAATTTCTTCAATTTTGCCCCAAAATAAGAAGAATTTCTCCCTTTTTGCCCCAAAATAAAGGAAATTTCAGCCTTTTTACCGGAAAATAATTGAAGTTTCTGCAATTTTGCCCCAAATAAAAAAAAATTCTGCAATTTTGCCCCAAAATAAAGTAAATTCCTGCAATTTTGCCCCAAATTAAAGGAAATTTCTTGAATTTTGCCCAAAAATAAGGGAAATTTATGATTTTTGCCCCAAAATGTAGGGAATTTCTGCCTTTTGCCCTAAAATTAGGGGAATTTCTGCAATTTTACAACAAAATATGTCAAATTTCTGCATTTTTGCCCCAAAATAATGGGAATTTCTGCCTTTTTGCCCCAAAATAAGAAAAATTTTTGCTTTTTTTCTCTGAAATAATTGAAATTTCTGCAATTTTGCCCTTAAATAAGGAAAATTTCTGCAATTTTTCCCCATAATAAGAAAAATTTCTGCAATTTTGCCCCAAAATAAGAGGAATTTCTCTCTTTTTGCCCCAAAATAAAGGAAATATCAGCACTTTTTCCTGAAAATAAGTGAAATTTCTGCAATTTTGCCCCAAATAAGGAAAATTTCTTCAATTTTTCCCAAAAATAAGGTAAATTCCTTCAATTTTGCCCCAAAATAAAGGAAATTTCTTGAATTTTGCTCCAAAATATACAGATTTTCTGATTTTTGCCCCAAAATAAAGGGAATTTCTGCCTTTTGCCCCAAAATTAGGGGAATTTCTGCAATTTTGCTCCAAAATACGGGGAATTTCTGCCTTTTTGCCCGAAAATAATGGGAATGCATACCTTTTTGCCATAAAAAATGAAATTTCTTCATTTTTGCTCCAAAATAAGGGGAATTTCTGCCATTTTGCCTCTAAATAAGTGGAATTTCTGTCTTTTTCCCACAAAACAAGGGAATTTCTCTCTTTTTTGCCCCAAAATAAGGGGAATTTCTGACTCATTACCCTGAAATAAGTGAAATTTCTGCAATTTTGCCCCAAAATAAGGGAAATTTCTGCCTTTTTGCCCCCAAATAAGGGGAATTCAGCCTTTTTACCTCAAAATAAGAGAAATTTCTGCATTTTTGCCACAAAATATTAGGAATTTCTGTATTTTTGCCCCAAAATAAGGAAAATTTCTGAATTTTTTCCCTGAAATATGTGAAATTTCTGCAATTGTGCCCCAAAAGAAGGGAAATTTCTGGAATTTTTCCCCAAAAGAAGTGGAATTTCTGAGTTTTGCCCCAAAATAAGGAGAATTTCTGTCTTTTTGCCCCAACATATAGGGAATTTCAGCCTTTTGCACCACAATTAGGGGAATTTCTGCAATTTTGCTCCAAAATACAGGGAATTTCTGCCTTTTTGCACGAAAATAAGGGGAATGCATACCTTTTTGCCATAAAAAAGGGAAATTTCTTCATTTTTGCTCCAAAAGAAGGGAAATTTCTTCCTTTTTGCCTCTAAATAAGTGGAATTTCTGTCTTTTTCCCTCAAAACAAAGGGAATTTCTGTCTTTTTGCCTCAAAATAAGGGAAATTTCTGACTTATTACCCTGAAGTAAGTGAAATTTCTGCAATTTTGCCCCAAAATAAGGGAAATTTCTGCCTTTTTGCCCTGAAATATGTGAAATTTCTGAAATTTTACCCAAAAAAAAGTTGAATTTCTGCCTTTTTGCCACAAATTAATGAAAATTTCTGCCTTTTTGCCCCAAAATAAGAAAAGTTTTTGCTTTTTTTCTCTGAAATAAGTGTAATTTCTGCAATTTTGCCCTAAAATAAGGAAAATTTCTGCAATTTTTCCCAATAATAAAGGAAATTTCTTCAATTTTGCTCCAAAATAAAGGGAATTTCTGCCTTTTTGCCTCTAAATAAGTGGAATTTCTGTCTTTTTCCCTCAAAACAAAGAGAATTTCTGTCTTTTTTGCCCCAAAATAAGGGGAATATCTGACTTATTACCCTGAAGTAAGTGAAATTTCTGAAATTTTGCCCCAAAATAAGGGAAATTTCTGCAATTTTGCCCCAAAATAATGGGAATTTCTTAATGTTTGCTCCCGAAAAAAGGAGATCTTCTGCTTTTTGCCCCAAAATAAAAAGAATTTCTGCCTTTTTGCCCGAAAATTATGAGAATTTCTGCAATTTTGCCCCACAATTAGGGGAATTTCTGCAATTTTGCTCCAAAATACGGGGAATTTCTGCCTTTTTCCCCGATAATAAGAAGAATGCATAACTTTTTGCCATAAAAAATGGAAATTTCTTCATTTTTGCTCCAAAATAAGGGGAATTTCTGCTTTTTGGCCTTTAAATAAGTGGAATTTCTGTCTTTTCCCCCCAAGACAAAGGGAATTTCTGTCTTTTTTGCCTCAAAATAAGGAAAAATTCTGACTTATTACCCTGAAGTAAGTGAAATTTCTGCAATATTTCCCCAAAATAAGGGAAATTTCTGCCTCTTTGCCCCGAAATAAGGGGAATTTCAGCCTTTTTACCTCAAAATAAGGGGAATTTCTGCATTTTTTGCCACAAAATATTAGGAATTTCTGACTTTTTGCCACAAAATAAGGAAAATTTGTGCTTTTTTTCCCTGAAATAAGTGAAATTTCTGCAATTTTGCCCAAAAATAAGTGAAATTTCTGCAATTTTTTCCCAAAATATGTGAAATTTCTGCGATTTTGCCCCAAAATAAGGGAAATATCTGGAATTTTGCCCCAAAATAAGTGGAATTTTTAAGTTTTGCCCCAAAATAAGGAGAATTTCTGTCTTTTTGCCTCTAAATAAGTGAAATTTCTGCAATTTTGCCCCAAAATAAGAAAAATTTCTGCCTTTTTGCCCCCAAATAATGGGAATTTCAGCCTTTTTCCCTCAAAATAAGGGGAATTTCTGCATTTTTGCAACAAAATATTAGGAATTTCTGCCTTTTTGCCCCAAAATAAAGAAAATTTCTGCCTTTTTTTCCTGAAATAAGTGAAATTTCTGCAATTTTGCCCTAAAATAAGTGAAATTTCTGCAATTTTGCCCCAAAATAAGGAAAATTCCTCCAATTTTGCCCCAAAATAAAGGAAATTTCTTGAATTTTGCCCCAAAATAAAGAGATTTTCTGATTTTTGCCCCAAAATAAAGGGAATTTCTGCCTTTTGCCCCAAAATTAAGGGAATTTTTGCAATTTTGCTCCAAAATACGGGGAATTTCTGCCTTTTTGCCCTAAAATAATGGGAATGCCTATCTTTTTGCCATAAAAAATGAAATTTCTTCATTTTTGCTCCAAAATAAGGGGAATTTCTGCCTTTTTGCCTCTAAATAAGTGGAATTTCTGTTTTTTTCCCACAAAACAATGGAATTTCTCTCTTTTTTGCCCCCAAATAAGTGGAATTTCTTACTCCTTACCCTGAAATAAGTGAAATTTCTGCAATTTTGCTCCAAAATAAGGGAAATTTCTGCCTTTTTGCCCCCAAATAAAGGGAATTCAGCCTTTTTACCTCAAAATAAGAGGAATTTCTGCATTTTTGCCACAAAATATTAGGAATTTCTGTTTCTTTGCCGCAAAATAAGGAAAATTTCTGACTTTTTTCCCTGAAATAAGTGAAATTTCTGCAATTTTGCCCCAAAATATGTGAAATTTCTGCAATTTTGCCCCAAAATAAGGGAAATTTCTGGAATTTTGCCCCAAAAGAAGTGGAATTCCTGAGTTTTGCCCCAAAATAAGAAGAATTTCTCTCTTTTTGCCCCAATATATAGGGAATTTCTGTCTTTCTGCACCACAACTAGAGGAATTTCTGCAATTATGCTCCAAAGTACCGGGAATTTCTGCCTTTTTGCCCGAAAATAAGGGTAATGCATAACTTTTTGCCATAGACAAGGGAAATTTCTTCATTTTTCTCCAAAATAAGGGAAATTTCTGCCTTTTTGCCTCTAAATAAGTGGAATTTCTGTCTTTTTCCCTCAAAACAAAGGGAATTTCTGTCTTTTTTGCCTCAACATAAGGGGAATTTCTGACTTATTACACTGAAAAGAGTGAAATTTCTGCAATTTTGCCCCAAAATAAGAGAAATTTCGGCCTTTTTGCCCAGAAATATGTGAAATTTCTGAAATTTTACCCCAAAATAAGGTGAATTTCTGCCTTTTTGCCACAAATTAATGGGAATTTCTGCCTTTTGGCCCCAAAATAAGAAAAATTTTTGCTTTTTTTCCCTGAAATAAGTGAAATTTCTGCAATTTTTCCCTGAAATAAGGAAAATTTCTGCAATTTTCCCAATAATAAGGGAAATTTCTGCAATTTTGCTCCAAAATACCGAGAATTTCTGCCTTTTTGCCTCTAAGTAAGTGGAATTTCTGTCTTTTTCCCCCACAACAAAGGACTTCTGTCTTTTTTGCCCCGAAATAAGGGGAATTTCTGAATTATTACCCAGAAATACGTGAAATTTCTCCAATTTTGCCCCAAAATAAGGGAAATTTCTGCCTCTTTGCCCCCAAATAACGGGAATTTCAGCCTTTTTACCTCAAAATAAGGGGAATTTCTGCATTTTTGCCACAAAATATTGGAAATTTCTGACTTTTTGCCCCAAAATAAGGAAAATTTGTGCCTTTTTTCCCAGAAATAAGTGAAATTTCTGCAATTTTGCCCCAAAATAAGTGAAATTTCTGCAATTTTGCCCCAAAATAAGTGAAATTTCTGCGATTTTGCCCCAAAATAAAGGAAATTTCTGGAATTTTGCCCCAAAATAAGTGGAATTTCTAAGTTTTGCCCCAAAATAAGGAGAATTTCTGTCTTTTTGCCTCTAAATAAGTGAAATTTCTGCAAATTTGCCCCAAATAAGAAAAATTTCTGCCTTTTTGCCCCCAAATAATGGGAATTTCAGCCTTTTTACCTCAAAATAAGGAGAATTTCTGCATTTTTGCCACAAAATATTAGGAATTTCTGCCTTTTTGCCCCAAAATAAGGAAAATTTCTGCCTTTTTTCCCTGAAATAAGTGAAATTTCTGCAATTTTGCCCATAATAAGTGAAATTTCTGCATTTTTGCCCCAAAATAAGGGAAATTTCTGGAATTTTGCCCCAAAATAAGTGGAATTTCTGAGTTTTGCCCCAAAATAAAGAGAATTTCTGTCTTTTTGCCCCAACATATAGGGAATTTCTGTCTTTCTGCACCACAACTAGAATAATTTCTGCAATTATGCTCCAAAATACGGGGAATTTCTGCCTTTTTGCCCGATAATAAGGGGAATGCATAACTTTTTGCCATAAAAAAAGAAAAATTTCTTCATTTTTGCTCCAAAATAAGGGAAATTTCTGCCTTTTTGCCCTGAAATATGTGAAATTTCTGCAATTTTACCCAAAAATAAGGTGAATTTCTGCCTTTTTGCCACAAAATAATGGGAATTTCTGCCTTTTTGCCTTAAAATAAGAAAAATTTTTGCTTTTTTTCTCTGAAATAAGTGAAATTTCTGCAATTTTGCCCTTAAATAAAAAAAAAATTTCGGCAATTTTTCCTCATACTAAGAGAAATTTCTGCAATTTTGCCCCAAAATAAGAGGAATTTCTCCCTTTTTGCCACAAAATAAAGGAAATATCAGCCACTTTTCCTGAAAATAAGTGAAATATCTGCAATTTTGCCCAAAATAAGAGAAATTTCTGCAATTTTGCCCAAAAATAAGGTAAATTCCTCCAATTTTGCCCCAAAATAAAGGATATTTCTTGAATTTTGCCCCAAAATAAAGAGATTTTCAGATTTTTGCCCCAAAATAAAGAGAATTTCTGCCTTTTGCCCCAAAATTAGAGGAATTTCTGCAATTTTGCTCCAAAATACGGGGAATTTCTGCCTTTTTACCCGAAAATAATGGGATTGCATACCTTTTTGCCATAAAAAATGAAATTTCTTCATTTTTGCTCCAAAATAAGGGAAATTTCTGCCTTTTTGCCTCTAAATAACTGGAATTTCTGTCTTTTTCCCACAAAACAAGGGAATTTCTTTTTTTTTGCCTCAAAATAAGGGGAATTTCTGACTCATTACCCTGAAATAAGTGAAATTTCTGCAATTTTGCCCCAAAATAAGGGAAATTTCTGGAATTGTGCCCCAAAAGAAGTGGAATTTCTGAGTTTTGCCCCAAAATAAGGAGAATTTCTGTCTTTTTGCCCCAACATATAGGGAATTTCTGTGTTTCTGCACCACAACTAGGGGAATTTCTGCAATTATGCTCCAAAATACAGAGAATTTCTTTTTTTTTGCCCGAAAATAAGGGGAATTCATACCTTTTTGCCATAAAAAAAAGAAATTTCTTAATTTTTGCTCCAAAATACGGGGAATTTCTGCCTTTTTTCCCAAAAATAAGGGAAATGCATATCTTTTTGCCATAAAAAAGGGAAATTTCTTAATTTTTGCTCCAAAATAAGGGGAATTTCTGCCTTCTTGCCTCTAAATAAGTGGAATTTCTGTCTTTTTCCCCAATAACAACGGAAATTTCTGTATTTTTTGCCCCAAAATAAGGGGGAATTTCTGACTTATTACCCTGAAATAAGTGAAATTTCTGCAATTTTGCCCCAAAATAAAAAAAATTTCTACCTTTTGGCCCTGAAATATGTGAAATTTCTGCAATTTTACCCCAAAATAAGGTGAATTTCTGCCTTTTTGCCCTAAAATAATGGGAATTTCTGCACTTTTGCCCCAAAATAAGAAAAATTTTTGCTTTTTTTCTCTGAAATAAGTGAAATTTCTGCAATTCTGCCCTAAAATAAGGAAAATTTCTGCAATTTTTCCCAATAATAAGGGAAATTTCTTCAATTTTGCCCCAAAATAAGGGGAATTTCTCCCTTTTTGCCCAAAAATAAAGGATATTTCAGCCTTTTTACCTGAAAATAATTGAAGTTTCTGCAATTTTGCCCCAAATAAGAAAAATTTCTATAATTTTGCCGCAAAATAAGGTAAATTCTTGCAATTTTGCCCCAAATTAAAGGAAATTTCTTGAATTTTGCCCCAAAATAAGGGGAATTTATGATTTTAGCCCCAAATTAAAGGGAATTTCTGTCTTTTGCCCCAAATTAGGGGAATTTCTGCAATTTTACCCCAAAATAAGTCAAATTTTTGTCTTTTTGCCCCAAAATAATGGGAATTTCTGCCTTTTTGCCTCAAAATAAGAAAAATTTTTGCTTTTTTTCTCTGAAATAAGTGAAATTTCTGCAATTTTGCCCTTAAATAAGGAAAATTTCTGCAATTTTTCCTCATAATAAGAGACATTTGTGCAATTTTGCCCCAAAATAAGAGGAATTTCTCCCTTTTTGCCACAAAATAAAGGAAATATCAGCCCTTTTTCCTGAAAATAAGTGAAATTTCTGCAATTTTGCCCCAAATAAGGAAAATTTCTGCAATTTTGCCCAAAAATAAGGTAAATTCCTCCAATTTTGCCCCAAAATAAAGGAAATTTCTTGAATTTTGCCCCAAAATAAAGAGATTTTATGATTTTTGCCCCAAATTAAAGGGAATTTCTGCCTTTTGCCCCAAAATTAGAGGAATTTTTGCAATTTTGCTCCAAACTACGGGGAATTTCTGCCTTTTTACCCGAAAATAATGGGATTGAATTCCTTTTTGCCATAAAAAATGAAATTTCATCATTTTTGCTCCAAAATAAGGGGAATTTCTGACTTTTTGCCTCTAAATAAGTGGAATTTCTGTCTTTTTCCCACAAAACAAGGGAATTTCTCTTTTTTTTGCCCCAAAATAAGGAGAATTTCTGACTCATTACCCTGAAATAAGTGAAATTTTTGCAATTTTGCCCCAAAATAAGTGAAATTTCTGCATTTTTGTCCCCAAATAAGGGGAATTCAGCCTTTTTACCTCAAAGTAAGAGGAATTTCTGCATTTTTGCCACAAAATATTAGGAATTTCTGTTTCTTTGCCGCAAAATAAGGAAAATTTCTGACTTTTTTCCCTGAAATAAGTGAAATTTCTGCAATTGTGCCCCAAAATATGTGAAATTTCTGCAATTTTGCCCCAAAATAAGTGAAATTTCTGGAATTTTGCTCTAAAAGAAGTGGAATTTCTGAGTTTTGCCCCAAAATAAGGAGAATTTCTGTCTTTTTGCCCCAACATATAGGGAATTTCTGTGTTTCTGCACCACAACTAGGGGAATTTCTGCAATTATGCTCCAAAATACAGGGAATTTCTGCCTTTTTGCCCGAAAATAAGGGGAATGCATACCTTTTTGCCATAAAAAAAAGAAATTTCTTAATTTTTGCTCCAAAATACGGGGAATTTCTGACTTTTTCCCAAAAATAAGAGAAATGCATATATTTTTGCCATAATAAAGGGAAATTTCTTAATTTTTGCTCCAAAATAAGGGGAATTTCTGCCTTCTTGCCTCTAAATAAGTGGAATTTCTGTCTTTTTCCCCCAAAACAACGGGAATTTCTTTATTTTTTGCCCCAAAATAAGGCGGAATTTCTGACTTATTACCCTGAAATAAGTGAAATTGCTGCAATTTTGCCCCAAAATTAAAGAAATTTCTACCTTTTTGCCCTGAAATATGTGAAATTTCTGCAATGTTACCCCAAAATAAGGTGAATTTCTGCCTTTTTGCCATAAATAATGGGAATTTCTGCCTTTTTGCCCCAAAATAAGAAACATTTTTGCTTTATTTCTCTGAAATAAGTGAAATTTCTGCAATTTTGCCCTAAAATAAGAGAAATTTCTGCATTTTTTCGCATAACAAGAGAAATTTCTGCAATTTTGCCCCAAAATAAGGGGAATTTCTCATTTTTTGCCCCAAAAGAAAGGAATTTTCAGCATTTTTACCTGAAAATAAGTGTATTTTATGCAATTTTGCCCCAAATAGAAGAAATTTCTGCAATTTTGCCCCAAAATAAGGTAAATTCCTGCAATTTTGCCCCAAAATATAGGAAATTTCTTGAATTTTGCCCCAAAATAAGGGGAATTTCTGATTTTTGCCCCAATATAAAGGGAATTTTTGGCTTTACCCAAAATTAGGGGAATTTCTGCAATTTTGCTCCAAAATACGGGGAATTTCTGCCTTTTTGCACGAAAATAATGGGAATGCATACCTTTTTGCCATAAAAAGGAAAATTTCTTCATTTTTGCTCCAAAATAAGGGGAATTTCTGCATTTTTGCCTCTAACTAAGTGGAATTTCTGTCTTTTTCCCCCAAAACAAATGGAATTTCTGTATTTTTTGCCCCCAAATAAGGGGAATTTCTGACTTATTACCCTGAACTAAGTGAAATTTCTGCAATTTTGCCCCCAAATAAGGGAAATTTCTGCAATTTTGCCCCAATGTAAAAGAAATTTCTCCAATTTTGCCCCAAAATAGGGGGAATTTCTGACTGTTTGCTCTCGAAAAAAGGAGATTTTCTGTCTTTTTGCCCTAAAATAAGGAGAATTTCTGCTTTTTTGCCAGAAGATTATGAAAATTTCTGCAATCTTGCTTCAAAATACGGGGAATTTCGGCTTTTTATCCCGAAAGTAAGAGGAATGTATACCTTTTGCCACAAAAAAGGGAAATTACTTCATTTTTGCCCCAAAATAAGAGGAATTTCTGCTTTTTACCTCAAAATAAGTGAAATTTCTCCCTTTTTAACCAAAAATAAATGGAATTTCTGTCTTTTTGCCTTAAAATAAAAAGAATTTTTGAATTATTCCCTGAAATAAGTGATATTTCTGCAATTTTGCCACAAAATAAAAGAAATTTCTGCCTTTTTGCCACAAAATAAGGGGAATTACTGTCTTTTTGACCCAAAATAAGAGAAATTTCTGCCTTTTCGCCCCAAAATAAGGAGAATTTCAGCCTTTTTCCCTCAAAATAAAGGGAATTTCTGAATTTTTGCCACAAAATATTAAGAATATCTGCAATTTTGCCCCAAAATAAGGAAAATTTCTGCCTTTTTTCCCTGAAATGAGTGAAATTTCTGCAATTTTGCCCCAAAATAATTGAAATTTCTGCAATTTTGCCCCAAAATAAGGGAAATTTCTGGAATTTTGCCCCAAAATAAGTGGAATTTCTGAGTTTTGCCCCAAAATAAGGAGAATTTCTGTCTTTTTGCCCCAACATATAGGGAATTTCTGTCTTTCTGCACCACAACTAGGGGAATTTCTGCAATTATGCTCCAAAGTACGGGGAATTTCTGCCTTTTTGCCCGAAAATAAGGGTAATGCATAACTTTTTGCCATAGAAAAGGGAAATTTCTTCATTTTTGCTCCAAAATAAGGGAAATTTCTGCCTTTTTGCCTCTAAATAAGTGGAATATCTGTCTTTTTCCCTCAAAACAAAGGGAATTTCTGTCTTTTTTGCCTCAAAATAAGGGGAATTTCTGACTTATTACACTGAAATAAGTGAAATTTCTGCAATTTTGCCCCAAAATAAGGGAAATTTCTGCCTTTTTGCTTTGAAATATGTGAAATTTCTGCAATTTTACCTCAAAATAAGTCGAATTTCTGCCTTTTTGCCCCAAAATAATGGGAATTTCTGCATTTTTTTCTCAAAATAAGAAAAATTTTTGCTTTATTTCTCTGAAATAAGTGAAATTTCTGCAATTTTGCCCTAAAATAAGGAAAATTTCTGCAATTTTTCCACATAATAAGGGAAATTTCTGCAATTTTGCCCCAAAATAAGGGGAATTTCTCCCTTTTTGCCGCAAAATAAAGGAAATTTCAGCATTTTTTTCTGAAAATAAGTTAAATTTCTGCAATTTTGCCCCAAATAAGGGAAATTTCTGCAATTTTGCCCCAAAATAAGGTAAATTCCTCCTATTTTGCCCCAAAATAAAGGGGATTTCTTGAATTTTGCCCCAAAATAAAGGGATTTTCTGATTTTTGCCCCAAAATAAAGGGAATTTCTGCCTTTTGCCCCAAAATTAGGGGAATTTCTGCAATTTTGCTCCAAAATACGGGGAATTTCTGCCTTTTTTCCCAAAAAAAAGGGAAATGCATAACTTTTTGCCATAAAAAAAGGAAATTTCTTCATTTTTGCTCCAAAATAAGGGAAATTTCTGCCTTTTTGCCTCTAAATAAGTGGAATTTCTGTCTTTTTCCCCCAAAACAACGGGAATTTCTGCATTTTTTGCCCCAAAATAAGGGGGAATTTCTGACTTATTACCCTAAAATAAGTGAAATTTCTGCAATTTTGCCCCAAAATAAAAAAAAATCTGCCTTTTTGCACTGAAATATGTGAAATTTCTGCATTTTTACCCCAAAATAAGGTGAATTTCTGCCTTTTTGCCCTAAAATAATGGGAATTTCAGCCTTTTTGCCCCAAAATAAGAAACATTTTTGCTTTATTTCTCTGAAATAAGTGAAATTTCTGCAATTTTGCCCTAAAATAAGGGAAATTTCTGCAATTTTTTCCCATAACAAGGGAAATTTCTGCAATTTTGTCCCAAAATAAGAAGAATTTCTCTTTTTTTGCCCCAAAATAAAGGAAATTTCAGTCTTTTTACCTGAAAATAAGTGAATTTTATGCAATTGTGCCCCAAATAAAGGAAATTTCTGCAATTTTGCCCCAAAATAAGGTAAATTCCTGCAATTTTGCCCCAAAATAAAGGAAATTTCTTGAATTTTGCCCCAAAATAAGGGGAATTTCTGAATTTTGCCCCAAAATAAAGGGAATTTCTGCCTTTTGACCCAAAATTAGGGGAATTTCTGCAATTTTGCTCCAAAATACGGGGAATTTCTGCCTTTTTGCACGAAAATAATGGGAATGCATACCTTTTTGCCATAAAAAGGAAAATTACTTCATTTTTGCTCCAAAATAAGGGGAATTACTGCATTTTTGCCTCTAACTAAGTGGAATTTCTGTCTTTTTCCCCCAAAACAAAGGGAATTCCTGTCTTTTTTGCCCCAAAATAAGGGGAATTTCTGACTTATTACCCTGAAATAAGTGAAATTTCTGCAATTTTGCTCCAAAATAAGGGAAATTTCTGCAATTTTGCCCCAATATAAAGGAAATTTCTGCAATTTTGCCCCAAAATAAGGGGAATTTCTGACTGTTTGCTCCCGAAAAAAAGAGGTTTTCTGTATTTTTGCCCTAAAATAAGGAGAATTTCTGCTTTTTTGCCCGAAAATTTTGAAAATTTCTGCAATTTTGCTTCAAAATACGGGGAATTTCGGCTTTTTATCCCGAAAGTAAGGGGAATGTATACCTTTTGCCACAAAAAAGGGAAATTTCTTCATTTTTGCCCCAAAATAAGTGGAATTTCTGCTTTTTACATCAAAATAAGTGAAATTTCTCCCTTTTTAACCAAAAATAAATGGAATTTCTCTATTTTTGCCCCAAAATAAAAAGAATTTTGAATTAGGCCCTGAAATAAGTGATATTTCTGCAATTTTGTCCCAAAATAAAAGAAATTTCTGCCTTTTTGCCACAAAATAAAAGGAGTTACTGTCTTTTTGCCCCAAAATAAAGGAAATTTCTGCCTTTTTGCCCCAAAATAAAAGGAATTTCAGCATTTTTCCCTCAAAATAAAGGGAATTTCTGCATTTTTGCCACAAAATATTAAGAATTTCTGCATTTTTGCCCCAAAATAAGGAAAATTTCTGCATTTTTCCCTAAAATAAGTGAAATTTCTGCAATTTTGCCCCAAAATAAGAGAAATTTTGGAATTTTTCCACAAAATAAGTGGAATTTCTGAGTTATGCCCCAAAATAAGGAGAATTTCTGTCTTTTTGCCCCAACATATTGGGAATTTCTGCATTTTTGCCCCACTATTAGGGGAATTTCTGCAATTTTGCTCCAAACGGGGAATTTCTGCCTTTTTGCCCGAAAATAAGGAAAATGCATAACTTTTTTCCATAAAAAAGGGAAATTTCTTCATTTTTGCTCCAATATAATGGGAATTTCTGTCTTTTTGCCTCTAAATAAGTGGAGTTTTTGTCTTTTTTCCCCCAAAACAAATGGAATTTTTGTATTTTTTGCCCCAAAATAAGATGAATTTCTGACTTATTACCATGAAATAAGTGAAATTTCCGAAATTTTGCCACAAAATAAGAGAAATTTCTGCCTTTTTGCCCTGAAATATGTGAAATTTTTGCAATTTTACCCCAAAATAAGTCGAATTTCTGCCTTTTTGCCCCAAAATAATGAGAATTTTTGCATTTTTGTTCCAAAATAAGAAAAATTTTTGCTTTTTTTCTCTGAAATAAGTGAAATTTCTGCAATTTTGCCCTAAAATAAAGAAAATTTTTGCAATTTTTACCCATAAGGGAAATTTCTGCAATTTTGCCCCAAAATAAGGTAAATTCCTCCAATTTTGCCCCAAAATAAACGAAATTTCTTGAATTTTGCCCCAAAATAAAGGGATTTTCTGATATTTGCCCCAAAATAAAGGGAATTTCTGCCTTTTGCCCCAAAATTAGGGGAATTTCTGCAATTTTGATCAAAATCTGGAGAATTTCTGCCTTTTTGCCCGAAAATAATGGGAATGCATACCTTTTTGCCATAAAAAATGAAATTTCTTCATTTTTGCTTCAAAATAAGGGGAATTTCAGCCTTTTTGCTTCTAAATAAGTGGAATTTCTGTCTTTTTCCCACAAAACACAGAGAATTTCTCTCATTTTTGCCCCAAAATAAGTGGAATTTCTGACTCATTACCCTGAAATAAGTGAAATTTCTGCAATTTTGCCCCAAAATAAGGGAAATTTCTGGATTTTTGCCACAAAATATTAGGAATTTCTGCCTTTTTGCCCCAAAATATAGAAAATTTCTTCCTTTTTTCCCCGAAATTAGTGATATTTCTGAAATTTTGCCCTAAAATAAGTGAAATTTCTGCAATTTTGCCCCAAAATAAGGAAAATTTCTGTAATTTTGCCCCAAATAAGTGGAATTTCTGAGTTTTGCCCCAAAATAAGGAGAATTTCTGTCTTTTTGCCCAAACATATAGGGAATTTCTGCATTTTTGCCCCACAATTAGTGGAATTTCTGAAATTTTGCTCCAAAATATGGGGAATTTCTGCTTCTTTGCCTCTAAATAAGTGGAATTTCTGTCTTTTTCCCCCAAAACAAAGGAAATTTCTGTCTTTTTTGACCCAAAATAAAGGAAATTTCTGCCTTTTTGCCCTGAAATATGTGAAATGTCTGCAATTTTACCCCAAAATAAGGTGAATTTCTACATTTTTGCCCCAAAATAATGGGAATTTCTGCGTTTTTGCCCCAAAATAAGAGAAATTTTTGCTTTTTTTCTCTGAAATAAGTGAAATTTCTGCAATTTTGCTTTAAATTAAGGAAAATTTCTGCAATATTTCTACATAATAAGGGAAATTTCTGCAATTTTGACCCATAATAAGGGGTATCTCTTCTTTTTTGCACCAAAATAAAGGAAGTTTTAGCCTTTTTACCTAAAAATAAGTGAAATTTCTGTTATTTTGCTTCATATAAAGGAAATTTCTGCAATTTTGCTCCAAAATAAGGAAAATTCCTGCAATTATGCCCCAAAATAGAGGAAATTTCTTGAATTTTGCCCCAAAATAATGGGAATTTCTGATTTTGTTCCCAAAATAAAGGGAATTTCTGCCTTTTGCCCCAAAATAAAGGGAATTTCAGAAATTTTGCTCCAAAATACGAGGAATTTCTGCCTTTTTGCCCGAAATTAATGGGAATGCATACCTTTTTGCCATAAAAAAGGAAATTTCTCCATTTTTGCTCCAAAAAAAAGGGGAATTTCTGCATTATGGCCTCTAAATAAGTGGAATTTCTGTCTTTTTCCCCCCAAACCAAGGGGTTTTCTGTATTTTTGCTGCAAAATAAGGAGAATTTCTCACTTATTACCCTGACATAAGTGAAATTTCTGCAATTTTGCCCCAAAATAAGGGAAATTTCTACAATTTTGCCCCAATGTAAAGGAAATTTCTGCAATTTTGCCCCAAAATAAGGGAAATTTCTGACTGTTTGTTCCCAAAAAAAAGGAGATTTTGTGCCTTTTTGCCCCAAAATAAGGAGAATTTCTGTCTTTTTGCTCGAAAATTATGAGAATTTCTGCAATTTTGCTTCAAAATACGGGGAATTTCTGCTTTTATCCCGAAAGTAAGGGGAATGCATACCTTTTTGCCATAAAAAATGAAATTTCTTCATTTTTGCTCCAAAATAAGGGGAATTTCTGCTTTTTTGCCTCTAAATAAGTGGAATTTCTGTCTTTTTCCCCCAAAACAAAGGAAATTTCTGTCTTTTTTGCCTTAAAATAAGTGGAATTTCTGACTTATTACCCTGAAATAAGTGAAATTTCTGCAATTTTGCCCCAAAATAAGGGAAATTTCTTCATTTATGCCCCCAAATAAGGGGAATTTCAGGCTTTTTACCTCAAAATAAAAGGAATTTTTGCCTTTTTGCCCCAAATTAAGGAAAATTTCTGCCTTTTTTCCCTGAAATAAGTGAAATTTCTGCAATTTTGCCCCAAAATAAGTGAAATTTCTGCATTTTGCCCCAGAATAAGGGAAATTTCTGGAATTTTGCCCCAAAATAAGTGGAATTTCTGAGTTTTGCCCCAAAATAAGGAGAATTTCTGTCTTTTTGCACCAACATATAGGGAATTTCTGCATTTTTGCCCCACAATTAGGGGAATTTCTGCAATTTTGTCCAAAATACAGGGAATTTCTGCCTTTTTGCCCGAAAATAAGAAGAATGCGTACCTTTTTGCCTTAAAAAAGAGAAATTTCTTCATTTTGCTCCAAAATAAGGGGAATTTCTGTTTTTTTGCCTCTAAATAAGTGGAATTTCTGTTTTTTCCTCTAAAAAAAGGGATTTTCTGTCTTTTTTGCCCCAAAATCAAGAAAATTTCTGACTTATTACCCTGAAATAAGTAAAATTTCTGCAATTTTGCCCAAAAATAAGGGAAATTTCTGCCTTTTTGCCCCCAAATAAGAGGAATTTTAGACTTTTCACCTCAAAATAATAGGAATTTCTGCATTTTTGCTACAAAATATTAGGAATTTCTGCCTTTTTGCCCCAAAATAAAGAAAATTTCTGCCTTTTTTCCCTGAAATAAGTGAAATTTCTGCAATTTTGCCCCAAAATAAGTCAAATTTTGCAATTTTGCCCCAAAATAATGGGAATTTCTGGAATTTTGCTCCAAAATAAGTGGAATTTCTGTGTTTTGCCACAAAATAAGGAGAATTTCTGTCTTTTTGCCCCAACATATAGGGAATTTCTGCATTTTTGCCCCACAATTAGGGGAATTTCTGCAATTTTTCTCCAAAATACGAGGAATTTCTGTATTTTTGCCCGATAATAAGGGGAATGCATAACTTTTTGCCATAAAAAAGGGAAATTTCTTTATTTTTGCTCCAAAATAAGGGAAATTTCTGCATTTTTGCCTCAAAATAAGTGGAATTTCTGTCTTTTTCCCCCAAAACAAAGGGAATTTCTGTCTTTTTTGCCCCAAAATAAGGGAAATTTCTGCATTTTTGCCCTGAAATATGTGAAATTTCTGCAATTTTACCCCAAAATAAGGTGAATTTCTGCTTTTTTGCCACAAAATAATGGGAATTTCTGCCTTTTTGCCCCAAAATAAGAAAAATTTTTGCTTTTTTCCTCTGAAATAAGTGAAATTTCTGCAATTTTGGCCTAAAATAAGGGAAATTTCTGCATTTTTTCCCCTAATAAGGGAAATTTCTGCAATTTTGCCCCAAAATAAGGGGAATTTCTCCCTTTTTACCTGAAAATAACTGAAATTTCTGCAATTTTGCCCCAAATAAGGGAAATTTCTGAAATTGTGCCCCAAAATAAGGTAAATTATGGCAATTTTGCCCCAAAATACAGGAAATTTCTGAAATTTTGCCCCAAAATAAGGGGAATTTCTGAATTTTGCCCCAAAATAAAAAGAATTTTATCCTTGTGCCCCAAAATTAGATGAATTTCTGCACTTTTGCTCCAAAATATGGGGAATTTCTGCCTTTTTGCCCGAAAATAATGGGAATGCATACCTTTTTGGCATAAAAAGGGAAATTTCTTCATTTTTGCTCCAAAATAAAGGGAATTTCTATTTTTTTTGCCTCAAAATAAGGGGAATTTCTGACATAATACCCTGAAATAAGTAAAATTTCTGCAATTTTGCCCCAAAATAAGGGAAATTTCTGCAATTTTGCCCCAATGTAAAGGAAATTTATGCAATTTTGCCACAAAATAAGAGGAATTTCTGACTGTTTGTTCCCAAAAAAAGGAGATTTTCTGTCTTTTTGCCCCAAAATAAGGAGAATTTCTGCCTTTTGCCCGAAAATTATGAGAATTTCTGCAATTTTGCATCAAAATACGGGGAATTTCTGCTTTTATCCCGAAAATAAGGGAAATGCATACCTTTTTGCCATAAAAAGGTGAATTTCTTCATTTTTACTCCGAAATAAGGGGAATTTCTGTTTTTGCCTCTAAATAAGTGGAATTTCTGTCTTTTTCCCCCAAAACAAAAGGAATTTCTGTCATTTTTGCCTCAAAATAAGGGGAATTTCTGACTTATTACTATGAAATAAGTAAAATTTCTGCAATTTTGGCCCAAAATAAGGAAAATTTCTGCCTCTTTGCCCACAAATAAGGGGAATTTCAGGCTTTTTACCTCAAAATAAGGGGAATTTCTGCCTTTTTGCCCCAAAATAAGGGGAATTTCTCCCTTTTTGCCCTAAATAAAGGAAATTACAGCCTTTTTACCTGAAAATAAGTGAAATTTCTGCAATTTTGCACCAGAATAAAGGAAATTTCTGGAATTATGCCCCAAAATAAGTGGAATTTCTGAGTTTTGCCCCAAAATAAGGAGAATTTTTGCCTTTTTGCCCCAACATATAGGGAATGTCTGCATTTATGCCCCAAAATTAAGAAAATTTCTGCAATTTTGCTCCAAAATACGAGGAATTTCTGCTTTTTTGCCCGAAAATAAAGGGAATGCATAACTTTTTGCCTTAAAAAAGGGAAATTTCTTCATTTTTACTCCAAAATAAGGGAAATTTCTGCTTTTTTGACTCTAAATAAGTGGAATTTCTGTTTTTTCCTCCAAAACAAAGGGATTTTCTGTCGTTTTTGGCCCAAAATCAAGAAAATTTCTGACTTATTACCCTGAAATAAGTGAAATTTCTGCAATTTTGCCCTAAAATAAGGGAAATTTCTGCCTTTTTGCCCCCAAATAAGGGGAATTTCAGCCTTTTCACCTCAAAATAAGAGGAATTTCTGCATTTTTGCCACAAAATATTAGGAATTTCTGAATTTTTGCTCCAAAATAAGGAAAATATCTACCCTTTTTCCCTGAAATAAGTGAAATTTCCTCAATTTTGCACTAAAATAAGTGAAATTTCTGAGTTTGGCCCCAAAATAAGGAGAATTTCTCTTTTTGCCCCAACATATAGGGAATTTCTGCATTTTTGCCCAACAATTAGGAGAATTTCTGCAATTTTGCTCTAAAATACAGGGAATTTCTGCCTTTTTCCCCGAAAATAAGGGGAATGCATAACTTTTTGCCATAAAAAAGGAAAATTTCTTCATTTTTGCTCCAAAATAAGGAAAATTTTTGCCTTTTTGCCTCTAAATAAGTGGAATTTCTGTCTTTTTCCCCCAAAACAAAGAAAATTTCTGTCTTTTTTGCCCCAAATTAAGGGAAATTTCTACCTTTTTGCCCTGAAATATGTGAAATTTCTGCAATTTTACCCCAAAATAAGGTTAATTTCTGCCTTTTTGCCCCAAAATAATGGGAATTTCTGCCTTTTTGCCCCAAAATAAGAAAAATTTTTGCTTTTTTTCTCTGAAATAAGTGAAATTTCTGCAATTTTGCCTTAAATTAAGAAAAATTTCTGCAATATTTCCCCATAATAAGGGAAATTTCTGCAATTTTGCCCCAAAATAAGGGGAATTTCTCCCTTTTTGCCACGAAATAAAGGAAATTTCAGCCTTTTTACCTGAAAATAACTGAAATTTCTGCAATTTTGCCCCAAATAAGGGAAATTTCTGCAATTTTGCCCCAAAATAAGGTAAATTCCTGCAATTTTGCCCCAAAATAAAGGAAATTTCTTGAATTTTGCCCTAAAATAAGGGGAATTTTTAATTTTTGCCCCCAAATAAAGGGAATTTTTGCCTTTTGCCCCAAAATTAGGGGAATTTCTGCAATTTTGGTCCAAAATACGGGGAATTTCTGCCTTTTTGCCCGAAAATAATGGGAATGCATACCTTTTTGCCATAAAAAGGGAAATTTCTTCATTTTTGCTCCAAAAAAAAGGGAATTTCTGCCTTTTTGCCTCTACATAAGTGGAATTTCTGTCTTTTTCTCCCAAAACACAGGGAATTTCTGTCTTTTTTGCCCCAAAATAAGGGGAATTTCTGATTTATTACCCTGAAATAAGTAAAATTTCAGCAATTTTGCCCCAAAATTAGTGAAATTTCTGCAATTTTGCCCCAGAATAAATGAAATTTCTGGAATTTTGCCCCAAAATAAGTGGAATTTCTGAGTTTTGCCACAAAATAAGGAGAATTTCTGTTTTTTTGCCCCAACATATAGGGAATTTCTACATTTTTGCCCCACAATTAGGGAAATTTCTGCAATTTTGCTCCAAAATACGAGGAATTTCTGCCTTATTGCCCAAAAATAAGGGGAATGCATACCTTTTTGCCTTAAAAAAGGTAAATTTCTTCATTTTTGCTCCAAAATAAGGGGAATTTCTGCTTTTTTGCCTCTAACTAAGTGGAATCTCTGTTTATTCCTCAAAATCAAAGGGATTTTCTGTCTTTTTTGCCCCAAAATCAAGAAAATTTCTGACTTATTACACTGAAATAAGTGAAATTTCTGCAATTTTGCCCCAAAATAAGGGAAATTTCTGCCTTTTTGCCCCCAAATAAGGGGAATTTCAGCTTTTTCACCTCAAAATAAGGGGAATTTCTGTATTTTTGCCACAAAATATTAGGAATTTCTGCCTTTTTGCTCCAAAATAAGGAAAATTTCTGCCTTTTTTCCCTGAAATAAGTGAAATTTCTGCAATTTTGTCCTAAAATAAGTGAAATATCTGCCATTTTGCCCCAAAATAAGGGTATTTCTGGAATTTTGCCCCAAAATAAGTGGAATTTCTGAGTTTTGCCCCAAAATAAGGAGAATTTCTGTCTTTTTGCCCCAACATATAGGGAATTTCTGCATTTTTGCCCAATAATTAGGGGAATTTCTGCAATTTTGCTCCAAAATACGGGGAATTTCTGCCTTTTTGCCCAAAAAAAAGGGGAATGCATAACTTTTTGCCATAAAAAAGGGAAATTTCTTCATTTTTGCTCCAAAATAAGGGGAATTTTTGCCTTTTTGCCTCTAAATAAGTGGAATTTCTGTCTTTTTCCCCCAAAACAAAGGGAATTTATGTCTTTTTTGCCCCAAATTAAGGGAAATTTCTGCCTTTTTGCCCTGAAATATGTGAAATTTCTGCAGTTTTACTCCAAAATAAGGTGAATTTCTGCCTTTTTGCCCCAAAATAATGGGAATTTCTGCCTTTTTGCCCCAAAATAAGAAATATTTTTGCTTTTTTTCTCTGATATAAGTAAAATTTCTGCAATTTTGCCTTAAATTAAGAAAAATTTCTGCAATATTTCCCCATAACAAGTGAAATTTCTGCAATTTTGCCCCAAAATAAGGGGAATTTTTCTTTTTTTGCCCCAAAAGAAAGGAAATTTCAGGATTTTTACCTGAAAATAACTGAAATTTCTGCAATTTTGCCCCAAATAAGTGAAATTTCTGAAATTGTGCCCCAAAATAAGGTAAATTCCTGCAATTTTGCCCCACAATAAAGGAAATTTCTAGAATTTTGCCCCATAATTAGGGGAATTTATGCAATTTTGCTCCAAAATACGAGGAATTTCTGCCTTTTTGCCCGCAAATAATGGGAATGCCTACCTTTTTTCCATAAAAAGGAAAATTTCTTCATTTTTGCTCCAAAATAAAGGGAATTTCTGCCTTTTTGCCTCTAAATAAGTGGAATTTCTGTCTTTTCCCCCAAAACAAAAGGAATTTCTGTCTTTTTTGCCCCAAAATAAGGGGAATTTCTGACTTATTACCCTGAAATAAGTGAAATTTCTTCAATTTTTCTCCAAAATAAGGGAAATTTCTGAATGTTTGTTCCCAAAAAAAGGAGATTATCTGTCTTTCTGCCCCCAAATAAGGAGAATTTCTGCCTTTTTGCCCGAAAATTATGAGAATTTCTGCAATTTTGCTTCAAAATACGGGGAATATCTGCTTTTATCTCGAAAGTAAGGGGAATGCATAACTTTTTGCCATAAAAAGGTAAATTTCTTCATTTTTGCTCCAAAATAAGGGGAATTTCTGCGTTTTTGCCTCTAAATACGTGGAATTTCTGTCTTTTTCCCCCAAAACAAAGTGAATTTCTGTCTTTTTTGCCCCAAAATAATGGGAATTTCTGCCTTTTTGCCCCAAAATAAGAAAAATTTTTGCTTTTTTTTTTCTTAAATAAGTGAAATTTCTGCAATTTTGCCTTAAATTAAGGGAAATTTCTGCAATATTTCCCCATAATAAGGGAAATTTCTGCAATTTTGCTCCAAAATAAGTGGAATTTCTCCCTTTTTGCCCCAAAATAAAGGAAATTTCAGCCTTTTTACCTGAAAATAAGTGAAATTTTTGCAATTTTGCTCCAAATAAGGGAAATTTCTTCAATTTTGCCCCAAAATAAGGTAAATTCCTGTAATTTTGCCCCAAAATAAAGAAATTTCTTGAATTTTGCCCCAAAAGAAGGGGAATTTCTGATTTTTGCCCCAAAATAAAAGGAATTTCTGCCTTTTGCCCCAAAATTAGGGAATTTCTCCCTTTTTGCCCGAAAATTATGAGAATTTCTGCATTTTTGCTTCAAAACACGGGATATTCCTGCTTTTTATCCCGAATGTAAGGGGAATGTATACCTTTTACCACAAAAAAGGAAATTTCTTCATTTTTGCCCCAAAATAAGAGGAATTTCTGCCTTTTTACTTCAAAGTAAGTGAAATTTCTGCCTTTGTACCAAAAAATAAATGGAATTTCTGTCTTTTTGCTCCAAAATAAAAGGAATTTTTGAATTATGCCCTGAAATAAGTGAAATTTCTGCAATTTTGCCACAAAATACATGAAATTTCTGCCTTTTTGTCACAAAATAATAGGAATTTCTGTCTTTTTGCCCCAAAATAAGGGAAATTTCTGCCTTTTGCCCCCAAATAAAAGGAATTACAGCCTTTTTACCTCAAAATAAGGGGAATTTCTACATTTTAGCCACAAAATATTAAGAATTTCTGCCTTTTTGCCCCAAAATAAGGAAAATTTCTGCCTTTTTTCCCTTAAATAAGTGAAATTTCTCCAATTTTGCCCTAAAATAAGTGAAATTTCTGCAATTTTTCCCCAAAATAAGGGAAATTTCTGGAATTTTGCCCAAAAATTAGGGAAATTTCTGCAATTTTGCTCGAAAATACGGGGAATTTCTGCCTTTTCCCAAAAATAAAGGGAATGCATAACTTTTTGCCATAAAAAAGGGAAATTTCTTCATTTGTGCTCCAAAATAAGGGGAATTTCTGCCTTTTTGCCCGAAACTAAGAAAAATTTCTGCAATTTTGTACCAAAATAAAAGAAATTTCTGCCCTTTTGCTTCCAAATAAAAAAATTTCTACTTTTTTTTCTGAAAAAAGTGAAATTTCTGAAATTTTGCCCCAAAATAAGTGAAATTTCTACAATTTTGCCCCAAAATAAGTGAAATTTCTGGAATTTTGCCCCAAAATAAGTGGAATTTCTGAGTTTTGCCCAAAAATAAGGAGAATTTCTGTATTTTTGCCTCAACATATTGGGAATTTCTGCATTTTTGCCCCACAATTTGGGAAATTTCTGCAATTTTGTTCTAAAATAAGGTTATTTCTGCCTTTTGCCCAAAAATAAGAAGAATGCATACCTTTTTGGCCTTAAAAAGTGAAATTTCTTCATTTTTGCTCCAAAATAATGGGAATTTCTGCTTTTTTGCCTCTAAAAAAGTGGAATTTCTGTCTTTTTCCCCCAAAAACAAAGGTTATTTCTGTTTTTTGGCTCCAAAATAAGTTAAATTTCTGACTTATTACCCTGAAATAAGTGAAATTTCTGCAATTTTGCCCCAAAATAAGAGAAATTTCTGCCTTTTTGCCCCCAAATAAGGGGAATTTCAGCCTTTTACCTCAAAATAAGAGAAATTTCTGCATTTTTACCCCAAAATATGGGAAATTTCTGCCTTTTTGCCCCAAAATAAAAAAAATTCTGCATTTTGTAACAAAATAAAAGAAATTTCTGACTTTTGGCCCCAAAATAAGAAAATTTCTGCTTTTTTTTCTGAAATAAGTGAAATTTCTGCAATTTTGCCCCAAAATAATTTAAATTTCTGAGTTTTGCCCTAAAATAAGGAGAATTTCTGTCTTTTTGCCCCAACATATAGGGAATTACTGCATTTTTGCGCCACAATTAGGGGAATTTCGGCAATTTTGCTCTAAAATACGGGGAATTTCTGCATTTTTGTCCGAAAATAATAATAATGCATACCTTTTTGCCATAAAAAAGGGAATTTTCTTCATTTTTGTCCAAAATGAGGGGAATTTTTGCTTTTATGCCTCTATATAAGTGGAATTTCTGTCTTTTTCCCCCAAAACAAAGGGAATTTCTGTCTTTTTTGCCCCAAAATAAGGAAAATTTCTGACTTATTACCCTGAAATTAGTGAAATTTCTGCAATTTTGCCCCAAAATAAAAGAAATTTCTGTTTTTTAACCCCAAATAAGGGGAATTTCAGCATTTTACCTGAAAATAAGGGGAATTTCTGCATTTTTTCCCCAAAATATGGGAAATTTTTGTCTTTTTGCCAAAAATAAGAAAAAATTTCTGCAATTTTGTATTAAAATATGGGAAATTTCTGCCTTTTTGCCCCAAATTAAGGAAAATTTCTGCTTTTTTCTCTGAAATAAGTGAAATTTCCCCAATTTTGTCCCAAAATAAGTGCAATTTCTGCAATTTTGCCCCAAAATAAGGGAAATTTCTGGAATTTTGCCCCAAAATATGTGGAATTTCTGAGTTTTGCCCCAAAATAAGCAGAATTTCTGTCTTTTTGCCCCAACATATAGGGAATTTCTGCCTTTTTGCCCCACAATTAGGTTAATTTCTGCAATTTTGTTCCAAAATACAGAGAATTTCTGCCTTTTTGCCCGAAAATAAGAAGAATGCATACCTTTTTGCCATAAAAAAGGGAAATTTCTGTAATTTTGCTCCAAAATAAGGGGAATTTCTGCTTTTTGCCTCTAAATATGTGGAGTTTCTCTCTTTTTCCCCCAAAACAAAGAAAATTTCTGTCTTTTTTGCAACAAAATAAAGAAATTTTCTGACTTATTACCCTGAAATAAGTGAAATTTCTGCAATTTTGCCCCAAAATAAGGGAAATTTCTGCACTTTTGCCCCCAAATAAGAGGAATTCCACACTTTTACCTCAAAATAAGGAGAATTTCTGCATTTTTGCAACAAAATATTAGGAATTTCTGCCTTTTTGCCCCAAAATAAGGAAAATTTCTGCCTTTTTCCCTGAAATAAGTGAAATTTCTCCAATTTTGCCCCAAAATAAGGGACATCTCTGGAATTTTGCCCCAAAATAAGTGGAATTTCTGAGTTTTGCCCCAAAATAAGGAGAATTTCTGTCTTTTGCCCTAACATATAGGGAATTTCTGCCTTTTTGCCCCACAATTAGGGGAATTTCTAGAATTTTGCTCCAAAATACGGAGAATTTCTGCTTTTTAGCCCGAAAATAAAGGGAATGTATACCTTTTGCCACAAAAAAGGGAAATCTTCATTTTTGCTTCAAATTAAGGGGAATTTCTGCTTTTTTGCCTCTAAATAAGTGGAATTTCTGTCTTTTTCCCCCAAAACAAAGGGAATTTCTGTATTTTTTGCCCCAAGATAAGGAAAATTTCTGACTTATCACCCTGAAATAAGTGAAATTGCTGTATTTTGCCTCAAAATAAGAAAAATTTCTCCCTTTTTGTCCCCAAATAAGGGGAATTCCAGCCTTTTTACGTCAAAAAAAGGGAAATTTCTGCATTTTTGCCCCAAAATATGGGAACTTTCTGCGTTTTTGCCCCAAAATAAGAAAAATGTCTTCAATTTTGTACCAAAATAAAAGAAATTTCTGCCTTTTTCCCCCAAAATAAAAAAAATTCTGCTTTTTTTCTGAAATAAGTGAAATTTCTGCAATTTTGCCCAAAATAAGTGAAATTTCTGCAATTTTGCCCCAAAATGAAGGAAAATTCTGGAATTTTGCCTCAAAATAAGTGGTATTTCTGAGTTTTGCCACAAAATAAGAAGAATTTCTGTCCTTTTGCCCCAACATATAGGGAATTTCTGCCTTTTTGCCTCACAATTAGGGGAATCTCTGCAATTTTGCTCCAAAATACGGGGAATTTCTGCCTTTTTGTCCGAAAATAAGAAGAATGCATACCTTTTTGCCATAAAAAAGGGAAATTTCTTCATTTTTGCTCCAAAATAAGGGGAATTTCTGCATTTGCCTCTAAATAAGTGGAATTTCTGTCTTTTTCCCCCAAAACAAAGGGAATTTCTGTCTTTTTTGCCCCAAAATAAGGAAAATTTCTGACTTATTACCCTGAAATAAGTGAAATTTCTGCAATTTTGCCCCAAAATAAAGGAAATTTCTGCCTTTTTGCCCCCAAATAAGGGGAATTTCAGCCTTTTTACCTCAAAATAAGGGGAATTTTTGCTTTTTTGCCTCTAAATAAGTGGAATTTCTGTCTTTTTTCTCTAAAACAAAAGGAATTTCTGTATTTTTGCCCCAAAATAAGGAAAATTTCTGCCTTTTTTTCCTTAAATAAGTGAAATTTCTGCTTTTTTGCCCCCAAATAAGGGAATTTCAGACTTTTTACCCCAAAATAAGCGGAATTTCTGCATTTTTGCCCCAAAATATGGGAAATTTCTGCCTTTTTGCCCCAAAATTATAAAAATTTCTGCAATTTTGTACCAAAATAAAAGAAATTTCTGCCTTTTTGCCCCAAAATAAAAAAATTTATGCTTTTTTTTCTGAAATAACTGAAATTTCTTCAATTTTGCCCCAAAATAAGTGAAATTTCTGAGTTTTGCCCCAAAATAAGGAGAATTTCAGTCTTTTTGCCCCAACATATAAGGAATTTCTGCCTTTTTGCCCCACAATTAGAGGAATTTCTGCAATTTTGCTCCAAAATACGGGGAATTTCTGCCTTTTTGTCTGAAAATAAGAAGAATGCATACCTTTTTGCCATAAAAAAGGGAAATTTTTTTATTTTTGCTCCAAAATAAGAAGAATTTCTGCCTTTTTCCTCTAAATAATTCCAATTTCTGTTTTTTCCCCCAAAACAAATAGAATTTCTGTCTTTTTTGCCCCAAAATAAAGAAAATTTCTGATTTATTACCCTGAAATAAGTGAAATTTCTTCAATTTTGCCTCTAAATAAGAGAAATTTTTGCCTTTTTGCACCCAAATAAGGGGAATTTCAGCCTTTTTACCTCAAAATAAGGGGAATTTCTGAATTTTTGCTTCAAAATATGGGAAATTTCTGCCTTTTTTCCCCAAAATAAAAAAATTTCTGCTTTTTTTCCCTGAAATAAGTGAAATTTCTGAAATTTTGCCACAAAATAAGTGAAATTTCTGCAATTTGGCCCCAAAATATGGGAAATTTCTGGAATTTTGCCCCAAAATAAGTGGAATTTCTCAGTTTTGCCCCAAAATAAGAAGAATGTCTGTCTTTTTGCCCCAACATATAGGGAATTTCTGCCTTTTTGCCCCACAATTAGGGGAATTTCTGCAATGTTGCTCAAAATACAGGGAATTTCTGCCTTTTTGCCTGAAAATAAGAAGAATGCATACCTTTTGGCCATAAAAAAGGGAAATTTCTTCATTTTTGCTTCATAATAAGGGGAATTTCTGCATTTTTGACTCTAAATAAGTGGAATTTCTGTCTTTTTCCCCCAAAACAAAGGGAATTTCTGTCTTTTTTCTTCCAAAATAAAAAAATTTCTTACTTATTACCCTGAAATAACTGAAATTTCTTCAATTTTGCCCCAAAATAAGGGAAATTACTGCCTTTTTGCCCCCAAATAAGGGTAATTTCAGCCTTTTTACCTCAAAATAAATGGAATTTCTGCATTTTTGCCACAAAATATTAGGAATTTCTGATTTTTGCCCCAAAATAAGGAAAATTTCTGCATTTTTTTCCTGAAATAAGTGAAATTTCTGCAATTTTGCCCCAAAATAAGTGAAATTTCTGCAATTTTGTTCTAAAATAAGGAAAATTTCTGGAATTTTGCCCCAAATAAGTGGAATTTCTGAGTTTCGCCCCAAAATAAGGAGAATTTCTGTCTTTTTGCCCCAACATATAGGGAATTTCTACCTTTTTGCCCGACAATTAGGGGAATTTCTGCAATTTTGCTCCAAAATACGGGGAATTTCTGCCTTTTTGCCCGAAAATAAGAAGAATGCATACCTTTTTGCCATAAAAAAGGGAAATTTCTTCATTTTTGCTCCAAAATAAGGAAAATTTCTGCTTTTTTGCCTCTAAATAAGTGGTATTTCTGTCTTTTTCCCCCAAAACAAAGGGAATTTCTGTCTTTTTTGCCCCAAAATAAGGAAAATTTCTTACTTATTACCCTGAAATAATTGAAATTTCTGCAATTTTGCCCCAAAATAAGGGAAATTTCGGCCTTTTTACCCCCAAATAAGGGGAATTTCACTCTTTTTACCTCAAAATAAAGGGAATTTCTGCATTTTTGCCACAAAATATTAGAAATTTCTGCATTTTTGCCCAAAATAAGGAAAATTTCTGCCTTTTTTCCCTGAAATAAGTGAAATTTCTGCAATTTTTCCCCAAAATAAGGGAAATTTCTCCCTTTTTGCCCCCAAATAACGGGAATTTCAGCCTTTTTACCTCAAAATAAGGGGAATTTCTGCATTTTTGCCCCAAAATATGGAAAATTTCTGCCTTTTTGCCCAAAATAAAAAAAATTTCTGCAATTTTGTACCAAAATAAATGAAATTTTTGCCTTTTTGCCCCAGAAGAAGAAAATTTATGCTTTTTTTAACTTAAATAAGTGAAATTTCTGCAATTTTGCCCCAAAATAAGTGAAATTTCTGCAATTTTGCCCCAAAATAAGGGAAATTTCTGGAATTTTGCCTTAAAATAAGTGGAATTTCTGAGTTTTGCCCCAAAATAAGAAGAATTTCTGTCTTTATGCCATAAAATATAGGGAATTTCTGCCTTTTTGCCCCAAAATTAAAGGAATTTCTGCAATTTTGCTCCAAAATACGGGAAATTTCTGGTTTTTGCCCGAAAATAAGAAGAATGCATACCTTTTTGCCATAAAAAAGGGAAATTTCTTCATTTTTGCTCCAAAATAAGGGGAATTTCTGCTTTTTTGCCTCTAAATAAGTGGAATTTCTGTCTTTTTCCCCCAAAACAAAGGGATTTTTTGTCTTTTTTGCCCCAAAATAAAAAAAATTTCTGACTTATTACCGTGACATAAGTGAAATTTCTCCAATTTTGCCCCAAAATAAGTGAAATTTCTGCAATTTTGCCCCAAAATAAGGAAAATTTCTGCCTTTTTTCCCTGAAATATGTGAAATTTCTGCAATTTTGCCCCAAAATAAGGGAAATGTCTGCCTTTTTGCCCCCAAATAAGGGAATTTCATCCTTTTTACCTCAAAAAAGGGGAATTTCTGCATTTTTGCCCTAAAATATGGGAAATATCTGCCTTTTGCCCCAAAATTAGAAAAATTTCTGAAATTTTTTACCAAAATATAAGAAATTTCTGCCTTTTTTCCCCAAAATAAAATAATTTCTGATTTTTTTCCCATAAATAAGTGAAATTTCTGGAATTTTGCCACAAAATAAGTGAAATTTCTGCAATTTTGCCCCAAAATAAGGGAAATTTCTGGAATTTTGCCCCAAAATAAGTGGAATTTCTGAGTTTTGCCCGAAAATAAGGAGGATTTCTGTCTTTTTGCACTAACATATAGGGAATATCTGCCTTTTTGCCCCACAATTAGGGGAATTTCTGCAATTTTGCTCCAAAATACGGGGAATTTCTGCTTTTTAGCCTAAAAATAAGGGGAATGTATACCTTTTGCTACAAAAAAGGGAAATTTCTTCATTTTTGCTAAAAAATAAAAGGAATTTCTGCTTTTTTGCCTCTAAAAAAGTGGAATTTCTGTGTTTTCCCCACAAAACAAAGGGAATTTCTGTGTTTTTTGCCCAAAATAAGGAAAATTTCTGACTTATTACCCTGAAATAAGTGAAATTTCTGCAATTTTGCCCCAAAATAAGTGAAATTTCTGCCTTTTTGCCCCCAAATAAGGGGAATTTCAGCCTTTTTCCTCAAAATAAGAAGAATTTCTGCATTTTTGCCCCAAAATATGAAAAATTTCTGCATTTTTGCTCTAAAATAAGAAAATTTCTGCAATTTTGTACCAAAATAAAAGAAATTTCTGCCTTTTTGCCCCAAAATAAAAAAATTTCTGCTTTTTTTTTTTCTGAAATAAGTGAAATTTCTGCCTTTTTTCCCTGAAATAAGTGAAATTTCTGCAATTTTGGCCCAAAATAAGGGAAATTTCTGGAATTTTGCCCTAAAATAAGTAAACTTCTGAGTTTTGCCCGAAAATAAGGAGAATTTCTGTCTTTTTGCACCAACATATAGGGAATTTCTGCCTTTTTGTTCCACAATTAGGGGAATTTCTACAATTTTCCTCCAAAATACGGGGAATTTCTGCTTTTTTGCCCAAAAATAAGAAGAATGCATACCTTTTTGCCATAAAAAAGGGAAATTTCTTTATTTTTTCCCCAAATAAGAGGAATTTCTGCATTTTTGACTCTAAATAAGTAGAATTTCTGTCTTTTTCCCCCAAAACAAAGAAAATTTCTGTCCTTTTAGCCCCAAAATAAAGAAAATTTCTGACTTATTACCCTGAAATAAGTGAAATTTCTGCAATTTTGTCCCAAAATAAGGGAAATTACTGCCTTTTTTCCCCCAAATAAGGAGAATTTCAACTTTTTACCTCAAAATAAGGGGAATTTCTAGATTTTTGCCACAAAATATTAGGGATTTCTGCCTTTTTGCCCCAAAATAAGGAAAATTTCTGCCTTTTTTTCTTGAAATAAGTGAAATTTCTGCAATTTTGCCCCAAAATAAGTGAAATTTCTGCAATTTTGCCATAAAATAAGGTAAATTTCTGGAATTTTGCCCCAAATAAGTGGAATTTCTGAGTTTTGCCCCAAAATAAGGAGAATTTCTGTCTTTTTGCCCCAACATATAGGGAATTTCTACCTTTTTGCCTGACAATTAGGGGAATTTCTGCAATTTTGCTCCAAAATACGGGGCATTTCTGCCTTTTTGCCCGAAAATAAGAAGAATGCATACCTTTTTGCCATAAAAAAGGGAAATTTCTTCATTTTTGCTCCAAAATAAGGAAAATTTCTGCTTTTTTGCCTCTAAATAAGTGGAATTTCTGTCTTTTTCTCCCAAAACAAAGGAAATTTCTGTATTTTTTGCCCCAAGATAAAGAAAATTTCTGACTTATTACCCTGAAATTAGTGAAATTGCTGCAATTTTGCCTCAAAATAAGAAAAATTTCTCTCTCTTTGCCCCCAAATAATGGGAATTTCATCCTTTTTACGTCAAAATAAGGGAAATTTCTGCATTTTTGCCCCAAAATATGGGAAATTTCTGCGTTTTTGCCCCAAAATAAAAAAATTTCTTCAATTTTGTACCAAAATAAAAGAAATTTCTGCCTTTTTGCCCCAAAATAAAAAATTTCTGCTTTTTTTCTGAAATAAGTGAAATTTCTGCAATTTTGCCCAAAATAAGTGAAATTTCTGCAATTTTTCTCCAAAATAAGGGAAATTTCTGGAATTTTGCCCCAAAATAAGTGGTATTTCTGAGTTTTGCCCCAAAATAAGGAGAATTTCTGCATTTTTGCCCCAACATATAGAAAATTTCTGCCTATTTGCCCCACAATTAGGGGAATTTCTTCAATTTTGCTCCAAAATACGGGGAATTTCTGCCTTTTTGCCCAAAAATAAGTAGAATTCATACCTTTTTGCCATAAAAAAGGGAAATTTCTTCATTTTTGCTTCAAAATGAGGGGAATTTCTGCTTTTTTGCCTCTAAATAAGTGGAATTTCTGGCTTTTTTCCCCAAAACAAAAGGAATTTCTGTCTCTTTGCCCCAAAATAAGGAAAATTTCTGACTTTTTTCTCTGAAATAAGTGAAATTTCTGCAATTTTGCCCTAAAATAAGTGAAATTTCTGCTTTTTTGCCTTTAAATAAGGGAATTTCAGACTTTTTACCCCAAAATAAAAAGAATTTCTACATTTTTGCACCAAAATATGGGAAATTTCTGCCTTTTTGCCCCAAAATAAGAAAATTTCTGCTTTTTTTTTCTGAAATAAGGAGAATTTCTGTCTTTTTGCCCCAACATATAATAAATTTCTGCCTTTTTGCCCCACAATAAGGGGAATTTCTGCAATTTTGCTCCAAAATACGAGGAATTTCTGCCTTTTTGTCTGAAAATAAGAAGAATGCATACCTTTTTGCCATAAAAAAAGGAAATTTTTTCAATTTTCCTCCAAAATAAGGAGAATTTCTGCTTTCTTACTCTAAATAATTCGAATTTCTGTTTTTTCCCCCAAACCAAAGGGAATTTCTTTCTTTTTTGCCCCAAAATAAAGAAAATTTCTGATTTATTACCCTGAAATAATGAAATTTCTGCAATTTTGCCTCAAAATAAGAGAAATTTCTGCTTTTTTGCCCCCAAATAAGGGGAATTTCAGCCTTTTTACCTCAAAATACGAAAAATTTCTGAACTTTTGCTTCAAAATATGGGAAATTTCTGCCTTTTTGCCCCAAAATAAGAAAATTTTTGCTTTTTTTCCTTGAAATAAGTGAAATTTATGAAATTTTGCCCCAAAATAAGTGAAATTTCTGCAATTTGGCCCCAAAATATGGAAATTTCTGAAATTTTGCCCCAAAATAAGTGGAATTTCATAGTTTTGCTACAAAATAAGAAGAATGTCTGTCTTTTTGCCCAAACATATAGGGAATTTCTGCCTTTTTGCCACACAATTAGGGCAATTTCTGCAATGTTGCTCAAAATACGGGGAATTTCTGCCTTTTTGCCTGAAAATAAGAAAGATGCATACCTTTCTGCCATAAAAAAGGGAAATTTCTTCATTTTTGCTCCAAAATAAGGGGAATTTCTGCCTTTTTGACTCTAAATAAGTGGAATTTCTGTCTTTTTCCCCCCCAAAAAAAGGAATTTCTGTCTTTTTTGTTCCAAAATAAGGAAAATTTCTTACTTATTACCCTGAAATAAGTGAAATTTCTGCAATTTTGCCCCAAAATAAGGGAAATTACTGCATTTTTGCCCCCAAATAAGGGGAATTTCAGCCTTTTTACCTCAAAATAAGGAGAATTTCTGCATTTTTGCCACAAAATATTAGGAATTTCTGTTTTTTGCCCCAAAATAAAGAAAATTTCTGCCTTTTTTTCACTGAAATAAGTGAAATTTCTGCAATTTTGCCCCAAAATAAGTGAAATTTCTGCAATTTTGCCCGAAAATAAGGTAAATTTCTGGAATTTTGCCCCAAATAAATGGAATTTCTGAGTTTTGCCCCAAAATAAGGAGATTTTCTGTCTTTTTGCTCCAACATATAGGGAATTTCTACCTTTTTGCCCGACAATTAGGGGAATTTCTGCAATTTTGCTCCAAAATACGGGGAATTTCTGCCTTTTTGTCCGAAAATAAGAAGAATGCATACCTTTTTGCCATATAAAAGGGAAATTTCTTCATTTTTGCCCCCAAATAAGGAAAATTTCTGCTTTTTTGCCTCTAAATAAGTGTAATTTCTGTTTTTTTTCCCCAAAACAGAGGGAATTTCTGTCTTTTTTGCCCCAAAATAAGGAAAATTTCTGACTTATTACCCTGAAATAAGTGAAATTTCTGCAATTTTGCCCCAAAATAAGGAAAATTTCGGCCTTTTTACCCCCAAATAAGGGGAATTTCACCGTTTCTCCCTCAAAATATAGGGAATTTCTGCATTTTTGCCACAAAATATTAGGAATTTCTGAATTTTTGCCCCAAAATAAGGAAAATTTCTGCCTTTTTTCCCTGAAATAAGTGAAATTTCTGCAATTTTGGCCCAAAATAAGTGAAATTTCTGCCTTTTTGCCCCCAAATAAGGGGAATTTTTGCCTTTTTACCTCAAAATAAGGGGAATTTCTGCATTTTTGCCCCAAAATATGGGAAATTTCTGCCTTTTTGCCCCAAACTAAGAAAAATTTCTGCAATTTTGTACCAAAATAAAAGAAATTTCTGCCCTTTTGCTTCCAAATAAAAAAATTTCTACTTTTTTTTTGAAAAAAGTGAAATTTCTGAAATTTTGCCCCAAAATAAGTGAAATTTCTACAATTTTGCCCCAAAATAAGTGAAATTTCTGGAATTTTGCCCAAAAATAAGTGGAATTTCTGAGTTTTGCCCAAAAATAAGGAGAATTTCTGTATTTTTGCCTCAACATATTGGGAATTTCTGCATTTTTGCCCCACAATTTGGGAAATTTCTGCAATTTTGCTCTAAAATAAGGGGAATTTCTGCCTTTTCGCCCAAAAATAAGAAGAATGCATACCTTTTTACCCTTAAAAAGTGAAATTTCTTCATTTTTGCTCCAAAATAAGGGGAATTTCTGCTTTTTTGCCTCTAAAAAAGTGGAATTTCTGTCTTTTTCCCCCAAAAACAAAGGTTATTTCTGTTTTTTTAGCTCCAAAATAAGTTAAATTTCTGACTTATTACCCTGAAATAAGTGAAATTTCTGCAATTTTGCCCCAAAATAAGAGAAATTTCTGCCTTTTTGCCCCCAAATAAGGGGAATTTCAGCCTTTTACCTCAAAATAAGAGAAATTTCTGCATTTTTACCCCAAAATATGGGAAATTTCTGCCTTTTTGCCCCAAAATAAAAAAAATTCTGCATTTTGTAACAAAATAAAAGAAATTTCTGCCTTTTGGCACCAAAATAAGAAAATTTCTGCTTTTTTTTTCTGAAATAAGTGAAATTTCTGCAATTTTGCCCCAAAATAATTTAAATTTCTGAGTTTTGCCCTAAAATAAGGAGAATTTCTGTTTTTTGCTCCAACATATAAGGAATTACTGCATTTTTGCGCCACAATTAGGGGAATTTCGGCAATTTTGCTCTAAAATACGTGGAATTTAAGCCTTTTTTGTCCAAAAATAATAATAATGCATACCTTTTTGCCATAAAAAAGGGAATTTTCTTCATTTTTCTCCAAAATGAGGGGAATTTTTTGCTTTTATTCCTCTAAATAAGTGGAATTTCTGTTTTTTTCCCCCAAAACAAAGGGAATTTCTGTCTTTTTTGCCCCAAAATAAGGAAAATTTCTGACTTATTACTCTGAAATAAGTGAAATTTCTGCAATTTTGCCCCAAAATAAGAGAAATTTCTGTTTTTTAACCCCAAATAATGGGAATTTCAGCATTTTACCTCAAAATAAGGGGAATTTCTGCATTTTTTCCCCAAAATATGGGAAATTTTTGCCTTTTTGCCAAAAATAAGAAAAAATTTCTGCAATTTTGTACCAAAATATGGGAAATTTCTGCCTTTTTGCCCCAAAATAAGGAAAATTTCTGCCTTTTTTCTCTGAAATAAGTGAAATTTCTCCAATTTTGTCCCAAAATAAGTGCAATTTCTGCAATTTTGCCCCAAAATAAGGGAAATTTCTGGAATTTTGCCCCAAAATATGTTGAATTTCTGAGTTTTGCCCCAAAATAAGCAGCATTTCTGTCTTTTTGCCCCAACATATAGGGAATTTCAGCCTTTTTGCCCCACAATTAGGTTAATTTCTGCAATTTTGTTCCAAAATACAGAGAATTTCTGCCTTTTTGCCCGAAAATAAGAAGAATGCATACCTTTTTGCTATAAAAAAGGGAAATTTCTGTAATTTTGCTCCAAAATAAGGGGAATTTCTGCTTTTTGCCTCTAAATATGTGGAGTTTCTCTCTTTTTCCCCCAAAACAAAGAAAATTTCTGTCTTTTTTGCAACAAAATAAAGAAATTTTCTGACTTATTACCCTGAAATAAGTGAAATTTCTGCAATTTTGCCCCAAAATAAGGGAAATTTCTGCCCTTTTGCCCCCAAATAAGAGGAATTTCACCCTTTTACCTCAAAATAAGGAGAATTTCTGCATTTTTGCAACAAAATATTAGGAATTTCTGCCTTTTTTCCCCAAAATAAGGAAAATTTCTGCCTTTTTTCCCTGAAATAAGTGAAATTTCTGCAAATTTGCCCCAAAATAAGGGACATCTCTGGAATTTTGCCCCAAAATAAATGGAATTTCTGAGTTTTGCCCCAAAATAAGGAGAATTTCTGTCTTTTTGCCCTAACATATAGGGAATTTCTGCCTTTTTGCCCCACAATTAGGGGAATTTCTAGAATTTTGCTCCAAAATACGGGGAATTTTTGCTTTTTAGCCCGAAAATAAAGGGAATGTATACCTTTTGCCACAAAAAAGGGAAATCTTCATTTTTGCTTAAAAATAAGGGGAATTTCTGCTTTTTTGCCTCTAAATAAGTGGAATTTCTGTCTTTTTCCCACAAAACAAAGGGAATTTCTGTATTTTTTGCCCCAAGATAAGGAAAATTTCTGACTTATCACCCTGAAATAAGTGAAATTGCTGTATTTTGCCTCAAAATAAGAAAAATTTCTCTTTTTTTGCTACCAAATAAGGGGAATTTCAGCCTTTTTACGTCAAAAGAAGGGAAATTTCTGCATTTTTGCCCCAAAATATGGGATCTTTCTGCGTTTTTGCCCCAAAATAAAAAAAATTTCTTCAATTTTGTACCAAAATAAAAGAAATTTCTGCCTTTTAGCACCAAAATAAAAAAAATTCTGCTTTTTTTCTGAAATAAGTGAAATTTCTGCAATTTTGCCCAAAATAAGTGAAATTTCTGCAATTTTGCCCCAAAATAAGGGAAATTTCTGGAATTTTGCCTCAAAATAAGTGGTATTTCTGAGTTTTGCCACAAAATAATGAGAATTTCTGTCCTTTTGCCCCAACATATAGGGAATTTCTGCCTTTTTGCCCCACAATTAGGGGAATTTCTGCAATTATACTCCAAAATACGGAGAATTTCTGCCTTTTTGTCCTAAAATAAGAAGAATGCATACCTTTTTGCCATAAAAAAGGGAAATTTCTTCATTTTTGCTCCAAAATAAGGGGAATTTCTGCATTTGCCTCTAAATAAGTTGAATTTCTGTCTTTTTCCCCAAAAACAATGGGAATTTCTGTCTTTTTTGCCCCAAAATAAGGAAAATTTCTGACTTATTACCCTGAAATATGTGAAATTTCTGCAATTTTGCCCCAAATAAAGGAAATTTCTGCCTTTTTGCCCCCAAATAAGGGAAATTTCAGCCTTTTAACCTCAAAATAAGAAGAATTTCTGCTTTTTTGTCTCTAAATAAGTGGAATTTCTGTCTTTTTTCTCTAAAACAAAAGGAATTTCTGTCTTTTTGCCCCAAAATGAGGAAAATTTCTGACTTTTTTTCCTTAAATAAGTGAAATTTCTGCTTTTTTGCCCCCAAATAAGGGAATTTCAGACTTTTTACCCCAAAATAAGGGGAATTTCTGCATTTTTGCCCCAAAATATGGGAAATTTCTGCCTTTTTGCCCCAAAATAAGAAAAATTTCTGCAATTTTGTACCAAAATAAAAGAAATTTCTGCCTTTTTCCCCCAAAATAAGAAAATTTATGCTTTTTTTTCTGAATTAACTGAAATTTCTGCAATTTTGCCCCAAAATAAGTGAAATTTCTGAGTTTTGCCACAAAATAAGGAGAATTTCTGTCTTTTTGCCCCAACATATAAGGAATTTCTGCCTTTTTGCCCCACAATTAGAGGAATTTCTGTAATTTTGCTCCAAAATACGAGGAATTTCTGCCTTTTTGTCTGAAAATAAGAAGAATGCATACCTTTTTGCCATAAAAAAGGGAAATTTTTTCATTTTTGCTCCAAAATAAGAAGAATTTCTGCTTTTTTCCTCTAAATAATTCGAATTTCTGTTTTTTCCACCAAAACAAATAGAATTTCTGTCTTTTTTGCCCCAAAATAAAGAAAATTTCTGATTTATTACCCTGAAATAAGTGAAATTTCTGCAATTTTGCTTCTAAATAAGAGAAATTTCTGCCTTTTTGCACCCAAATAAGGGGAATTTCAGCCTTTTTACCTCAAAATAAGGGGAATTTCTTCATTTTTGCTTCAAAATATGGGAAATTTCTGCCTTTTTGCCCCAAAATAAAAAAATTTCTGCTTTTTTTCCCTGAAATAAGTGAAATTTCTGAATTTTGCCCCAAAATAAGTGAAATTTCTACAATTTGGCCCCAAAATATGGGAAATTTCTGGAATTTTGCCCCAAAATAAGTGGAATTTCTCAGTTTTGCCCCAAAATAAGAAGAATGTCTTTCTTTTTGCCCCAACATATAGGGAATTTCTGCCTTTTTGCCACACAATTAGGGGAATTTCTGCATAGTTGCTCAAAATACAGGGAATTTCTGCCTTTTTGCCTGAAAATAAGAAGAATGCATACCTTTTTGCCATAAAAAAAGGAAATTTCTTCATTTTTGCTTCAAAATAAGGGGAATTTCTGCATTTTTGACTCTAAATAAGTGGAATTTCTGAATTTTTCCCCTAAAACAAAGGGAATTTCTGTCCTTTTTCTTCCAAAATAAAAAAAATTTCTTACTTATTACCCTGAAATAACTGAAATTTCTTCAATTTTGCCCCAAAATAAGGGAAATTACTGCCTTTTTGCCCCAAAATCAGGGTAATTTCAACCTTTTTACCTCAAAATAAGGGGAATTTCTGCATTTTTGCCACAAAATATTAGGAATTTCTGATTTTTGCCCCAAAATAAGGAAAATTTCTGCCTTTTTTCCCTGAAATAAGTGAAATTTCTGCAATTTTGCCCCAAAATAAGTGAAATTTCTGCAATTTTGTTCTAAAATAAGGTAAATTTCTGGAATTTTGCCCCAAATAAGTGGAATTTCTGAGTTTCGCCCCAAAATAAGGAGAATTTTCTTCTTTTTGCCCCAACAAATAGGGAATTTCTACCTTTTTGCCCGACAATTAGGGGAATTTCTGTAATTTTGCTCCAAAATATGGGGAATTTCTGCCTATTTGCCCGAAAATAAGAAGAATGCATACCTTTTTGCCATAAAAAAGGGAAATTTCTTCATTTTTGCTCCAAAATAAGGAAAATTTCTGCTTTTTTGCCTCTAAATAAGTGGTATTTCTGTCTTTTTCCCCCAAAACAAAGGGAATTTCTGTCTTTTTTGCCCCAAAATAAGGAAAATTTCTTACTTATTACCCTGAAATAAGTGAAATTTCTGCAATTTTGCCCCAAAATAAGGGAAATTTCGGCCTTTTTAACCCCAAATAAGGGGAATTTTACCCTTTTTACCTCAAAATAAAGGGAATTTCTGCATTTTTGCCACAAAATATTAGGAATTTCTGCCTTTTTCCCCCAAAATAAGGAAAATTTCTGCCTTTTTTCCCTGAAATAAGTGAAATTTCCGCCATTTTGGCCCAAAATAGGTGAAATTTCTGCCTTTGTGACCCCAAATAAGGGGAATTTTAGCCTTTTTACCTCAAAATAAGGGGAATTTCAGCATTTTTGCCCCAAAATATGGGAAATTTCTGCCTTTTTGCCCCAAAATAAGAAAAATTTCTGCAATTTTGTACCAAAATAACAGAAATTTCTGCCTTTTTGCTTCCAAATAGAAAAATTTCTACTTTTTTTTCTGAAAAAAGTGAAATTTCTGAAATTTTGCCCCAAAATAAGTGAAATTTCTACAATTTTGCCCCAAAATAAGTGAAATTTCTGGAATTTTGCCACAAAATAAGTGGAATTTCTGTCTTTTTCACCCAAAACAAAGAGAATTTCTGTATTTTTTGCCCCAAGATGAGGAAAATTTCTGACTTATTACCCTGAAATAAGTGAAATTGCTGCAATTTTGCCTCAAAATAAGAAAAATTTCTCTCTTTTTGCCCCCAAATAAGGAAAATTTCAGCATTTTTACGTCAATAAAAGGGAAATTTCTGCAGTTTTGCCCCAAAATATGGGAAATTTCTGCGTTTTTGCCCCAAAATAAGAAAAATTTCTTCAATTTTGTACCAAAATAAAAGAAATTTCTGCCTTTTTGCCCCAAAATAAAAAAACATTTTGCTTTTTTTCTGAAATAAGTGAAATTTCTGCAATTTTGCCTAAAATAATTGAAATTTCTGCAATTTTTCCACAAAATAAGGGAAATTTCTGGAATTTTGCCTCAAAATAAGTGGTATTTCTGAGTTTTGCCCCAAAATAAGGAGAATTTCTGTCCTTTTGCCCCAACATATAGGGAATTTCTGCCTTTTTGCCCCACAATTAGGGGAATTTCAGCAATTTTGCTCCAAAATACGGGGAATTTCTGCCTTTTTGTCCGAAAAAAAAAAGAATGCATACTTTTTTGCCATAAAAAAGGGAAATTTCTTCATTTTTGCTCCAAAATAAGAGGAATTTCTGCATTTGCCTCTAAATAAGTGGAATTTCTGTCTTTTTCCCCGAAAACAAAGGGAATTTCTGTCTTTTTTGCCCCAAAATAAGGAAAATTTCTGACTTATTACCCTGAAATAAGTGAAATTTCTGCAATTTTGCCCCAAAATAAAGGAAATTTCTGCCTTTTTGCCCCCAAATAAGGGGAATTTCAGCCTTTTTACCTCAAAATAAGCGGAATTTCTGCTTTTTGCCTCTAAATAAGTGGAATTTCTGTCTTTGTTCTCTAAAACAAAAGGAATTTCTGTCTTTTTGCCCCAAAATAAAAAAAATTTCTGACTTTTTTTTCTTAAATAAGTGAAATTTCTGCTTTTTTGCCCCCAAATAAGGGAATTTCAGACTTTTTACCCCAAAATAAGGGGAATTTCTGCATTTTTGCCCCAAAATATAGAAAATTTCTGCCTTTTTGCCCCAAAATAAGAAAATTTCTGCTTTTTTTTCTGAAATAACTGAAATTTCTGCAATTTTGTCCCAAAATAAGTGAAATTTCTGAGTTTTGCCACAAAATAAGGAGAATTTCTGTCTTTTTGCCCCAACATATAAGGAATTTCTGCCTTTTTACCCCACAATTAGAGGAATTTCTGCAATTTTGCTCCAAAATACGGGGAATTTCTGCCTTTTGTCTGAAAATAAGAAGAATGCATACCTTTTTGCCATAAAAAAGTAAAATTTTTTCATTTTTGCTCCAAAATAAGAAGAATTTCTGCTTTTTTCCTCTAAATAATTCGAATTTCTGTTTTTTCCCCCAAAACAAATAGAATTTCTGTCTTTTTTGCCCCAAAATAAAGAAAATTTCTGATTTATTACCCTGAAATAAGTAAAATTTCTGCAATTTTGCCTCAAAATAAGAGAAATTTCTGCATTTTTGCACCCAAATGAGAGGAATTTCAGCCTTTTTACCTCAAAATTAGGGGAATTTCTGCATTTTTGCTTCAAAATATGGGAAATTTCTGCCTTTTTGCCACAAAATAAAAAAATTTCTGCTTTTTTTCCCTGAAATAAGTGAAGTTTCTGAAATTTTGCCCCAAAATAAGTGAAATTTCTGCAATTTGGCCCCAAAATATGGGAAATTTTTGGAATTTTGCCCCAAAATAAGTGGAATTTCTGAGTTTTGCCCCAAAATAAGAATGTCTGTCTTTTTGCCCCAACATATAGGGAATTTCTGCCTTTTTGCCCCACAATTATGGGAATTTCTGCAATGTTGCTCAAAATACAGGGAATTTCTGCCTTTTTGCCTGAAAATAAGAAGAATGCATACCTTTTTGCCATAAAAAAAGGGAAATTTCTTCATTTTTGCTCCAAAATAAGGGGTATTTCTGCCTTTTTGACTCTAAATAAGTGGAATTTCTGTCTTTTCCCCCAAAACAAAGGGGATTTCTGTCTTTTTTGTTCCAAAAAAATGAAAATTTCTTACTTATTACCCTGACATAAGTGAAATTTCTGCAATTTTGCCCCAAAATAAGGGAAATTACTGCCTTTTTGCCCCCAAATAAGGGGAATTTCAGCCTTTTTACCTCAAAATAAATGGAATTTCTGCATTTTTACCACAAAATATTGGGAATTTCTGTTTTTTTGCCCCAAAATAAGGAAAATTTCTGCCTTTTTTCCCTGAAATAAGTGAAATTTCTGCAATTTTGCCCCAAAATAAGTGAAATTTCTGCAATTTTGCCCGAAAATAAAGTATATTTCTGGAATTTTGCCACAAATAAGTGGAATTTCTGAGTTTCGCCCCAAAATAAGGAGAATTTCTGTCTTTTTACCCCAACATATATGGAATTTCAACCTTTTTGCCCGACAATTAGGGGAATTTCTGCAATTTTGCTCCAAAATACAAGGAATTTTTGCCTTTTTGCCCGAAAATAAGTAGAATGCATACCTTTTTGCCATAAAAAAGGGAAATTTCTTAATTTTTGCTCCAAAATAAGGAAAATTTCTGCTTTTTTGCCTCTAAATAAGTGGTATTTCGGTCTTTTTCCTCCAAAACAAAGGGAATTTCTGTCTTTTTTGCCCCAAAATAAAAAAAAATTTTTGACTTATTACCCTGAAATAAGTGAAATTTCTGCAATTTTGCCCCAAAATAAGTGAAATTTCTGCCTTTTTGCCCCCAAATAAGGAGAATTTTAGCCTTTTTACCTCAAAATAAGGGGAATTTCTGAATTTTTGCCCCAAAATATGGGAAATTTCTGCCTTTTTGCCCCAAAATAAGAAAAATTTCTGCAATTTTGTACCAAAATAAAAGAAATTTCTGCATTTTTGCTTCCAAATAGAAAAATTTCTATATTTTTTTCTGAAAATAAGTCAAATTTCTGAAATTTTGGCCCAAAATAAGTGAAATTTCTAGAATTTTGCCCCAAAATAAGTGAAATTTCTGGAATTTTTCCCCAAAATAAGTGGAATTTCTGAGTTTTACCCCAAAATAAGGAGAATTTCTGTCTTTTTGCCCCAACATATAAGGAATTTCTGCCTTTTTGCACCACAATTAGGGGAATTTCTGCAATTTTGCTCCAAAATACGGAGAATTTCTGCCTTTTTGCCCGAAAATAAGAATACATACCTTTTTGCCATAAAAAAGGAAAATTTCTTCATTTTTGCTCCAAAATAAAAGGAATTTCTGCCTTTTTGACTCTAAATAAGTGGAATTTCTCTCTTTTTCCCCCAAAACAAAGGGAATTTCTGTCTTTTTTGTTCCAAAATAATGAAAATTTCTGACTTATTACCCTGAAGTAAGTGAAATTTCTACAATTTTGCCCCAAAAAAGGGAAATTTCTGCCTTTTTGCCCCCAAATAAGGGGAATTTCAGCATTTTTACCTCAAAATAAGGGGAATTTCTGCATTTTTGCCACAAAATATTAGGAATTTCTGCCTTTTTGCCCCAAAATAAGGAAAATTTCTGCCTTTTTTTCCTGAAATAAGTGAAATTTCTGAAATTTTGCCCCCAAATAAGTGAAATTTCTGCAATTTTGTTCCAAAATAAGGGAAATTTCTGCAATTTTGTACCAAAATAAAAGAAATTTCTGCCTTTTTGCTTCCAAATAAGAAAATTTCTGCCTTTTTTCTGAAATAATTGAAATTTCTGAAATTTTTCCCAAAATAAGTGAAATTTCTACAATTTTGCCCCAAAATAAGTGAAATTTCTGGAATTTTGCCTCAAAATAATTAGAATTTCATAGTTTTGACCCAAAATAAGGAGAATTTCTGTCTTTTTGCCTCAACATATAGGGAATTTCTGTATTTTTGCCCCACAATTATGGCAATTTCTGCAATTTTGCTCCAAAATACGGGGAATTTCTGCCTTTTTTCCCGAAAATAAGAAGAATGCATACCTTTTTGCCATAAAAAAGGAAAATTTCTTCATTTTTGCTCCAAAATAAGGGGAATTTCTGCTTTTATGCCTCTAAATATGTGGAATTTCTGTCTTTGTCCTCCAATACAAATAGAATTTCTGTCTTTTTGCTCCAAAATAAGGAAAATTTGTGACTTATTACCCTGAAATAAGTTAAATTTCTGCAATTTTGCCCCAAAATAAGTGAAATTTCTGCAATTTTGCCCCAAAATAAGTGAAATTTCTACAATTTTGCCCCAAAATAAGTGAAATTTCTGCAATTTTGCCCCAAAATAAGTGGAATTTCTGAGTTTTGCCTTAAAATAAGGAGAATTTCTGTCTTTTTGCCTCAACATATAGGGAATTTCTGCCTTTTTGCCCCACAATTAGGGGAATTTCTGCAATTTTGCTCCAAAATACGGGGAATTTCTGCCTTTTTGCCCGAAAATAAGAATGCATACCTTTTTGCCATAAAAAAGGAAAATTTCTTCATTTTTGCTCCAAAATAAAAAGAATTTTTGCTTTTTTGCCTCTAAATAAGTGGAATTTCTGTCTTTTCCCCCAAAACAAAAGTAATTTCTGTCTTTTTTGCCCAAAAATAAGGAAAATTTCTGACTTATTACCCTGAAGTAAGTGAAATTTATGCAATTTTGCCCCAAAATAAGGGGAATTTCTGCTTTTTTGTCTCTAAATAAGTGGAATTTCTGTATTTTTCCCCCAAAACAAAGGGAATTTCTGTCTTTTTTGCGCAAAATAAGGAAAATTTCTGACTTATTATCATGAAATAAGGGAAATTTCTGGAATTTTGCCCCAAATAAGGGAAATTTCTGCCTTTTTGCCCGAAAATAAGAAGAATGCATAACTATTTGCCATAAAAAAGGAAAATTTCTTCATTTTTGCTCCAAAATAAAGAGAATTTTTGCTTTTATGCCTCTAAATATGTGGAATTTCTATATTTGTCCCCCAATACAAATAGAATTTTTGTCTTTTTGCTCCAAAATAAGGAAAATTTGTGACTTATTACCCTGAAATAAGTTAAATTTCTGCAATTTTGCCCCAAAATAAGTGAAATTTCTGCAATTTTTCCCCAAAATAAGGGAAATTTCTCCCTTTTTGCCCCCAAATAACGGGAATTTCAGCCTTTTTACCTCAAAATAATGGGAATTTCTGCATTTTTGCCCCAAAATATGGGAAATTTCTGCCTTTTTGCCCAAATAAAAAAATTTTCTGCAATTTTGTACCAAAATAAAAGAAATTTTTGCCTTTTTGCCCCAGAAGAAGTAAATTTCTGCTTTTTTTCCCTTAAATAAGTGAAATTTCTGCAATTTATCCCCAAAATAAGTGAAATTTCTGCAATTTTGCTCCAAAATAAAGGAAATTTCTGGAATTTTGCCTTAAAATAAGTGGGATTTCTGAGTTTAGCTCCAAAATAAGAAGAATTTCTGTCTTTATGCCATAAAATATAGGGAATTTCTGCCTTTTTGCCCCACAATTAGAGGAATTTCTGCAATTTTGCTCCAAAATACGGGAAATTTCTGGTTTTTGCCCGAAAATAAGAAGAATGCATACCTTTTTGCCACAAAAAAGGGAAATTTCTTCATTTTTGCTCCAAAATAAGGGGAATTTCTGCTTTTTTGCCTCTAAATAAGTGGAATTTCTGTCTTTTTCCCTCAAAACAAAGGGAATTTCTGTCTTTTTTGCCCCAAAATAAAAAAAATTTCTTACTTATTACCCTTACATGAGTGAAATTTCTCCAATTTTGCCCCAAAATAAGTGAAATTTCTGCCTTTTTGCCCCCAAATAAGGAGAATTTTAGCCTTTTTACCTCAAAATAAGGGGAATTTCTGAATTTTTGCCCCAAAATATGGGAAATTTCTGCCTTTTTGCCCCAAAATAAGAAAAATTTCTGCAATTTTGTACCAAAATAAAAGAAATTTCTGCATTTTTGCTTCCAAATAGAAAAATTTCTATATTTTTTTCTGAAAATAAGTCAAATTTCTGAAATTTTGGCCCAAAATAAGTGAAATTTCTAGAATTTTGCCCCAAAATAAGTGAAATTTCTGGAATTTTTCCCCAAAATAAGTGGAATTTCTGAGTTTTACCCCAAAATAAGGAGAATTTCTGTCTTTTTGCCCCAACATATAAGGAATTTCTGCCTTTTTGCACCACAATTAGGGGAATTTCTGCAATTTTGCTCCAAAATACGGAGAATTTCTGCCTTTTTGCCCGAAAATAAGAATACATACCTTTTTGCCATAAAAAAGGAAAATTTCTTCATTTTTGCTCCAAAATAAAAGGAATTTCTGCCTTTTTGACTCTAAATAAGTGGAATTTCTCTCTTTTTCCCCCAAAACAAAGGGAATTTCTGTCTTTTTTGTTCCAAAATAATGAAAATTTCTGACTTATTACCCTGAAGTAAGTGAAATTTCTACAATTTTGCCCCAAAAAAGGGAAATTTCTGCCTTTTTGCCCCCAAATAAGGGGAATTTCAGCATTTTTACCTCAAAATAAGGGGAATTTCTGCATTTTTGCCACAAAATATTAGGAATTTCTGCCTTTTTGCCCCAAAATAAGGAAAATTTCTGCCTTTTTTTCCTGAAATAAGTGAAATTTCTGAAATTTTGCCCCCAAATAAGTGAAATTTCTGCAATTTTGTTCCAAAATAAGGGAAATTTCTGCAATTTTGTACCAAAATAAAAGAAATTTCTGCCTTTTTGCTTCCAAATAAGAAAATTTCTGCTTTTTTTCTGAAATAAGTGAAATTTCTGAAATTTTTCCCCAAAATAAGTGAAATTTCTACAATTTTGCCCCAAAATAAGTGAAATTTCTGGAATTTTGCCTCAAAATAATTGGAATTTCATAGTTTTGACCCAAAATAAGGAGAATTTCTGTCTTTTTGCCTCAACATATAGGGAATTTCTGTATTTTTGCCCCACAATTATGGCAATTTCTGCAATTTTGCTCCAAAATACGGGGAATTTCTGCCTATTTTCCCGAAAATAAGAAGAATGCATACCTTTTTGCCATAAAAAAGGAAAATTTCTTCATTTTTGCTCCAAAATAAGGGGAATTTCTGCTTTTATGCCTCTAAATATGTGGAATTTCTGTCTTTGTCCTCCAATACAAATAGAATTTCTGTCTTTTTGCTCCAAAATAAGGAAAATTTGTGACTTATTACCCTGAAATAAGTTAAATTTCTGCAATTTTGCCCCAAAATAAGTGAAATTTCTGCAATTTTGCCCCAAAATAAGTGAAATTTCTACAATTTTGCCCCAAAATAAGTGAAATTTCTGGAATTTTGCCCCAAAATAAGTGGAATTTCTGAGTTTTGCCTTAAAATAAGGAGAATTTCTGTCTTTTTGCCTCAACATATAGGGAATTTCTGCCTTTTTGCCCCACAATTAGGGGAATTTCTGCAATTTTGCTCCAAAATACGGGGAATTTCTGCCTTTTTGCCCGAAAATAAGAATGCATACCTTTTTGCCATAAAAAAGGAAAATTTCTTCATTTTTGCTCCAAAATAAAAAGAATTTTTGCTTTTTTGCCTCTAAATAAGTGGAATTTCTGTCTTTTCCCCCAAAACAAAGGTAATTTCTGTCTTTTTTGCCCAAAAATAAGGAAAATTTCTGACTTATTACCCTGAAGTAAGTGAAATTTATGCAATTTTGCCCCAAAATAAGGGGAATTTCTGCTTTTTTGTCTCTAAATAAGTGGAATTTCTGTATTTTTCCCCCAAAACAAAGGGAATTTCTGTCTTTTTTGCGCAAAATAAGGAAAATTTCTGACTTATTATCATGAAATAAGGGAAATTTCTGGAATTTTGCCCCAAATAAGGGAAATTTCTGCCTTTTTGCCCGAAAATAAGAAGAATGCATAACTATTTGCCATAAAAAAGGAAAATTTCTTCATTTTTGCTCCAAAATAAAGAGAATTTTTGCTTTTATGCCTCTAAATATGTGGAATTTCTATATTTGTCCCCCAATACAAATAGAATTTTTGTCTTTTTGCTCCAAAATAAGGAAAATTTGTGACTTATTACCCTGAAATAAGTTAAATTTCTGCAATTTTGCCCCAAAATAAGTGAAATTTCTGCAATTTTTCCCCAAAATAAGGGAAATTTCTCCCTTTTTGCCCCCAAATAACGGGAATTTCAGCCTTTTTACCTCAAAATAATGGGAATTTCTGCATTTTTGCCCCAAAATATGGGAAATTTCTGCCTTTTTGCCCAAATAAAAAAATTTTCTGCAATTTTGTACCAAAATAAAAGAAATTTTTGCCTTTTTGCCCCAGAAGAAGTAAATTTCTGCTTTTTTTCCCTTAAATAAGTGAAATTTCTGCAATTTATCCCCAAAATAAGTGAAATTTCTGCAATTTTGCTCCAAAATAAAGGAAATTTCTGGAATTTTGCCTTAAAATAAGTGGGATTTCTGAGTTTAGCTCCAAAATAAGAAGAATTTCTGTCTTTATGCCATAAAATATAGGGAATTTCTGCCTTTTTGCCCCACAATTAGAGGAATTTCTGCAATTTTGCTCCAAAATACGGGAAATTTCTGGTTTTTGCCCGAAAATAAGAAGAATGCATACCTTTTTGCCACAAAAAAGGGAAATTTCTTCATTTTTGCTCCAAAATAAGGGGAATTTCTGCTTTTTTGCCTCTAAATAAGTGGAATTTCTGTCTTTTTCCCTCAAAACAAAGGGAATTTCTGTCTTTTTTGCCCCAAAATAAAAAAAATTTCTTACTTATTACCCTTACATGAGTGAAATTTCTCCAATTTTGCCCCAAAATAAGTGAAATTTCTGCAATTTTGCCCCAAAATAAGGAGAATTTCTGCCTTTTTGCCCCAACATATAGGGAATTTCTGCCTTGTTGCCCCACAATTAGGGGAATTTCTTCAATTTTGCTCCAAAATACGGGGAATTTCTGCCTTTTTGCCCAAAAATAAGTAGAATTCATACCTTTTTGGCATAAATAAGGTAAATTTCTTCATTTTTGCTTCAAAATGAGGGGAATTTCTGCTTTTTTGCCTCTAAATAAGTGGAATTTCTGTCTTTTTTCCCCAAAACAAAAGGAATTTCTGTCTCTTTGCCCCAATATAAGGAAAATTTTTGACTTTTTTCTCTGAAATAAGTGAAATTTCTGCAATTTTGCCCCAAAATAAGTGAAATTTCTGCTTTTTTGCCTCCAAATAAGAGAATTTCAGACTTTTTACCCCAAAATAAAAGGAATTTCTGCATTTTTGCACCAAAATATGGGAAATTTCTGCCTTTTTGCCCCAAAATAAGAAAAATTTCTGCAATTTTGTACCAAAATAAAAGAAATTTCTGCCTTTTTGCCCAAAAATAAGAAAATTTCTGCTTTTTTTTTCTGAAATAACTGAAATTTCTGCAATTTTACCCCAAAATAAGTGAAATTCCTGAGTTTTGCCACAAAATAAGGAGAATTTCTGTTTTTTTGGCACAAAATATAATAAATTTCTGCCTTTTTGCCCCACAATAAGGGGAATTTCTGCAATTTTGCTCCAAAATACGAGGAATTTCTGCCTTTTTGTCTGAAAATAAGAATGCATACCTTTTTGCCATAAAAAAAAGAAATTTTTTCATTTTTGCTCCAAAATAAGAAGAATTTCTGCTTTCTTACTCTAAATAATTCGAATTTCTGTTTTTTCCCCCAAAACAAAGGGAATTTCTTTCTTTTTTGCCCCAAAATAAAGAAAATTTCTGATTTATTACCCTGAAATAATGAAATTTCTGCAATTTTGCCTCAAAATAAGAGAAATTTATGCCTTTTTGCCCCCAAATAATGGGAATTTCAGCCTTTTTACCTCAAAATACGGAAAATTTCTGCATTTTAGCTTCAAAATATGGGAAATTTCTGCATTTTTGCCCCAAAATAAGAAAATTTTTGCTTTTTTTCCTTGAAATAAGTGAAATTTCTGAAATTTTGCCCCAAAATAAGTGAAATTTCTGCAATTTGGCCCCAAAATATGGAAATTTCTGAAATTTTGCCCCAAAATAAGTGGAATTTCATAGTTTTGCTACAAAATAAGAAGAATGTCTGTCTTTTTGCCCAAACATATAGGGAATTTCTGCCTTTTTGCCACACAATTAGGAGAATTTCTGCAATGTTGCTCAAAATACAAGGAATTTCTGCCTTTTTGCCTGAAAATAAGAAAAATGCATACCTTTTTGCCATAAAAAAGAGAAATTTCTTCATTTTTGCTCCAAAATAAGGGGAATTTCTGCCTTTTTGACTCTAAATAAGTGGAATTTCTGTCTTTTTCCCCCAAAACAAAGGGATTTTCTATCTTTTTTGTTCCAAAATAAGGAAAATTTCTTACTTATTATCCTGAAATAAGTGAAATTTCTGCAATTTTGCCCCAAAATAGGGAAATTACTGCCTTTTTGCCCTCAAATAAGGGGAATTTCAGCCTTTTTACCTCAAAATAAGGGGAATTTCTGCATTTTTGCCACAAAATATTAGGAATTTCTGTTTTTTGCCCCAAAAAAAGGAAAATTTCTGCCTTTTTTTCACTGAAATAAGTGAAATTTCTGCAATTTTGCCCCAAAATAAGTGAAATTTCTGCAATTTTGCCCGAAAATAAGGTAAATTTCTGGAATTTTGCCCCAAATAGATGGAATTTCTGAGTTTTGCCCCAAAATAAGGAGAATTTCTGTCTTTTTGCTCCAACATATAGGGAATTTCTACCTTTTTGCCCGACAATTAGGGGAATTTCTGCAATTTTGCTCCAAAATACGGGGAATTTCTGCCTTTTTGCCCGAAAATAAGAAGAATGCATACCTTTTTGCCATAAAAATGGGAAATTTCTTCATTTTTGCTCCAAAATAAGGAAAATTTCTGCTTTTTTGCCTCTAAATAAGTGTAATAATCTGTATTTTTTCCCCAAAACAGAGTAAATTTCTGTCTTTTTTGCCCCAAAATAAGAAAAATTTCTGACTTATTACCCTAAAATAAGTGAAATTTCTGCAATTTTGCCCCAAAATAAAGAAAATTTCGGCCTTTTTACCCCCAAATAAGGGGAATTTCACCCTTTCTACCTCAAAATAAAGGGAATTTCTGCATTTTTGCCACAAAATATTAGGAATTTCTGAATTTTTGCCACAAAATAAGGAAAATTTCTGCATTTTTTCCCTGAAATAAGTGAAATTTCTGCAATTTTGGCCCAAAATAAGTGAAATTTCTGCCTTTTTGCCCACAAATAAGGGGAATTTTAGCCTTTTTACCGCAAAATAAGGGGAATTTCTGCAATTTTGCCCAAAATAAGTGAAATTTCTGCAATTTTGTCCCAAAATGAAGGAAATTTCTGGAATTTTGCCTCAAAATAAGTGGTATTTCTGAGGTTTGCCACAAAATAAGGAGAATTTCTGTCCTTTTGCCCCAACATATAGGAAATTTCTGCCTTTTTGCCCCACAATTAGGGGAATTTCTGCAATTTTGCTCCAAAATACGGGGAATTTCTGCCTTTTAGTCCGAAAATAAGAAGAATGCATACCTTTTTGCCATAAAAAAGGGAAATTTCTTCATTTTTGCTCCAAAATAAGGGGAATTTCTGCATTTGCCTCTAAATAAGTGGAATTTCTGTCTTTTTCCCCCAAAACAAAGGGAATTTCTGTCTTTTTTGCCCCAAAATAAGGAAAATTTCTGACTTATTACCCTGAAATAAGTGAAATTTCTGCAATTTTGCCCCAAAATAAAGGAAATTACTGCCTTTTTGCCCCCAAATAAGGGGAATTTCAGCCTTTTTACCTCAAAATAAGGGGAATTTCTGCTTTTTTGCCTCTAAATAAGTGGAATTTCTGATTTTTTTTCTCTAAAACAAAAAGAATTTGTGTCTTTTTGCCCCAAAATAACGAAAATTTCTGACTTTTTTCCTTAAATAAGTGAAATTTCTGCTTTTTTGCCCCCAAATAAGGGAATTTCAGACTTTTTACCCCAAAATAAGGGGAATTTCTGCATTTTTGCCCCAAAATATGGGAAATTTCTGCCTTTTTGCCCCAAAATAAGAAAAATTTCTGCAATTTTTTACCAAAATAAAAGAAATTTCTGCCTTTTTGCCCCAAAATAAGAAAATTTATGCTTTTTTTCTGAAATAACTGAAATTTCTGCAATTTTGCCCCAAAATAAGTGAAATTTCTGAGTTTTGCCACAAAATAAGGAGAATTTCTGTCTTTTTGCCCCAACATATAAGGAATTTCTGCCTTTTTGCCCCACAATTAGAGGAATTTCTGCAATTTTGCTCCAAAATACGGGGAATTTCTGCCTTTTTGTCTGAAAATAAGAAGAATGCATACCTTCTTGCCATAAAAAAGGGAAATTTTTTCATTTTTGCTCCAAAATAAGAAGAATTTCTGCTTTTTTCCTCTAAATAATTCGAATTTCTGTTTTTTCCCCCAAAACAAATAGAATTTCTGTCTTTTGTGCCCCAAAATAAAGAAAATTTCTGATTTATTACCCTGAAATAAGTGAAATTTCTGCAATTTTGCCTCTAAATAAGAGAAATTTCTGCCTTTTTGCACCCAAATAAAAGTAATTTCAGCATTTTTACCTCAAAATAAGGGGAATTTCTGCATTTTTGCTTCAAAATATGGGAAATTTCTGCCTTTTTTCCCCAAAATAAAAAAATTTCTGCTTTTTTTCCCTGAAATAAGTGAAATTTCTGAAATTTTGCCCCAAAATAAGTGAAATTTCTGCAATTTGGCCCCAAAATATGGGAAATTTCTGGAATTTTGCCCCAAAATAAGTGGAATTTCTCAGTTTTGCCCCAAAATAAGAAGAATGTCTGTCTTTTTGCCCCAACATATAGGGAATTTCTGCCTTTTTGCCCCACAATTAGGGGAATTTCTGCAATGTTGCTCAAAATACAGGGAATTTCTGCCTTTTTGCCTGAAAATAGAAGAATGCATAACTTTTTGCCATAAAAAAGGGAAATTTCTTCATTTTTGCTTCAAAATAAGGGGAATTTCTGCCTTTTTGACTCTAAATAAGTGGAATTTCTGTCTTTTTCCCCCAAAACAAAGGGAATTTCTGTCTTTTTTCTTCCAAAATAAAAAAAATTTCTTACTTATTACCCTGAAATATTTGAAATTTCTTCAATTTTGCCCCAAAATAAGGGAAATTACTGCCTTTTTGCCCCCAAATAAGGGTAATTTCAGCCTTTTTACCTCAAAATAAGGGGAATTTCTGCAATTTTGCCCAAAATAAGTGAAATTTCTGCAATTTTTCCCAAAATAAGGGAAATTTCTGGAATTTTGCCCCAAAATAAGTGGTATTTCTGAGTTTTGCCCCAAAATAAGGAGAATTTCTGCCTTTTTGCCCCAACATATAGGGAATTTCTGCCTTGTTGCCCCACAATTAGGGGAATTTCTTCAATTTTGCTCCAAAATACGGGGAATTTCTGCCTTTTTGCCCAAAAATAAGTAGAATTCATACCTTTTTGGCATAAATAAGGTAAATTTCTTCATTTTTGCTTCAAAATGAGGGGAATTTCTGCTTTTTTGCCTCTAAATAAGTGGAATTTCTGTCTTTTTTCCCCAAAACAAAAGGAATTTCTGTCTCTTTGCCCCAATATAAGGAAAATTTTTGACTTTTTTCTCTGAAATAAGTGAAATTTCTGCAATTTTGCCCCAAAATAAGTGAAATTTCTGCTTTTTTGCCTCCAAATAAGAGAATTTCAGACTTTTTACCCCAAAATAAAAGGAATTTCTGCATTTTTGCACCAAAATATGGGAAATTTCTGCCTTTTTGCCCCAAAATAAGAAAAATTTCTGCAATTTTGTACCAAAATAAAAGAAATTTCTGCCTTTTTGCCCAAAAATAAGAAAATTTCTGCTTTTTTTTCTGAAATAACTGAAATTTCTGCAATTTTACCCCAAAATAAGTGAAATTCCTGAGTTTTGCCACAAAATAAGGAGAATTTCTGTTTTTTTGGCACAAAATATAATAAATTTCTGCCTTTTTGCCCCACAATAAGGGGAATTTCTGCAATTTTGCTCCAAAATACGAGGAATTTCTGCCTTTTTGTCTGAAAATAAGAATGCATACCTTTTTGCCATAAAAAAAGAAATTTTTTCATTTTTGCTCCAAAATAAGAAGAATTTCTGCTTTCTTACTCTAAATAATTCGAATTTCTGTTTTTTCCCCCAAAACAAAGGGAATTTCTTTCTTTTTTGCCCCAAAATAAAGAAAATTTCTGATTTATTACCCTGAAATAATGAAATTTCTGTAATTTTGCCTCAAAATAAGAGAAATTTATGCCTTTTTGCCCCCAAATAATGGGAATTTCAGCCTTTTTACCTCAAAATACGGAAAATTTCTGCATTTTTGCTTCAAAATATGGGAAATTTCTGCATTTTTGCCCCAAAATAAGAAAATTTTTGCTTTTTTTCCTTGAAATAAGTGAAATTTCTGAAATTTTGCCCCAAAATAAGTGAAATTTCTGCAATTTGGCCCCAAAATATGGAAATTTCTGAAATTTTGCCCCAAAATAAGTGGAATTTCATAGTTTTGCTACAAAATAAGAAGAATGTCTGTCTTTTTGCCCAAACATATAGGGAATTTCTGCCTTTTTGCCACACAATTAGGAGAATTTCTGCAATGTTGCTCAAAATACAAGGAATTTCTGCCTTTTTGCCTGAAAATAAGAAAAATGCATACCTTTTTGCCATAAAAAAGAGAAATTTCTTCATTTTTGCTCCAAAATAAGGGGAATTTCTGCCTTTTTGACTCTAAATAAGTGGAATTTCTGTCTTTTTCCCCCAAAACAAAGGGATTTTCTATCTTTTTTGTTCCAAAATAAGGAAAATTTCTTACTTATTATCCTGAAATAAGTGAAATTTCTGCAATTTTGCCCCAAAATAAGGGAAATTACTGCCTTTTTGCCCTCAAATAAGGGGAATTTCAGCCTTTTTACCTCAAAATAAGGGGAATTTCTGCATTTTTGCCACAAAATATTAGGAATTTCTGTTTTTTGCCCCAAAAAAAGGAAAATTTCTGCCTTTTTTTCACTGAAATAAGTGAAATTTCTGCAATTTTGCCCCAAAATAAGTGAAATTTCTGCAATTTTGCCCGAAGATAAGGTAAATTTCTGGAATTTTGCCCCAAATAGATGGAATTTCTGAGTTTTGCCCCAAAATAAGGAGAATTTCTGTCTTTTTGCTCCAACATATAGGGAATTTCTACCTTTTTGCCCGACAATTAGGGGAATTTCTGCAATTTTGCTCCAAAATACGGGGAATTTTTGCCTTTTTGCCCGAAAATAAGAAGAATGCATACCTTTTTGCCATAAAAATGGGAAATTTCTTCATTTTTGCTCCAAAATAAGGAAAATTTCTGCTTTTTTGCCTCTAAATAAGTGTAATAATCTGTATTTTTTCCCCAAAACAGAGTAAATTTCTGTCTTTTTTGCCCCAAAATAAGAAAAATTTCTGACTTATTACCCTAAAATAAGTGAAATTTCTGCAATTTTGCCCCAAAATAAAGAAAATTTCGGCCTTTTTACCCCCAAATAAGGGGAATTTCACCCTTTCTACCTCAAAATAAAGGGAATTTCTGCATTTTTGCCACAAAATATTAGGAATTTCTGAATTTTTGCCACAAAATAAGGAAAATTTCTGCATTTTTTCCCTGAAATAAGTGAAATTTCTGCAATTTTGGCCCAAAATAAGTGAAATTTCTGCCTTTTTGCCCACAAATAAGGGGAATTTTAGCCTTTTTACCGCAAAATAAGGGGAATTTCTGCAATTTTGCCCAAAATAAGTGAAATTTCTGCAATTTTGTCCCAAAATGAAGGAAATTTCTGGAATTTTGCCTCAAAATAAGTGGTATTTCTGAGGTTTGCCACAAAATAAGGAGAATTTCTGTCCTTTTGCCCCAACATATAGGAAATTTCTGCCTTTTTGCCCCACAATTAGGGGAATTTCTGCAATTTTGCTCCAAAATACGGGGAATTTCTGCCTTTTAGTCCGAAAATAAGAAGAATGCATACCTTTTTGCCATAAAAAAGGGAAATTTCTTCATTTTTGCTCCAAAATAAGGGGAATTTCTGCATTTGCCTCTAAATAAGTGGAATTTCTGTCTTTTTCCCCCAAAACAAAGGGAATTTCTGTCTTTTTTGCCCCAAAATAAGGAAAATTTCTGACTTATTACCCTGAAATAAGTGAAATTTCTGCAATTTTGCCCCAAAATAAAGGAAATTACTGCCTTTTTGCCCCCAAATAAGGGGAATTTCAGCCTTTTTACCTCAAAATAAGGGGAATTTCTGCTTTTTTGCCTCTAAATAAGTGGAATTTCTGATTTTTTTTCTCTAAAACAAAAAGAATTTCTGTCTTTTTGCCCCAAAATAACGAAAATTTCTGACTTTTTTCCTTAAATAAGTGAAATTTCTGCTTTTTTGCCCCCAAATAAGGGAATTTCAGACTTTTTACCCCAAAATAAGGGGAATTTCTGCATTTTTGCCCCAAAATATGGGAAATTTCTGCCTTTTTGCCCCAAAATAAGAAAAATTTCTGCAATTTTTTACCAAAATAAAAGAAATTTCTGCCTTTTTGCCCCAAAATAAGAAAATTTATGCTTTTTTTCTGAAATAACTGAAATTTCTGCAATTTTGCCCCAAAATAAGTGAAATTTCTGAGTTTTGCCACAAAATAAGGAGAATTTCTGTCTTTTTGCCCCAACATATAAGGAATTTCTGCCTTTTTGCCCCACAATTAGAGGAATTTCTGCAATTTTGCTCCAAAATACGGGGAATTTCTGCCTTTTTGTCTGAAAATAAGAAGAATGCATACCTTCTTGCCATAAAAAAGGGAAATTTTTTCATTTTTGCTCCAAAATAAGAAGAATTTCTGCTTTTTTCCTCTAAATAATTCGAATTTCTGTTTTTTCCCCCAAAACAAATAGAATTTCTGTCTTTTTTGCCCCAAAATAAAGAAAATTTCTGATTTATTACCCTGAAATAAGTGAAATTTCTGCAATTTTGCCTCTAAATAAGAGAAATTTCTGCCTTTTTGCACCCAAATAAAAGTAATTTCAGCATTTTTACCTCAAAATAAGGGGAATTTCTGCATTTTTGCTTCAAAATATGGGAAATTTCTGCCTTTTTTCCCCAAAATAAAAAAATTTCTGCTTTTTTTCCCTGAAATAAGTGAAATTTCTGAAATTTTGCCCCAAAATAAGTGAAATTTCTGCAATTTGGCCCCAAAATATGGGAAATTTCTGGAATTTTGCCCCAAAATAAGTGGAATTTCTCAGTTTTGCCCCAAAATAAGAAGAATGTCTGTCTTTTTGCCCCAACATATAGGGAATTTCTGCCTTTTTGCCCCACAATTAGGGGAATTTCTGCAATGTTGCTCAAAATACAGGGAATTTCTGCCTTTTTGCCTGAAAATAGAAGAATGCATAACTTTTTGCCATAAAAAAGGGAAATTTCTTCATTTTTGCTTCAAAATAAGGGGAATTTCTGCCTTTTTGACTCTAAATAAGTGGAATTTCTGTCTTTTTCCCCCAAAACAAAGGGAATTTCTGTCTTTTTTCTTCCAAAATAAAAAAAATTTCTTACTTATTACCCTGAAATATTTGAAATTTCTTCAATTTTGCCCCAAAATAAGGGAAATTACTGCCTTTTTGCCCCCAAATAAGGGTAATTTCAGCCTTTTTACCTCAAAATAAGGGGAATTTCTGCATTTTTGCCACAAAATATTAGGATTTTCTGATTTTTGCCCCAAAATAAGGGAAATTTCTGCCTTTTTTCCCTGAAATAAGTGAAATTTCTGCAATTTTGCCCCAAAATAAGTGAAATGTCTGCAATTTTGTTCTAAAATAAGGTAAATTTCTGGAATTTTGCCCCAAATAAGTGGAATTTCTGAGTTTCGCCCCAAAATAAGGAGAATTTCTGTCTTTTTGCCCCAACATATAGGGAATTTCTACCTTTTTGCCCGACAATTCGGGGAATTTCTGCAATTTTGCTCCAAAATACGGGGAATTTCTGCCTTTTTGCCCAAAATAAGAAGAATGCATACCTTTTTGCCATAAAAAAAGGGAAATTTCTTCATTTTTGCTCCAAAATAAGGAAAATTTCTGCTTTTTTGCCTCTAAATAAGTGGTATTTCTGTCTTTTTCCCCCAAAACAAAGGAAATTTCTGTCTTTTTTGCCCAAAAATAAGGAAAATTTCTTACTTATTACCCTGAAATAAGTGAAATTTCTGCAATTTTGCCCCAAAATAAGGGAAATTTCGGCCTTTTTACCCCAAAATAAGGGTAATTTCACCCTTTTTACCTCAAAATAAAGGGAATTTCTGCATTTTTGCCACAAAATATTAGGAATTTCTGCCTTTTTGCCCCAAAATAAGGAAAATGTCTGCCTTTTTTCCCTGAAATAAGTGAAATTTCCGCAAGTTTGGCCCAAAATAAGTGAAATTTCTGCCTTTTTGCCCCCAAATAAGGGGAATTTAAGCCTTTTTACCTCAAAATAAGGGGAATTTCTGCATTTTTGCCCCAAAATATGGGAAATTTCTGCCTTTTTGCCCCAAAATAAGAAAAATTTCTGCAATTTTGTACCAAAATAAAAGAAATTTCTGCCTTTTTGCTTCCAAATAGAAAAATTTCTACTTTTTTTTCTGAAAAAAGTGAAATTTCTGAAATTTTGCCCCAAAATAAGTGAAATTTCTACAATTTTGCCCCAAAATAAGTGAAATTTCTGGAATTTTTCCCAAAATAAGTGGAATTTCTGTCTTTTTCCCCCAAAACAAAGGGAATTTCTGTATTTTTTGCCCCAAGATAAGGATAATTTCTGACTTATTACCCTGAAATAAGTGAAATTGCTGCAATTTTGCCTCAAAATAAGAAAAATTTCTCCCTTTTTGCCCCCAAATAAGGGGAATTTCAGCCTTTTTACGTCAAAAAAGGGAAATTTCTGCAGTTTTGCCCCAAAATATGGGAAATTTCTGCGTTTTTGCCCTAAAATAAGAAAAATTTCTTCAATTTTGTACCAAAATAAAAGAAATTTCTGGCTTTTTGCCCCAAAATAAAAAAAATTCTGCTTTTTTTCTGAAATAACTGAAATTTCTGCAATTTTGCCCAAAATAAGTGAAATTTTTGCAATTTTTCCACAAAATAAGGGAAATTTCTGGATTTTTTCCTCAAAATAAGTGGTATTTCTGAGTTTTGCCACAAAATAAGGAGAATTTCTGTACTTTTGCCCCAACATTTAGGGAATTTCTGCCTTTTTGCCCCACAATTAGGGGAATTTTTGCAATTTTGCTCCAAAATACAGGGAATTTCTGCCTTTTTGTCCGAAAATAAGAAGAATGCATACCTTTTTGCCCTAAAAAAGGGAAATTTATTCATTTTTGCTCCAAAATAAGAGGAATTTCTGCATTTGCCTCTAAATAAGTGGAATTTCTGTCTTTTTCCCCCAAAACAAAGGAAATTTCTGTCTTTTTTGCCCCAAAATAAGGAAAATTTCTGACTTATTACCCTGAAATAAGTTAAATTTCTGGAATTTTGCCCCAAAATAAAGGAAATTTCTTTTGCCCCCAAATAAGGGGAATTTCAGTCTTTTTACCTCAAAATATGGGGAATTTCTGCTTTTTTGCCTCTAAATAAGTGGAATTTCTGTCTTTTTTCTCTAAAACAAAAGGAATTTCTGTCTTTTTGCCCCAAAATAAGGAAAATTTCTGACTTTTTTTCCTTAAATAAGTGAAATTTCTGCTTTTTTGCCCCCAAATAAGGGAATTTCAGACTTTTTACCCCAAAATAAGGGAAATTTCTGCATTTTTGCCCCAAAATATGGGAAATTTCTGCCTTTTTGCCCCAAAATAAGAAAATTTCTGTTTTTTTTTTCTGAAATAACTGAAATTTCCGCAATTTTGTCCCAAAATAAGTGAAATTTCTGAGTTTTGCCACAAAATAAGGAGAATTTCTGTCTTTTTGCCCCAACATATATGGAATTTCTACCTTTTTGCCCGAAAATTAGGGAAATATCTGCAATTTTGCTCCAAAATACAAGGAATTTTTGCCTTTTTGCCCGAAAATAAGTAGAATGCATACCTTTTTACCATAAAAAAGGGAAATTTCTTAATTTTTGCTCCAAAATAAGGAAAATTTCTGCTTTTTTGCCTCTAAATAAGTGGTATTTCGGTCTTTGTCCTCCAAAACAAAGGGAATTTCTGTCTTTTTTGCCCCAAAATAAAAAAAATTTCGGACTTATTACCCTGAAATAAGTGAAATTTCTGCAATTTTGCCCCAAAATAAGGGAAATTTTGGCATTTTTACCCCCAAATAAAGGGAATTTCACCCTTTTTACCTCAAAATAAAGGGAATTTCTGTATTTTGCCACAAAATATTAGGAATTTCTGCCTTTTTGCCCCAAAATAAGAAAAATTTCTGCCTTTTTTCTCTGAAATAAGTGAAATTTCCGCAATTTTGGCCCAAAATAAGTGAAATTTCTGCCTTTTTGCCCCCAAATAAGGGGAATTTTAGCCTTTTAACCTCAAAATAAGGAGAATTTCTGAATTTTTGCCCCAAAATATGGGAAATTTCTGCATTTTTGCCCCAAAATAAGAAAAATTTCTGCAATTTTGTACCAAAATAAAAGAAATTTCTGCATTTTTGCTTCCAAATAGAAAAATTTCTATTTTTTTTTCTGAAAATAAGTCAAATTTCTGAAATTTTGGCCCAAAATAAGGGGAATTTCTGCCTCTTTGCCCTCAAATAAAAGGAATTTCAGCCTTTTTACCTCAAAATAAGGGGAATTCCTGCATTTTTTACCCAAAATAAGGAAAATTTCTAACTTTTTTCCCTGAAATAAGTAAAATTTCTGCAATTTTGCCACAAAATAAGTGAAATTTCTGCAATTTTGCCCCAGAATAAGGGAAATTTCTGGAATTTTGCCCCAAAATAAGTGGAATTTCTGAGTTTTGCCCCAAAATAAGGGGAATTTCTGTCTTTTTGCCCCAACATAAAAGGAATTTCTGCATTTTTGCCCCACAATTAGGGGAATTTCTGCAATTTTGCTCCAAAATACGAAGAATTTCTGCTTTTTTGCCCGAAAATAAGAACAATACATAACTTTTTGCCTTAAAAAAGAGAAATTTCTTCATTTTTGCTCCAAAATAAAGGGAATTTCTGCTTTTTTGCCTCTAAATAAGTGGAATTTCTGTCTTTTTCCCCCAAAACAAAGGGAATTTCTATCTTTTTTGTTCCAAAATAAGGAAAATTTCTTACTTATTATCCTGAAATAAGTGAAATTTCTGCAATTTTGCCCCAAAATAGGGAAATTACTGCCTTTTTGCCCTCAAATAAGGGGAATTTCAGCCTTTTTACCTCAAAATAAGGGGAATTTCTGCATTTTTGCCACAAAATATTAGGAATTTCTGTTTTTTGCCCCAAAAAAAGGAAAATTTCTGCCTTTTTTTCACTGAAATAAGTGAAATTTCTGCAATTTTGCCCCAAAATAAGTGAAATTTCTGCAATTTTGCCCGAAAATAAGGTAAATTTCTGGAATTTTGCCCCAAATAGATGGAATTTCTGAGTTTTGCCCCAAAATAAGGAGAATTTCTGTCTTTTTGCTCCAACATATAGGGAATTTCTACCTTTTTGCCCGACAATTAGGGGAATTTCTGCAATTTTGCTCCAAAATACGGGGAATTTCTGCCTTTTTGCCCGAAAATAAGAAGAATGCATACCTTTTTGCCATAAAAATGGGAAATTTCTTCATTTTTGCTCCAAAATAAGGAAAATTTCTGCTTTTTTGCCTCTAAATAAGTGTAATAATCTGTATTTTTTCCCAAAAACAGAGTAAATTTCTGTCTTTTTGCCCCAAAATAAGAAAAATTTCTGACTTATTACCCTAAAATAAGTGAAATTTCTGCAATTTTGCCCCAAAATAAAGAAAATTTCGGCCTTTTTACCCCCAAATAAGGGGAATTTCACCGTTTCTACCTCAAAATAAAGGGAATTTCTGCATTTTTGCCACAAAATATTAGGAATTTCTGAATTTTTGCCACAAAATAAGGAAAATTTCTGCATTTTTTCCCTGAAATAAGTGAAATTTCTGCAATTTTGGCCCAAAATAAGTGAAATTTCTGCCTTTTTGCCCACAAATAAGGGGAATTTTAGCCTTTTTACCTCAAAATAAGGGGAATTTCTGCATTTTTGCCCCAAAATATGGGAAATTTCTGCTTTTTTGCCCCAAACTAAGAAAAATTTCTGCAATTTTGTACCAAAATAAAAGAAATTTCTGCCCTTTTGCTTCCAAATAAAAAAATTTCTACTTTTTTTCTGAAAAAAGTGAAATTTCTGAAATTTTGCTACAAAATAAGTGAAATTTCTACAATTTTGCCCCAAAATAAGTGAAATTTCTGGAATTTTGCCCCAAAATAAGTGGAATTTCTGAGTTTTGCCCAAAAATAAGGAGAATTTCTGTATTTTTGCCTCAACATATTGGGAATTTCTGCATTTTTGCCCCACAATTTGGGAAATTTCTGCAATTTTGCTCTAAAATAAGGTTATTTCTGCCTTTTTGCCCAAAAATAAGAAGAATGCATACCTTTTTGCCCTTAAAAAGTGAAATTTCTTCATTTTTGCTCCAAAATAAGGGGAATTTCTGCTTTTTTGCCTCTAAAAAAGTGGAATTTCTGTCTTTTTCCCCCAAAAACAAAGGTTATTTCTGTTTTTTGGCTCCAAAATAAGTTAAATTTCTGACTTATTACCCTGAAATAAGTGAAATTTCTGCAATTTTGCCCCAAAATAAGAGAAATTTCTGCCTTTTTGCCCCCAAATAAGGGGAATTTCAGCCTTTTACCTCAACATAAGAGAAATTTCTGCATTTTTACCCCAAAATATGGGAAATTTCTGCCTTTTTGCCCCAAAATAAAAATAATTCTGCATTTTAAACAAAATAAAAGAAATTTCTGCCTTTTGGCCCCAAAATAAGAAAATTTCTGCTTTTTTTTCAGAAATAAGTGAAATTACTGCAATTTTGCCCCAAAATAATTTAAATTTCTGAGTTTTGACCTAAAATAAGGAGAATTTCTGTCTTTTTGCCCCAACATATAGGGAATTACTGCATTTTGGCACCACAATTAGGGAAATTTCGGCAATTTTGCTCTAAAATACGGGGAATTTCTGCCTTTTTTTCCGAAAATAATAATAATGCATACCTTTTTCCATAGAAAAGGGAATTTTCTTCATTTTTGTCCAAAATGAGGGGAATTTTTGCTTTTATGCCTCTAAATAAGTGGAATTTCTGTCTTTTTCCCTCAAAACAAAGGGAATTTCTGTCTTTTTTGCCCCAAAATAAGGAAAATTTCTGACTTATTACCCTGAAATAAGTGAAATTTCTGCAATTTTGCCCCAAAATAAGAGAAATTTTTGTTTTTTAACCCCAAATAAGGGGTATTTCAGCATTTTACCTCAAAATAAGGGGAATTTCTGCATTTTTCCCCAAAATATGGGAAATTTTTGCCTTTTTGCCAAAAATAAGAAAAAATTTCTGCAATTTTGTACCAAAATATGGGAAATTTCTGCCTTTTTGCCCCAAAATAAGGAAAATTTCTGCCTTTTTTCTCTGAAATAAGTGAAATTTCTCCAATTTTGTTCCAAAATAAGTGCAATTTCTGCAATTATGCCCCAAAATAAGTGAAATTTCGGGAATTTTGCCCCAAAATATGTGGAATTTCTGAGTTTTGCCCCAAAATAAGCAGAATTTCTGTCTTTTTGCCCCAACATATAGGGAATTTCTGCCTTTTTGCCCCACAATTAGGTTAATTTCTGCAATTTTGTTCCAAAATACAGAGAATTTCTGCCTTTTTGCCAGAAAATAAGAAGAATGCATACCTTTGCCATAAAAAAGGGAAATTTCTGTAATTTTGCTACAAAATAAGGGGAATTTCTGCTTTTTGCCTCTAAATATGTGGAGTTTCTCTCTTTTTCCCCCAAAACAAAGAAAATTTCTGTCTTTTTGCAACAAAATAAAGACATTTTCTGACTTATTACCCTGAAATAAGTGAAATTTCTGCCCTTTTGCCCCCAAATAAGAAAAATTTCACCTTTTACCTCAAAATAAGGAGAATTTCTGCATTTTTGCAACAAACTATTAGGAATTTCTGCCTTTTTGCCCCAAAATAAGGAAAATTTCTGCCTTTTTTCCTTGAAATAAGTGAAATTTCTGCAATTTTGCCCCAAAATAAGGGACATCTCTGAAATTTTGCCCCAAAATAAGTGGAATTTCTGAGTTTTGCCACAAAATAAGGAGAATTTCTGTGTTTTTGCCCTAACATATAGGGAATTTCTGCCTTTTTGCCCCACAATTAGGGGAATTTCTAGAATTTTGCTCCAAAATACGGGGAATTTTTGCTTTTTAGCCCGAAAATAAGGGGAATGTATACCTTTTGCAACAAAAAAGGGAAATCTTCATTTTTGCTTCAAAATAAGGGGAATTTCTGCTTTTTTGCCTCTAAATAAGTGGAATTTCTCTCTTTTTCCCCCAAAACAAAGGGAATTTCTGTATTTTTTGCCCCAAGATAAGGAAAATTTCTGACTTATATCCCTGAAATAAGTGAAATTGCTGTATTTTGCCTCAAAATAAGAAAAATTTCTCCCTTTTTGCCCCCAAATAAGGGGAATTTCAGCCTTTTTACGTCAAAAAAAAGGAAATTTCTGCATTTTTGCCCCAAAATATGGGAACTTTCTGCGTTTTTGCCCCAAAATAAGAAAAATTTCTTCAATTTTTTACCAAAATAAAAGAAATTTCTGCCGTTTTCCCCCAAAATAAAAAAAATTCTGCTTTTTTTCTGAAATAAGTGAAATTTCTGCAATTTTGCCCAAAATAAGTGAAATTTCTGCAATTTTGTCCCAAAATGAAGGAAATTTCTGGAATTTTGCCTCAAAATAAGTGGTATTTCTGAGGTTTGCCACAAAATAAGGAGAATTTCTGTCCTTTTGCCCCAACATATAGGAAATTTCTGCCTTTTTGCCCCACAATTAGGGGAATTTCTGCAATTTTGCTCCAAAATACGGGGAATTTCTGCCTTTTAGTCCGAAAATAAGAAGAATGCATACCTTTTTGCCATAAAAAAGGGAAATTTCTTCATTTTTGCTCCAAAATAAGGGGAATTTCTGCATTTGCCTCTAAATAAGTGGAATTTCTGTCTTTTTCCCCCAAAACAAAGGGAATTTCTGTCTTTTTTGCCCCAAAATAAGGAAAATTTCTGACTTATTACCCTGAAATAAGTGAAATTTCTGCAATTTTGCCCCAAAATAAAGGAAATTACTGCCTTTTTGCCCCCAAATAAGGGGAATTTCAGCCTTTTTACCTCAAAATAAGGGGAATTTCTGCTTTTTTGCCTCTAAATAAGTGGAATTTCTGATTTTTTTTCTCTAAAACAAAAAGAATTTCTGTCTTTTTGCCCCAAAATAACGAAAATTTCTGACTTTTTTCCTTAAATAAGTGAAATTTCTGCTTTTTTGCCCCCAAATAAGGGAATTTCAGACTTTTTACCCCAAAATAAGGGGAATTTCTGCATTTTTGCCCCAAAATATGGGAAATTTCTGCCTTTTTGCCCCAAAATAAGAAAAATTTCTGCAATTTTGTACCAAAATAAAAGAAATTTCTGCCTTTTTGCCCCAAAATAAGAAAATTTATGCTTTTTTTTCTGAAATAACTGAAATTTCTGCAATTTTGCCCCAAAATAAGTGAAATTTCTGAGTTTTGCCACAAAATAAGGAGAATTTCTGTCTTTTTGCCCCAACATATAAGGAATTTCTGCCTTTTTGCCCCACAATTAGAGGAATTTCTGCAATTTTGCTCCAAAATACGGGGAATTTCTGCCTTTTTGTCTGAAAATAAGAAGAATGCATACCTTCTTGCCATAAAAAAGGGAAATTTTTTCATTTTTGCTCCAAAATAAGAAGAATTTCTGCTTTTTTCCTCTAAATAATTCGAATTTCTGTTTTTTCCCCCAAAACAAATAGAATTTCTGTCTTTTTTGCCCCAAAATAAAGAAAATTTCTGATTTATTACCCTGAAATAAGTGAAATTTCTGCAATTTTGCCTCTAAATAAGAGAAATTTCTGCCTTTTTGCACCCAAATAAAAGTAATTTCAGCATTTTTACCTCAAAATAAGGGGAATTTCTGCATTTTTGCTTCAAAATATGGGAAATTTCTGCCTTTTTTCCCCAAAATAAAAAAATTTCTGCTTTTTTTCCCTGAAATAAGTGAAATTTCTGAAATTTTGCCCAAAATAAGTGAAATTTCTGCAATTTGGCCCAAAAATATGGGAAATTTCTGGAATTTTGCCCCAAAATAAGTGGAATTTCTCAGTTTTGCCCCAAAATAAGAAGAATGTCTGTCTTTTTGCCCCAACATATAGGGAATTTCTGCCTTTTTGCCCCACAATTAGGGGAATTTCTGCAATGTTGCTCAAAATACAGGGAATTTCTGCCTTTTTGCCTGAAAATAGAAGAATGCATAACTTTTTGCCATAAAAAAGGGAAATTTCTTCATTTTTGCTTCAAAATAAGGGGAATTTCTGCCTTTTTGACTCTAAATAAGTGGAATTTCTGTCTTTTTCCCCCAAAACAAAGGGAATTTCTGTCTTTTTTCTTCCAAAATAAAAAAAATTTCTTACTTATTACCCTGAAATATTTGAAATTTCTTCAATTTTGCCCCAAAATAAGGGAAATTACTGCCTTTTTGCCCCCAAATAAGGGTAATTTCAGCCTTTTTACCTCAAAATAAGGGGAATTTCTGCATTTTTGCCACAAAATATTAGGATTTTCTGATTTTTGCCCCAAAATAAGGGAAATTTCTGCCTTTTTTCCCTGAAATAAGTGAAATTTCTGCAATTTTGCCCCAAAATAAGTGAAATGTCTGCAATTTTGTTCTAAAATAAGGTAAATTTCTGGAATTTTGCCCCAAATAAGTGGAATTTCTGAGTTTCGCCCCAAAATAAGGAGAATTTCTGTCTTTTTGCCCCAACATATAGGGAATTTCTACCTTTTTGCCCGACAATTCGGGGAATTTCTGCAATTTTGCTCCAAAATACGGGGAATTTCTGCCTTTTTGCCCAAAATAAGAAGAATGCATACCTTTTTGCCATAAAAAAAGGGAAATTTCTTCATTTTTGCTCCAAAATAAGGAAAATTTCTGCTTTTTTGCCTCTAAATAAGTGGTATTTCTGTCTTTTTCCCGCAAAACAAAGGAAATTTCTGTCTTTTTTGCCCAAAAATAAGGAAAATTTCTTACTTATTACCCTGAAATAAGTGAAATTTCTGCAATTTTGCCCCAAAATAAGGGAAATTTCGGCCTTTTTACCCCCAAATAAGGGTAATTTCACCCTTTTTACCTCAAAATAAAGGGAATTTCTGCATTTTTGCCACAAAATATTAGGAATTTCTGCCTTTTTGCCCCAAAATAAGGAAAATGTCTGCCTTTTTTCCCTGAAATAAGTGAAATTTCCGCAAGTTTGGCCCAAAATAAGTGAAATTTCTGCCTTTTTGCCCCCAAATAAGGGGAATTTAAGCCTTTTTACCTCAAAATAAGGGGAATTTCTGCATTTTTGCCCCAAAATATGGGAAATTTCTGCCTTTTTGCCCCAAAATAAGAAAAATTTCTGCAATTTTGTACCAAAATAAAAGAAATTTCTGCCTTTTTGCTTCCAAATAGAAAAATTTCTACTTTTTTTTCTGAAAAAAGTGAAATTTCTGAAATTTTGCCCCAAAATAAGTGAAATTTCTACAATTTTGCCCCAAAATAAGTGAAATTTCTGGAATTTTTCCCAAAATAAGTGGAATTTCTGTCTTTTTCCCCCAAAACAAAGGGAATTTCTGTATTTTTTGCCCCAAGATAAGGATAATTTCTGACTTATTACCCTGAAATAAGTGAAATTGCTGCAATTTTGCCTCAAAATAAGAAAAATTTCTCCCTTTTTGCCCCCAAATAAGGGGAATTTCAGCCTTTTTACGTCAAAAAAGGGAAATTTCTGCAGTTTTGCCCCAAAATATGGGAAATTTCTGCGTTTTTGCCCTAAAATAAGAAAAATTTCTTCAATTTTGTACCAAAATAAAAGAAATTTCTGGCTTTTTGCCCCAAAATAAAAAAAATTCTGCTTTTTTTCTGAAATAACTGAAATTTCTGCAATTTTGCCCAAAATAAGTGAAATTTCTGCAATTTTTCCACAAAATAAGGGAAATTTCTGGATTTTTTCCTCAAAATAAGTGGTATTTCTGAGTTTTGCCACAAAATAAGGAGAATTTCTGTACTTTTGCCCCAACATATAGGGAATTTCTGCCTTTTTGCCCCACAATTAGGGGAATTTTTGCAATTTTGCTCCAAAATACAGGGAATTTCTGCCTTTTTGTCCGAAAATAAGAAGAATGCATACCTTTTTGCCCTAAAAAAGGGAAATTTATTCATTTTTGCTCCAAAATAAGAGGAATTTCTGCATTTGCCTCTAAATAAGTGGAATTTCTGTCTTTTTCCCCCAAAACAAAGGAAATTTCTGTCTTTTTTGCCCCAAAATAAGGAAAATTTCTGACTTATTACCCTGAAATAAGTTAAATTTCCTCAATTTTGCCCCAAAATAAAGGAAATTTCTGCCTTTTTGCCCCCAAATAAGGGGAATTTCAGTCTTTTTACCTCAAAATATGGGGAATTTCTGCTTTTTTGCCTCTAAATAAGTGGAATTTCTGTCTTTTTTCTCTAAAACAAAAGGAATTTCTGTCTTTTTGCCCCAAAATAAGGAAAATTTCTGACTTTTTTTCCTTAAATAAGTGAAATTTCTGCTTTTTTGCCCCCAAATAAGGGAATTTCAGACTTTTTACCCCAAAATAAGGGAAATTTCTGCATTTTTGCCCCAAAATATGGGAAATTTCTGCCTTTTTGCCCCAAAATAAGAAAATTTCTGTTTTTTTTTTCTGAAATAACTGAAATTTCCGCAATTTTGTCCCAAAATAAGTGAAATTTCTGAGTTTTGCCACAAAATAAGGAGAATTTCTGTCTTTTTGCCCCAACACATATGGAATTTCTACCTTTTTGCCCGACAATTAGGGAAATATCTGCAATTTTGCTCCAAAATACAAGGAATTTTTGCCTTTTTGCCCGAAAATAAGTAGAATGCATACCTTTTTGCCATAAAAAAGGGAAATTTCTTAATTTTTGCTCCAAAATAAGGAAAATTTCTGCTTTTTTGCCTCTAAATAAGTGGTATTTCGGTCTTTGTCCTCCAAAACAAAGGGAATTTCTGTCTTTTTTGCCCCAAAATAAAAAAAATTTCTGACTTATTACCCTGAAATAAGTGAAAATTCTGCAATTTTGCCCCAAAATAAGGGAAATTTTGGCATTTTTACCCCCAAATAAAGGGAATTTCACCCTTTTTACCTCAAAATAAAGGGAATTTCTGTATTTTGCCACAAAATATTAGGAATTTCTGCCTTTTTGCCCCAAAATAAGAAAAATTTCTGCCTTTTTTCTCTGAAATAAGTGAAATTTCCGCAATTTTGGCCCAAAATAAGTGAAATTTCTGCCTTTTTGCCCCCAAATAAGGGGAATTTTAGCCTTTTAACCTCAAAATAAGGAGAATTTCTGAATTTTTTCCCCAAAATATGGGAAATTTCTGCATTTTTGCCACAAAATAAGAAAAATTTCTGCAATTTTGTACCAAAATAAAAGAAATTTCTGCATTTTTGCTTCCAAATAGAAAAATTTCTATTTTTTTTCTGAAAATATGTCAAATTTCTGAAATTTTGGCCCAAAATAAGGGGAATTTCTGCCTCTTTGCCCTCAAATAAAAGGAATTTCAGCCTTTTTACCTCAAAATAAGGGGAATTCCTGCATTTTTTACCCAAAATAAGGAAAATTTCTAACTTTTTTCCCTGAAATAAGTAAAATTTCTGCAATTTTGCCACAAAATAAGTGAAATTTCTGCAATTTTGCCCCAGAATAAGGGAAATTTCTGGAATTTTGCCCCAAAATAAGTGGAATTTCTGAGTTTTGCCCCAAAATAAGGGGAATTTCTGTCTTTTTGCCCCAACATAAAAGGAATTTCTGCATTTTTGCCCCACAATTAGGGGAATTTCTGCAATTTTGCTCCAAAATACGAAGAATTACTGCTTTTTTGCCCGAAAATAAGAACAATGCATAACTTTTTGCCTTAAAAAAGAGAAATTTCTTCATTTTTGCTCCAAAATAAAGGGAATTTCTGCTTTTTTGCCTCTAAATAAGTGGAATTTCTGTCTTTTTCCCCCAAAACAAAGGGAATATCTATCTTTTTTGTTCCAAAATAAGGAAAATTTCTTACTTATTATCCTGAAATAAGTGAAATTTCTGCAATTTTGCCCCAAAATAGGGAAATTACTGCCTTTTTGCCCTCAAATAAGGGGAATTTCAGCCTTTTTACCTCAAAATAAGGGGAATTTCTGCATTTTTGCCACAAAATATAAGGAATTTCTGTTTTTTGCCCCAAAAAAAGGAAAATTTCTGCCTTTTTTTCACTGAAATAAGTGAAATTTCTGCAATTTTGCCCCAAAATAAGTGAAATTTCTGCAATTTTGCCCGAAAATAAGGTAAATTTCTGGAATTTTGCCCCAAATAGATGGAATTTCTGAGTTTTGCCCCAAAATAAGGAGAATTTCTGTCTTTTTGCTCCAACATATAGGGAATTTCTACCTTTTTGCCCGACAATTAGGGGAATTTCTGCAATTTTGCTCCAAAATACGGGGAATTTCTGCCTTTTTGCCCGAAAATAAGAAGAATGCATACCTTTTTGCCATAAAAATGGGAAATTTCTTCATTTTTGCTCCAAAATAAGGAAAATTTCTGCTTTTTTGCCTCTAAATAAGTGTAATAATCTGTATTTTTTCCCCAAAACAAAGTAAATTTCTGTCTTTTTTGCCCCAAAATAAGAAAAATTTCTGACTTATTACCCTAAAATAAGTGAAATTTCTGCAATTTTGCCCCAAAATAAAGAAAATTTCGGCCTTTTTACCCCCAAATAAGGGGAATTTCACCGTTTCTACCTCAAAATAAAGGGAATTTCTGCATTTTTGCCACAAAATATTAGGAATTTCTGAATTTTTGCCACAAAATAAGGAAAATTTCTGCATTTTTTCCCTGAAATAAGTGAAATTTCTGCAATTTTGGCCCAAAATAAGTGAAATTTCTGCCTTTTTGCCCACAAATAAGGGGAATTTTAGCCTTTTTACCTCAAAATAAGGGGAATTTCTGCATTTTTGCCCCAAAATATGGGAAATTTCTGCTTTTTTGCCCCAAACTAAGAAAAATTTCTGCAATTTTGTACCAAAATAAAAGAAATTTCTGCCCTTTTGCTTCCAAATAAAAAAATTTCTACTTTTTTTCTGAAAAAAGTGAAATTTCTGAAATTTTGCTACAAAATAAGTGAAATTTCTACAATTTTGCCCCAAAATAAGTGAAATTTCTGGAATTTTGCCCCAAAATAAGTGGAATTTCTGAGTTTTGCCCAAAAATAAGGAGAATTTCTGTATTTTTGCCTCAACATATTGGGAATTTCTGCATTTTTGCCCCACAATTTGGGAAATTTCTGCAATTTTGCTCTAAAATAAGGTTATTTCTGCCTTTTTGCCCAAAAATAAGAAGAATGCATACCTTTTTGCCCTTAAAAAGTGAAATTTCTTCATTTTTGCTCCAAAATAAGGGGAATTTCTGCATTTTTGCCTCTAAAAAAGTGGAATTTCTGTCTTTTTCCCCCAAAAACAAAGGTTATTTCTGTTTTTTGGCTCCAAAATAAGTTAAATTTCTGACTTATTACCCTGAAATAAGTGAAATTTCTGCAATTTTGCCCCAAAATAAGAGAAATTTCTGCCTTTTTGCCCCCAAATAAGGGGAATTTCAGCCTTTTACCTCAACATAAGAGAAATTTCTGCATTTTTACCCCAAAATATGGGAAATTTCTGCCTTTTTGCCCCAAAATAAAAAAAATTCTGCATTTTAAACAAAAAAAAAAGAAATTTCTGCCTTTTGGCCCCAAAATAAGAAAATTTCTGCTTTTTTTTCAGAAATAAGTGAAATTACTGCAATTTTGCCCCAAAATAATTTAAATTTCTGAGTTTTGACCTAATATAAGGAGAATTTCTGTCTTTTTGCCCCAAAATATAGAGAATTACTGTATTTTTGCACCACAATTAGGGAAATTTCGGCAATTTTGCTCTAAAATACGGGGAATTTCTGCCTTTTTTTCCGAAAATAATAATAATGCATACCTTTTTCCATAGAAAAGGGAATTTTCTTCATTTTTGTCCAAAATGAGGGGAATTTTTGCTTTTATGCCTCTAAATAAGTGGAATTTCTGTCTTTTTCCCTCAAAACAAAGGGAATTTCTGTCTTTTTTGCCCCAAAATAAGGAAAATATCTGACTTATTACCCTGAAATAAGTGAAATTTCTGCAATTTTGCCCCAAAATAAGAGAAATTTTTGTTTTTTAACCCCAAATAAGGGGTATTTCAGCATTTTACCTCAAAATAAGGGGAATTTCTGCATTTTTCCCCAAAATATGGGAAATTTTTGCCTTTTTGCCAAAAATAAGAAAAAATTTCTGCAATTTTGTACCAAAATATGGGAAATTTCTGCCTTTTTGCCCCAAAATAAGGAAAATTTCTGCCTTTTTTCTCTGAAATAAGTGAAATTTCTCCAATTTTGTTCCAAAATAAGTGCAATTTCTGCAATTATGCCCCAAAATAAAGGAAATTTCGGGAATTTTGCCCCAAAATATGTGGAATTTCTGAGTTTTGCCCCAAAATAAGCAGAATTTCTGTCTTTTTGCCCCAACATATAGGGAATTTCTGCCTTTTTGCCCCACAATTAGGTTAATTTCTGCAATTTTGTTCCAAAATACAGAGAATTTCTGCCTTTTTGCCAGAAAATAAGAAGAATGCATACCTTTGCCATAAAAAAGGGAAATTTCTGTAATTTTGCTACAAAATAAGGGGAATTTCTGCTTTTTGCCTCTAAATATGTGGAGTTTCTCTCTTTTTCCCCCAAAACAAAGAAAATTTCTGTCTTTTTGCAACAAAATAAAGAAATTTTCTGACTTATTACCCTGAAATAAGTGAAATTTCTGCCCTTTTGCCCCCAAATAAGAAAAATTTCACCCTTTTACCTCAAAATAAGGAGAATTTCTGCATTTTTGCAACAAACTATTAGGAATTTCTGCCTTTTTGCCCCAAAATAAGGAAAATTTCTGCCTTTTTTCCTTGAAATAAGTGAAATTTCTGCAATTTTGCCCCAAAATAAGGGACATCTCTGAAATTTTGCCCCAAAATAAGTGGAATTTCTGAGTTTTGCCACAAAATAAGGAGAATTTCTGTGTTTTTGCCCTAACATATAGGGAATTTCTGCCTTTTTGCCCCACAATTAGGGGAATTTCTAGAATTTTGCTCCAAAATACGGGGAATTTTTGCTTTTTAGCCCGAAAATAAGGGGAATGTATACCTTTTGCCACAAAAAAGGGAAATCTTCATTTTTGCTTCAAAATAAGGGGAATTTCTGCTTTTTTGCCTCTAAATAAGTGGAATTTCTCTCTTTTTCCCCCAAAACAAAGGGAATTTCTGTATTTTTTGCCCCAAGATAAGGAAAATTTCTGACTTATATCCCTGAAATAAGTGAAATTGCTGTATTTTGCCTCAAAATAAGAAAAATTTCTCCCTTTTTGCCCCCAAATAATGGGAATTTCAGCCTTTTTACGTCAAAAAAAAAGGAAATTTCTGCATTTTTGCCCCAAAATATGGGAACTTTCTGCGTTTTTGCCCCAAAATAAGAAAAATTTCTTCAATTTTTTACCAAAATAAAAGAAATTTCTGCCGTTTTCCCCCAAAATAAAAAAAATTCTGCTTTTTTTCTGAAATAAGTGAAATTTCTGCAATTTTGCCCAAAATAAGTGAAATTTCTGCAATTTTGTCCCAAAATGAAGGAAATTTCTGGAATTTTGCCTCAAAATAAGTGGTATTTCTGAGGTTTGCCACAAAATAAGGAGAATTTCTGTCCTTTTGCCCCAACATATAGGAAATTTCTGCCTTTTTGCCCCACAATTAGGGGAATTTCTGCAATTTTGCTCCAAAATACGGGGAATTTCTGCCTTTTAGTCCGAAAATAAGAAGAATGCATACCTTTTTGCCATAAAAAAGGGAAATTTCTTCATTTTTGCTCCAAAATAAGGGGAATTTCTGCATTTGCCTCTAAATAAGTGGAATTTCTGTCTTTTTCCCCCAAAACAAAGGGAATTTCTGTCTTTTTTGCCCCAAAATAAGGAAAATTTCTGACTTATTACCCTGAAATAAGTGAAATTTCTGCAATTTTGCCCCAAAATAAAGGAAATTACTGCCTTTTTGCCCCCAAATAAGGGGAATTTCAGCCTTTTTACCTCAAAATAAGGGGAATTTCTGCTTTTTGCCTCTAAATATGTGGAGTTTCTCTATTTTTCCCCCAAAACAAAGAAAATTTCTGTCTTTTTGCAACAAAATAAAGAAATTTTCTGACTTATTACCCTGAAATAAGTGAAATTTCTGCCCTTTTGCCCCCAAATAAGAAAAATTTCACCCTTTTACCTCAAAATAAGGAGAATTTCTGCATTTTTGCAACAAACTATTAGGAATTTCTGCCTTTTTGCCCCAAAATAAGGAATATTTCTGCCTTTTTTCCTTGAAATAAGTGAAATTTCTGCAATTTTGCCCCAAAATAAGGGACATCTCTGAAATTTTGCCCCAAAATAAGTGGAATTTCTGAGTTTTGCCACAAAATAAGGAGAATTTCTGTGTTTTTGCCCTAACATATAGGGAATTTCTGCCTTTTTGCCCCACAATTAGGGGAATTTCTAGAATTTTGCTCCAAAATACGGGGAATTTTTGCTTTTTAGCCCGAAAATAAGGGGAATGTATACCTTTTGCCACAAAAAAGGGAAATCTTCATTTTTGCTTCAAAATAAGGGGAATTTCTGCTTTTTTGCCTCTAAATAAGTGGAATTTCTCTCTTTTTCCCCCAAAACAAAGGGAATTTCTGTATTTTTTGCCCCAAGATAAGGAAAATTTCTGACTTATATCCCTGAAATAAGTGAAATTGCTGTATTTTGCCTCAAAATAAGAAAAATTTCTCCCTTTTTGCCCCCAAATAAGGGGAATTTCAGCCTTTTTACGTCAAAAAAAGGAAATTTCTGCATTTTTGCCCCAAAATATGGGAACTTTCTGCGTTTTTGCCCCAAAATAAGAAAAATTTCTTCAATTTTTTACCAAAATAAAAGAAATTTCTGCCGTTTTCCCCCAAAATAAAAAAAATTCTGCTTTTTTTCTGAAATAAGTGAAATTTCTGCAATTTTGCCCAAAATAAGTGAAATTTCTGCAATTTTGTCCCAAAATGAAGGAAATTTCTGGAATTTTGCCTCAAAATAAGTGGTATTTCTGAGGTTTGCCACAAAATAAGGAGAATTTCTGTCCTTTTGCCCCAACATATAGGAAATTTCTGCCTTTTTGCCCCACAATTAGGGGAATTTCTGCAATTTTGCTCCAAAATACGGGGAATTTCTGCCTTTTAGTCCGAATATAAGAAGAATGCATACCTTTTTGCCATAAAAAAGGGAAATTTCTTCATTTTTGCTCCAAAATAAGGGGAATTTCTGCATTTGCCTCTAAATAAGTGGAATTTCTGTCTTTTTCCCCAAAACAAAGGGAATTTCTGTCTTTTTTGCCCCAAAATAAGGAAAATTTCTGACTTATTACCCTGAAATAAGTGAAATTTCTGCAATTTTGCCCCAAAATAAAGGAAATTACTGCCTTTTTGCCCCCAAATAAGGGGAATTTCAGCCTTTTTACCTCAAAATAAGGGGAATTTCTGCTTTTTTGCCTCTAAATAAGTGGAATTTCTGATTTTTTTTCTCTAAAACAAAAAGAATTTCTGTCTTTTTGCCCCAAAATAACGAAAATTTCTGACTTTTTTCCTTAAATAAGTGAAATTTCTGCTTTTTTGCCCCCAAATAAGGGAATTTCAGACTTTTTACCCCAAAATAAGGGGAATTTCTGCATTTTTGCCCCAAAATATGGGAAATTTCTGCCTTTTTGCCCCAAAATAAGAAAAATTTCTGCAATTTTGTACCAAAATAAAAGAAATTTCTGCCTTTTTGCCCCAAAATAAGAAAATTTATGCTTTTTTTTCTGAAATAACTGAAATTTCTGCAATTTTGCCCCAAAATAAGTGAAATTTCTGAGTTTTGCCACAAAATAAGGAGAATTTCTGTCTTTTTGCCCCAACATATAAGGAATTTCTGCCTTTTTGCCCCACAATTAGAGGAATTTCTGCAATTTTGCTCCAAAATACGGGGAATTTCTGCCTTTTTGTCTGAAAATAAGAAGAATGCATACCTTCTTGCCATAAAAAAGGGAAATTTTTTCATTTTTGCTCCAAAATAAGAAGAATTTCTGCTTTTTTCCTCTAAATAATTCGAATTTCTGTTTTTTCCCCCAAAACAAATAGAATTTCTGTCTTTTTTGCCCCAAAATAAAGAAAATTTCTGATTTATTACCCTGAAATAAGTGAAATTTCTGCAATTTTGCCTCTAAATAAGAGAAATTTCTGCCTTTTTGCACCCAAATAAAAGTAATTTCAGCATTTTTACCTCAAAATAAGGGGAATTTCTGCATTTTTGCTTCAAAATATGGGAAATTTCTGCCTTTTTTCCCCAAAATAAAAAAATTTCTGCTTTTTTTCCCTGAAATAAGTGAAATTTCTGAAATTTTGCCCCAAAATAAGTGAAATTTCTGCAATTTGGCCCCAAAATATGGGAAATTTCTGGAATTTTGCCCCAAAATAAGTGGAAATTCTCAGTTTTGCCCCAAAATAAGAAGAATGTCTGTCTTTTTGCCCCAACATATAGGGAATTTCTGCCTTTTTGCCCCACAATTAGGGGAATTTCTGCAATGTTGCTCAAAATACAGGGAATTTCTGCCTTTTTGCCTGAAAATAGAAGAATGCATAACTTTTTGCCATAAAAAAGGGAAATTTCTTCATTTTTGCTTCAAAATAAGGGGAATTTCTGCCTTTTTGACTCTAAATAAGTGGAATTTCTGTCTTTTTCCCCCAAAACAAAGGGAATTTCTGTCTTTTTTCTTCCAAAATAAAAAAAATTTCTTACTTATTACCCTGAAATATTTGAAATTTCTTCAATTTTGCCCCAAAATAAGGGAAATTACTGCCTTTTTGCCCCCAAATAAGGGTAATTTCAGCCTTTTTACCTCAAAATAAGGGGAATTTCTGCATTTTTGCCACAAAATATTAGGATTTTCTGATTTTTGCCCCAAAATAAGGGAAATTTCTGCCTTTTTTCCCTGAAATAAGTGAAATTTCTGCAATTTTGCCCCAAAATAAGTGAAATGTCTGCAATTTTGTTCTAAAATAAGGTAAGTTTCTGGAATTTTGCCCCAAATAAGTGGAATTTCTGAGTTTCGCCCCAAAATAAGGAGAATTTCTGTCTTTTTGCCCCAACATATAGGGAATTTCTAACTTTTTGCCCGACAATTCGGGGAATTTCTGCAATTTTGCTCCAAAATACGGGGAATTTCTGCCTTTTTGCCCAAAATAAGAAGAATGCATACCTTTTTGCCATAAAAAAAGGGAAATTTCTTCATTTTTGCTCCAAAATAAGGAAAATTTCTGCTTTTTTGCCCCTAAATAAGTGGTATTTCTGTCTTTTTCCCCCAAAACAAAGGAAATTTCTGTCTTTTTTGCCCAAAAATAAGGAAAATTTCTTACTTATTACCCTGAAATAAGTGAAATTTCTGCAATTTTGCCCCAAAATAAGGGAAATTTCGGCCTTTTTACCCCCAAATAAGGGTAATTTCACCCTTTTTACCTCAAAATAAAGGGAATTTCTGCATTTTTGCCACAAAATATTAGGAATTTCTGCCTTTTTGCCCCAAAATAAGGAAAATGTCTGCCTTTTTTCCCTGAAATAAGTGAAATTTCCGCAAGTTTGGCCCAAAATAAGTGAAATTTCTGCCTTTTTGCCCCCAAATAAGGGGAATTTAAGCCTTTTTACCTCAAAATAAGGGGAATTTCTGCATTTTTGCCCCAAAATATGGGAAATTTCTGCCTTTTTGCCCCAAAATAAGAAAAATTTCTGCAATTTTGTACCAAAATAAAAGAAATTTCTGCCTTTTTGCTTCCAAATAGAAAAATTTCTACTTTTTTTTCTGAAAAAAGTGAAATTTCTGAAATTTTGCCCCAAAATAAGTGAAATTTCTACAATTTTGCCCCAAAATAAGTGAAATTTCTGGAATTTTTCCCAAAATAAGTGGAATTTCTGTCTTTTTCCCCCAAAACAAAGGGAATTTCTGTATTTTTTGCCCCAAGATAAGGATAATTTCTGACTTATTACCCTGAAATAAGTGAAATTGCTGCAATTTTGCCTCAAAATAAGAAAAATTTCTCCCTTTTTGCCCCCAAATAAGGGGAATTTCAGCCTTTTTACGTCAAAAAAGGGAAATTTCTGCAGTTTTGCCCCAAAATATGGGAAATTTCTGCGTTTTTTCCCTAAAATAAGAAAAATTTCTTCAATTTTGTACCAAAATAAAAGAAATTTCTGGCTTTTTGCCCCAAAATAAAAAAAATTCTGCTTTTTTTCTGAAATAACTGAAATTTCTGCAATTTTGCCCAAAATAAGTGAAATTTCTGCAATTTTTCCACAAAATAAGGGAAATTTCTGGATTTTTTCTTCAAAATAAGTGGTATTTCTGAGTTTTGCCACAAAATAAGGAGAATTTCTGTACTTTTGCCCCAACATATAGGGAATTTCTGCCTTTTTGCCCCACAATTAGGGGAATTTTTGCAATTTTGCTCCAAAATACAGGGAATTTCTGCCTTTTTGTCCGAAAATAAGAAGAATGCATACCTTTTTGCCCTAAAAAAGGGAAATTTATTCATTTTTGCTCCAAAATAAGAGGAATTTCTGCATTTGCCTCTAAATAAGTGGAATTTCTGTCTTTTTCCCCCAAAACAAAGGAAATTTCTGTCTTTTTTGCCCCAAAATAAGGAAAATTTCTGACTTATTACCCTGAAATAAGTTAAATTTCTGCAATTTTGCCCCAAAATAAAGGAAATTTCTGCCTTTTGCCCCCAAATAAGGGGAATTTCAGTCTTTTTACCTCAAAATATGGGGAATTTCTGCTTTTTTGCCTCTAAATAAGTGGAATTTCTGTCTTTTTTCTCTAAAACAAAAGGAATTTCTGTCTTTTTGCCCCAAAATAAAAAAAATTTCTGACTTTTTTCCTTAAATAAGTGAAATTTCTGCTTTTTTGCCCCCAAATAAGGGAATTTCAGACTTTTTACCCCAAAATAAGGGAAATTTCTGCATTTTTGCCCCAAAATATGGGAAATTTCTGCCTTTTTGCCCCAAAATAAGAAAATTTCTGCTTTTTTTTTCTGAAATAACTGAAATTTCCGCAATTTTGTCCCAAAATAAGTGAAATTTTTGAGTTTTGCCACAAAATAAGGAGAATTTCTGTCTTTTTGCCCCAACATATATGGAATTTCTACCTTTTTGCCCGACAATTAGGGAAATATCTGCAATTTTGCTCCAAAATACAAGGAATTTTTGCCTTTTTGCCCGAAAATAAGTAGAATGCATACCTTTTTGCCATAAAAAAGGGAAATTTCTTAATTTTTGCTCCAAAATAAGGAAAATTTCTGCTTTTTTGCCTCTAAATAAGTGGTATTTCGGTCTTTGTCCTCCAAAACAAAGGGAATTTCTGTCTTTTTTGCCCCAAAATAAAAAAAATTTCTGACTTATTACCCTGAAATAAGTGAAATTTCTGCAATTTTGCCCCAAAATAAGGGAAATTTTGGCATTTTTACCCCCAAATAAGGGGAATTTCACCCTTTGTACCTCAAAATAAAGGGAATTTCTGTATTTTGCCAAAAAATATTAGGAATTTCTGCCTTTTTGCCCCAAAATAAGAAAAATTTCTGCCTTTTTTCTCTGAAATAAGTGAAATTTCCGCAATTTTGTCCCAAAATAAGTGAAATTTCTGCCTTTTTGCCCCCAAATAAGGGGAATTTTAGCCTTTTAACCTCAAAATAAGGAGAATTTCTGAATTTTTGCCCCAAAATATGGGAAATTTCTGCATTTTTGCCCCAAAATAAGAAAAATTTCTGCAATTTTGTACCAAAATAAAAGAAATTTCTGCATTTTTGCTTCCAAATAGAAAAATTTCTATTTTTTTTCTGAAAATAAGTCAAATTTCTGAAATTTTGGCCCAAAATAAGGGAAATTTCTGCCTCTTTGCCCTCAAATAAAAGGAATTTCAGCCTTTTTACCTCAAAATAAGGGGAATTCCTGCATTTTTTACCCAAAATAAGGAAAATTTCTAACTTTTTTCCCTGAAATAAGTAAAATTTCTGCAATTTTGCCACAAAATAAGTGAAATTTCTGCAATTTTGCCCCAGAATAAGGGAAATTTCTGGAATTTTGCCCCAAAATAAGTGGAATTTCTGAGTTTTGCCCCAAAATAAGGGGAATTTCTGTCTTTTTGCCCCAACATAAAAGGAATTTCTGCATTTTTGCCCCACAATTAGGGGAATTTCTGCAATTTTGCTCCAAAATACGAGGAATTTCTGCCTTTTTGCCCGAAAATAAGAACAATGCATAACTTTTTGCCTTAAAAAAGAGAAATTTCTTCATTTTTGCTCCAAAATAAAGGGAATTTCTGCTTTTTTGCCTCTAAATAAGTTGAATTTCTGTCTTTTTCCCCAAAAACAAAGGGATTTTCTGACTTTTTTGCCCCAAAATAAGGAAAATTTCTGACTTATTACCCTGAAATAAGTGAAATTTCTGCAATTTTGCCCCAAAATAAAGGAAATTTCTGCCTTTTTGCCCCCAAATAAGGGCAATTTCAGCCTTTTTACATCAAAATAAGAGGAATTTCTGCCTTTTAGCCCCAAAATAACAAAATTTCTTTTTTTTTTCCATGAAATAAGGGAAATTTCTGCAATTTTGCCCAAAATAAGTGAAATTTCTGCAATTTTGCCCCAGAATAAGGGAAATTTCTTGAATTTTGCCCCAAAATAAGTGGAATGTCTGAGTTTTGCCCCAAAATAAGGAGAATTTCTGTCTTTTTGCCCCAACATATAGGGAATTTCTGCATTTTTGCCCCACAACTAGGGGAATTTCTGCAATTTTGCCCTGAAATAAGGGGAATTTCAGCCTTTATACCTCAAAATAAGGGGAATTTCTGCATTTTTGCCACAAAATATTAGGAATTTCTGACTTTTTGCCCCAAAATAAGGAAAATTTCTGCCTTTTTTCCCTGAAATAAGTGAAATTTCTGCAATTTTGCCCCAAAATAAGTGAAATTTTGCAATTTTGCCCCAAAAGAAGGAAAATTTCTGGAATTTTGCTCCAAAATAAGTGGAATTTCTAAGGTTTGCCCCAAAATAAAGAGAATTTCTGTCTTTTTGCCCCAACATATAGGGAATTTCTGTCTTTTTGCTCCACAACTAGGGGAATTTCTGCAATTTTGCTCCAAAATACGGGAATTTTCTGCCTTTTTGCCCTAAAATATGTGAAGTTTCTGCAATTTTACCCCTAAATAAGGTGAATTTCTGCTTTTTTGCCCCAAAATAATGGGAATTTCTGCCTTTTTGCCCCAAAATAAGAAAAATTTTTGCGTTTTTTCTCTGAAATAAGTGAAATTTCTGCAATTTTCCCCTAAAATAAGGGAAATTTTTGCAATTTTTTTCCATAATAAGGCAGATTTCTGCAATTTTGCCACAAAATAAGGTAAATTCCTGCAATTTTGCCCCAAAATAAAGGAAATTTCAGGAATTTTTCCCCAAAATAAGGGGAATTTCTGATTTTTGCCCCAAAATAAAGGGAATTTCTGCCTTTTGCCCCAAAATTAGCGGAATTTCTGCAATTTTGCTCCAAAATACGGAAATTTCTGCCTTTTTGCCTGAAAATAATGGGAATGCATAACTTTTGGCCATAAAAAGAGAAATTTCTTCATTTTTGTTCCAAAATAAAGGGAATTTCTGCCTTTTTGCCTCTAAATAAGTGGAATTTCTGTCTTTTTCTCCCAAAACAAAGAGAATTTTTTTTTGCCCCAAAATAAGGGGAATTTATGACTTATTACCCTGAAATAAGTGAAATTTCTGCAATTTTTCCCCAAAATAAGGGAAATTTCTGCAATTTTGCCCCAATGTAAAGGAAATTTCTGCAATTTTGCCCCAAAATAAGGGGAATTTCTGAATGTTTGCTCCCGAAAAAAGGAGATCTTCTGTCTTTTTGCCCCAAAATAAGAAGAATTTCTGCCTTTTTGCCCAAAAATTATGAGAATTTCTGCAATTTTGCTTCAAAATACGGGGAATTTCTGCTTTTTATCCCGAAAGTAAGGGGAATGCATACCTTTTTGCCATAAAAAGGTAAATTTCTTCATTTTGGCTCCAAAATAATGGGAATTTCTGCCTTTTTGCCTCTAAATATGTGGAATTTCTGTCTTTTTCCTTCAAAACAAAGGTAATTTCTGTCATTTTTGCCCCAAAATAAGGGGAATTTCAGAATTATTACCCTGAAATAAGTGAAATTTCTCCAATTTTGCCCCAAAATAAGGGAAATTTTTGCCACTTTGCCCCCAAATAAGGGGAATTTCAGCCATTTTACCTCAAAATAAGGGGAAATTTCTGCATTTTTGCCACAAAATATTAGGAATTTCTGACTTTTTTGCCCCAAAATAAGGAAAATTTGTGACTTTTTTCCCTGAAATAAGTGAAATTTCTGCAATTTTGCCCCAAAATAAGTGAAATTTCTGCAATTTTGCCCAAAAATAAGGGAAATTTCTGGAATTTTGCCCCAAAATAAGTGGAATTTATAAGTTTTGCCCCAAAATAAGAAGAATTTCTGTCTTTTTGCCTCTAAATAAGTGAAATTTCTGCAATTTTGCCCCAAAATAAGGGAAATTTCTGCCTTTTTGCCCCCAAATAAGGGGAATTTCAGCCTTTTTACCTCAAAATAAGGGGAATTTCTGCATTTTTGCCAGAAAATATTAGGAATTTCTGCATTTTTGCCCCAAAATAAAGAAAATTTCTGCCTTTTTTCCCTGAAATAAGTAAAATTTCTGCAATTTTGCCCCAAAATAAAGGAAATTTCTGGAATTTTGCCCCAAAATAAGTGGAATTTATAAGTTTTGCCCCAAAATAAGGAGAATTTCTGTCTTTTTGCCTCTAAATAAGTGAAATTTCTGCTATTTTGCCCCAAAATAAGGGAAATTTCTGCCTTTTTGCCCCCAAATAAAGGGAATTTCAGCCTTTTTACCTCAAAATAAGGGGAATTTCTGCATTTTTGCCAGAAAATATTAGGAATTTTTGCCTTTTTGCCCCAAAATAAAGAAAATTTCTGCCTTTTTTCCCTGAAATAAGTGAAATTTCTGCAATTTTGCCCCAAAATAAGTTAAATTTCTGCAATTTTGCCCCAAAATAAGGGAAATTTTTAGAATTTTGCCCCAAAATAAGTGGAATTTCTGAGTTTTGCCCCAAAATAAGAAGAATTTCTGTCTTTTTGCCCCAACATATAGGGAATTTCTGTCTTTCTGCACCACAACTTGGCGAATTTCTGCAATTATGCTCCAAAATAGGGGGAATTTCTGCCTTTTTGCCCGAAAATAAGGAGAATGCAAAACTTTTTGCCATAAAAAAGGGAAATTTCTTCATTTTTGCTCCAAAATAAGGGAAATTTCTACCTTTTTTCCTCCAAATATGTGGAATGTCTGTCTTTTTCCCTCAAAACAAAGGAAATTTCTGTCTTTTTTGCCTAAAAAAAAAGGGAATTTCTGACTTATTACACTGAAATAAGTGAAATTTCTGCAATTTTGCCCCAACATAAGGGAAATTTCTGCCTTTTTGCCCTGAAATATGTGAAATTTCTGCAATTTTACACCAAAATAAGGTGAATTTCTGCCTTTTTGCCACAAATTAATGGGAATTTCGGCCTTTTTGCCCCAAAATAAATAATTTTTGCTTTTTTTCTCTAAAATAAGTGAAATTTCTGCAATTTTGCCCTAAAATAAGAAAAATTTCTGCAATTTTTCCCAATAATAAGGAAAATTTCTGAAATTTTGCCCCAAAATTAGGGGAATTTCTCCCTTTTTGCCCCAAAATAAAGGAAATTTCAGCTTTTTTACAAGAAAATAAGTGAAATTTCTGCAATTTTGCCCCAAAATAAGGTAAATTCCTGTAATTTTGTCCCAAAATAAAGGAAATTTCTTAAATTTTACCCCAAAAGAAAGGAAATTTCTGATTTTTGCCCCAAAATAAGGGGAATTTCTGCCTTTTGCCCCAAAATTAGGGAATTTCTCCCTTTTTGCCCGAAAATTATGAGAATTTCTGCAATTTTGCTTCAAAATACGGGGAATTTTTGCTTTTTATCCCGAATGTAAGGGGAATGTATACCTTTTACCACAAAAAAGGAAATTTCTTCATTTTTGCTCCAAAATAAGAGGAATTTCTGCCTTTTTACTTCAAAGTAAGTGAAATTTCTGCCTTTGTACCAAAAAATAAATGGAATTTCTGTCTTTTTACCCCAAAATAAAAGGAATTTTTGAATTATGCCCTGAAATAAGTGAAATTTGTGCAATTTTGCCCAAAATAAATGAAATTTCTGCATTCTTGCCACAAAATAAAAGGAATTTCTGTCTTTTTGCCCCAAAATAAGGGAAATTCTGCCTTTTTGCCCCCAAATAAAAAGAATTTCAGCCTTTTTACCTCAAACTAAGGGGAATTTCTACATTTTTGCCACAAAATATTAAGAATTTCTGGATTTTTGCCCCAAAATAAGGAAAATTTCTGCCTTTTTTCCCTGAAATAAGTGAAATTTCTCCAATTTTGCCATAAATTAAGTGAAATTTCTGCAATTTTTCCCCAAAATAAGGGAAATTTCTGGAATTTTGCCCAAAAATAAGTGGAATTTCTGAGTTTTGCCCCAAAATAAGAAGAATTTCGGTCTTTTTTCCCCAACATATAGGGAATTTCTGCCTTTTTGCCCCACAATTAGGGGAATTTCTGCAATTTTGCTCCTAAATATGGGAAATTTCTGCCTTTTCCCAAAAATAAAGGGAATGCATAACTTTTTGCCATAAAAAATAAATTTCTTCATTTTTGCTCCAAAATAAGTGAAATTTCTGCCTTTTTGCCTCTAAATAAGTGGAATTTCTTTCTTTTTCCCCCAAAACAAAGGGAATTTCTGTCTTTTTTGCCCCAAAAAAATGGGAATTTCTGACTTATTACCCTGAAATTAGTGAAATTTCTGCAATTTTGCCCCAAAATAAAAAAAATTTCTGCAATTTTGCCCCAATGTAAAAGAAATATCTCCAATTTTCCCCCAAAATAAGGGAAATTTCTGACTGTTTGCTCCCGAAAAAAGGAGATTTTTTGTCTTTTTGCCCAAAAATAAGGAGAATTTCTACCTTTTTGCCTGAAAATTATGAGAATTTCTGCAATTTTGCTACAAAATACGGGGAATTTCTGCTTTTTATCCCGAAAGTAAGGGGAATGCATACCTTTTTGCCACAAAAAGGTAAATTTCTTCATTTTTGCTCCAAAATAATGGAAATTTCTGCCTTTTTGCCTCTAAATAAGTGGAATTTCTGTCTTTTCCTCCAAAACAAAGGAAATTTCTTTCTTTTTTGCCCCAAAATAAGGGGAATTTCTGACTTATTACCCTGAAATAAGTGAAATTTCTGCAATTTTGTCCCAAAATAAGAGAAATTTCTGCAATTTTGCCCCAATGTAAAGGAAATTTCTGCAATTTTGCCCCAAAATAAAGAAAATTTCTGACTGTTTGCTCCCGAAAAAAAAAAGATTTTCTGTCTTTTTTCCCCAAAATAAGGAGAATTTCTACCTTTTAGCCTGAAAATTATGAGAATTTCTGCAATTTTGCTTCAAAATACGGGGAATTTCTGCTTTTTATCCCGAAAGTAAAGGGGAATGCATACCTTTTTGCCATAAAAAGGTAAATTTCTTCATTTTTGCACCAAAATCAGGGAAATTTCTGTCTTTTTGCCTCTAAATAAGTGGAATTTCTGTCTTTTTCCCCCAAAACAAAAAGATTTTCTGTCTTTTTTGCCCCAAAATAAGGAAAATTTCTGACTTATTACCCTGAAATAAGTGAAATTTCTGTAATTTTGCCCCAAAATAAGGGAAATTTCTGCCTTTTTGCCCCCAAATAAGGGCAATTTCAGCCTTTTTACATCAAATTTAGAGGAATTTCTGCTTTTTTGTCCCAAAATAACAAAATTTCTTTTTTTTCCATAAAATAAGGGAAATTTCTGCAATTTTGCCCAAAATAAGTGAAATTTCTGCAATTTTGCCCCAGAATAAGGGAAATTTCTTGAATTTTGCCCCAAAATAAGTGGAATTTCTGAGTTTTGCCCCAAAATAAGGAGAATTTCTGTCTTTTTGCCCCACAACTAGGGGAATTTCTGCAATTTTGCCCTGAAATAAGGGGAATTTCAGCCTTTATACCTCAAAATAAAAGGAATTTCTGACTTTTTGCCCCAAAATAATGAAAATTTCTGCCTTTTTTCCCTGAAATAAGTGAAATTTCTGCAATTTTGCCCCAAAATAAGTGAAATTTTGCAATTTTGCCCCAAAAGAAGGAAAATTTCTGGAATTTTGCACCAAAATAAGTGGAATTTCTAAGTTTTGGCCCAAAATAAGAAGAATTTCTGTCTTTTTGCCCTAACATATAGGGAATTTCTGTCTTTTTGCCCCACAACTAGAGGAATTTCTGCAATTTTGCTCCAAAATACAGGGATTTTCTGCCTTTTTGCCCTGAAATATGTGAAATTTCTGCAATTTTACCCCTAAATAAGGTGAATTTCTGCTTTTTGCCCCAAAATAATGGGATTTTCTGCCTTTTTGCCCCAAAATAAGAAAAATTTTTGCGTTTTTTCTCTGAAATAAGTGAAATTTCTGCAATTTTCCTCTAAAATAAGGGAAATTTTTGCAATTTTTTTCCATAATAAGGCAGATTTCTGCAATTTTGCCACAAAAAAAGAGGAATTTCTTCCTTTTTGCCCCAAAACAAAGGAAATTTCAGCCTTTTTACCTGAAAATAAGTGAAAATTCTGAAATTTTGCCCCAAATAAGGGAAATTTCTGCAATTTTGCCCCAAAATAAGGTAAATTCCTGCAATTTTGCCCAAAATAAAGGAAATTTCTGGAATTTTGCCCCAAAATAAGGGGAATTTCTGATTTTTGCCCCAAAATAAAGGGAATTTCTGCCTTTTGCCCCAAAATTATGGGAATTTCTGCAATTTTGCTCCAAAATACGGGAATTTCTGTCTTTTTGCCTGAAAATAATGGGAATGCATAACTTTTGGCCATAAAAAGGGAAATTTCTTTATTTTTGCTCCAAAATAAAGGGAATTTCTGCCTTTTTGCCTCTAAATAAGTGGAATTTCTGTCTTTTTCTCCCAAAACAAAGAGAATTTCTTTCTTTTTTGCCCCAAAATAAAAGGAATTTCTGACTTATTACCCTGAAGTAAGTGAAATTTCTGCAATTTTGCCCCAAAATAAGGGAAATTTCTGCAACTTTGCCCCAATGTAAAGGAAATTTCTGCAATTTTGCCCCCAAATAAGGGGAATTTCTGAATGTTTGCTCCCGAAAAAAGGAGAACTTCTGTCTTTTTGCCCCAAAATAAGGAGAATTTCTGCTTTTTTGCCCGAAAATTATGAGAATTTCAGCAATTTTGCTTCAAAATACAGGGAATTTCTGCTTTTTATCCCAAAAGTAAGGGGAATGCATACCTTTTTGCCATAAAAAGGTAAATTTCTTCATTTTTGCTCCAAAATAAGGGGAATTTCTGCCTTTTTGCCTCTAAATAAGTGGAATTTCTGTCTTTTTCCCCCAAAACAAAGGGAATTTCTGTCTTTTTTGCCCCAAAATAAGGGGAATTTCTGAATTATTACCCTGAAATAAGTGAAATTTCTCCAATTTTGACCCAAAATGAGGGAAATTTCTGCCTCTTTGCCCCCAAATAAGGGGAATTTCAGCCTTTTTACCTCAAAATAAAGGGAAATTTCTTCATTTTTGCCACAAAATATTAGGAATTTCTGACTTTTTGCCTCAAAATAAGGAAAATTTGTGCCTTTCTTTCCCTGAAATAAGTGAAATTTCTGCAATTTTGCCCCAAAATAAGGAAAATTTCTGGAATTTTGCACCAAAATAAGTGGAATTTATAAGTTTTGCCCCAAAATAAGGAGAATTTCTGTCTTTTTGCCTATAAATAAGTGAAATTTCTGCAATTTTGCCCCAAAATAAGGGAAATTTCTGCCTTTTTGCCCCCAAATAAGGGGAATTTCAGCCTTTTTACCTCAAAATAAGGGGAATTTCTGCATTTTGCCAGAAAATATTAGGAATTTCTGCCTTTTTGCCCCAAAATAAAGAAAATTTCTGCCTTTTTTCCCTGAAATAAGTGAAATTTCTGCAATTTTGCCCCAAAATAAGGGAAATTTCTAGAATTTTGCCCCAAAATAAGTGGAATTTCTGAGTTTTGCCCCAAAATAAGAAGAATTTCTGTCTTTTTGCCCCAACATATAGGGAATTTCTCTCTTTCTGCACCACAACTTGGGGAATTTCTGCAATTATGCTCCAAAATAGGGGGAATTTCTGCCTTTTTGCCCGAAAATAAGGAGAATGCAAAACTTTTTGCAATAAAAAAGGGAAATTTCTTCATTTTTGCTCCAAAATAAGGGAAATTTCTGCCTTTTTGCCTCCAAATTAGTGGAATTTCTGTCTTTTTCCCTCAAAACAAAGGAAATTTCTGTCTTTTTTGCCTCAAAATAAGGGGAATTTCTGACTTATTAGACTGAAATAAGTGAAATTTCTGCAATTTTGCCCCAACATAAGGGAAATTTCTGCCTTTTTGCCCTGAAGTATGTGAAATTTCTGCAATTTTACCGCAAAATAAGGTGAATTTCTGCCTTTTTGCCACAAATTAATGGGAATTTCTGCCGTTTTGCACCAAAATAAATAATTTTTGCGTTTTTTCTCTGAAATAAGTGAAATTTCTGCAATTGTGCCCTAAAATAAGGAAAATTTCTGCAATTTTTCCCAATAATAAGGAAAATTTCTGAAATTTTGCCCCAACATAAGGAGAATTTCTCCATTTTTGCCCCAAAATAAAGGAAATTTCAGCTTTTTTACATGAAAATAAGTGAAATTTCTGCAATTTTGCCCCAAATAAGGGAAATTTCTTCAATTTTGCCCCAAAATCAGGTAAATTCCTGTAATTTTGTCCCAAAATAAAGGAAATTTCTTAAATTTTACCCCAAAAGAAGGGGAATTTCTGATTTTTGCCCCAAAATAAAGGAATTTCTGCCTTTTGCCCCAAAATTAGGGAATTTCTCCCTTTTTGCCCGAAAATTATGAGAATTTCTGCAATTTTGCTTCAAAATACGGGGAATTTCTGCTTTTTATCCCGAAAGTAAAGGGGAATGCATACCTTTTTGCCATAAAAAGGTAAATTTCTTCATTTTTGCACCAAAATCAGGGAAATTTCTGTCTTTTTGCCTCTAAATAAGTGGAATTTCTGTCTTTTTCCCCCAAAACAAAAAGATTTTCTGTCTTTTTTGCCCCAAAATAAGGAAAATTTCTGACTTATTACCCTGAAATAAGTGAAATTTCTGTAATTTTGCCCCAAAATAAGGGAAATTTCTGCCTTTTTGCCCCCAAATAAGGGCAATTTCAGCCTTTTTATGTCAAATTTAGAGGAATTTCTGCCTTTTTGCCCCAAAATAACAAAATTTCTTTTTTTCCATGAAATAAGGGAAATTTCTGCAATTTTGCCCAAAATAAGTGAAATTTCTGCAATTTTGCCCCAGAATAAGGGAAATTTCTTGAATTTTGCCCCAAAATAAGTGGAATTTCTGAGTTTTGCCCCAAAATAAGGAGAATTTCTGTCTTTTTGCCCCACAACTAGGGGAATTTCTGCAATTTTGGCCTGAAATAAGGGGAATTTCAGCCTTTATACCTCAAAATAAAAGGAATTTCTGCATTTTTGCCACAAAATATTAGGAATTTCTGACTTTTTGCCCCAAAATAATGAAAATTTCTGCCTTTTTTCCCTGAAATAAGTGAAATTTCTGCAATTTTGCCCCAAAATAAGCGAAATTTTGCAATTTTGCCCCAAAAGAAGGAAAATTTCTGGAATTTTGCACCAAAATAAGTGGAATTTCTAAGTTTTGGCCCAAAATAAGAAGAATTTCTGTCTTTTTGCCCTAACATATAGGGAATTTCTGTCTTTTTGCCCCACAACTAAAGGAATTTCTGCAATTTTGCTCCAAAATACAGGGATTTTCTCCCTTTTTGCCCTGAAATATGTGAAATTTCTGCAATTTTACCCCTAAATAAGGTGAATTTCTGCTTTTTTGCCCCAAAATAATGGGATTTTCTGCCTTTTTGCCCCAAAATAAGAAAAATTTTTGCGTTTTTTCTCTGAAATAAGTGAAATTTCTGAAATTTTCCTATAAAATAAGGGAAATTTTTGCAACTTTTTTCCATAATAAGGCAGATTTCTGCAATTTTGCCACAAAATAAGGTAAATTCCTGCAATTTTGCCCAAAATAAAGGAAATTTCTGGAATTTTGCCCCAAAATAAGGGGAATTTCTGATTTTTGCCCCAAAATAAAGGGAATTTCTGCCTTTTGCCCCAAAATTAGGGGACTTTCTGCAATTTTGCTCCAAAATACGGGAATTTCTGTCTTTTTGCCTGAAAATAATTGGAATGCATAACTTTTGGCCATAAAAAGGGAAATTTCTTAATTTTTGCTCCAAAATAAAGGGAATTTCTGCCTTTTTGCCTCTAAATAAGTGGAATTTCTGTCTTTTTCTCCCAAAACAAAGAGAATTTCTTTCTTTTTTGCCCCAAAATAAGGGGAATTTCTGACTTATTACCCTGAAGTAAGTGAAATTTCTGCAATTTTGCCCCAAAATAAGGGAAATTTCTGCAATTTTGCCCCAATGTAAAGGAAATTTCTGCAATTTTGCCCCAAAATAAGGGGAATTTCTGAATGTTTGCTCCCGAAAAAAGGAGAACTTCTGTCTTTTTGCCCCAAAATAAGGAGAATTTCTGCCTTTTTGCCCGAAAATTATGAGAATTTCAGCAATTTTGCTTCAAAATACGGGGAATTTCTGCTTTTTATCCCAAAAGTAAGGGGAATGCATACCTTTTTGCCATAAAAAGGTAAATTTCTTCATTTTTGCTCCAAAATAAGGGGAATTTCTGCCTTTTTGCCTCTAAATAAGTGGAATTTCTGTCTTTTTCCCCCAAAACAAAGGGAATTTCTGTCTTTTTTGCCCCAAAATAAGGGGAATTTCTGAATTATTACCCTGAAATAAGTGAAATTTCTCCAATTTTGACCCAAAATGAGGGAAATTTCTGCCTCTTTGCCCCCAAATAAGGGGAATTTCAGCCTTTTTACCTCAAAATAAAGGGAAATTTCTTCATTTTTGCCACAAAATATTAGGAATTTCTGACTTTTTGCCTCAAAATAAGGAAAATTTTTGCCTTTCCCTCCCTGAAATAAGTGAAATTTCTGCAATTTTGCCCCAAAATAAGGAAAATTTCTGGAATTTTGCACCAAAATAAGTGGAATTTATAAGTTTTGCCCCAAAATAAGGAGAATTTCTGTCTTTTTGCCTCTAAATAAGTGAAATTTCTGCTATTTTGCCCCAAAATAAGGGAAATTTCTGCCTTTTTGCCCCCAAATAAGGGGAATTTCAGCCTTTTTACCTCAAAATAAGGGGAATTTCTGCATTTTGCCAGAAAATATTAGGAATTTCTGCCTTTTTGCCCCAAAATAAAGAAAATTTCTGCCTTTTTTCCCTGAAATAAGTGAAATTTCTGCAATTTTGCCCCAAAATAAGTGAAATTTCTGCAATTTTGCCCCAAATTAAGGGAAATTATTAGAATTTTGCCCCAAAATAAGTGGAATTTCTGAGTTTTGCCCCAAAATAAGAAGAATTTCTGTCTTTTTGCCCCAACATATAGGGAATTTCTGTCTTTCTGCACCACAACTTGGCGAATTTCTGCAATTATGCTCCAAAATAGGGGGAATTTCTGCCTTTTTGCCCGAAAATAAGGAGAATGCAAAACTTTTTGCCATAAAAAAGGGAAATTTCTTCATTTTTGCTCCAAAATAAGGGAAATTTCTGCCTTTTTTCCTCCAAATAAGTGGAATGTCTGTCTTTTTCCCTCAAAACAAAGGAAATTTCTGTCTTTTTTGCCTAAAAAAAAAGGGAATTTCTGACTTATTACACTGAAATAAGTGAAATTTCTGCAATTTTGCCCCAACATAAGGGAAATTTCTGCCTTTTTGCCCTGAAATATGTGAAATTTCTGCAATTTTACACCAAAATAAGGTGAATTTCTGCCTTTTTGCCACAAATTAATGGGAATTTCTGCCTTTTTGCCCCAAAATAAATAATTTTTGCTTTTTTTCTCTAAAATAAGTGAAATTTCTGCAATTTTGCCCTAAAATAAGAAAAATTTCTGCAATTTTTCCCAATAATAAGGAAAATTACTGAAATTTTGCCCCAAAATTAGGGGAATTTCTCCCTTTTGCCCCAAAATAAAGGAAATTTCAGCTTTTTTACAAGAAAATAAGTGAAATTTCTGCAATTTTGCCCCAAATAAGGGAAATTTCTTCAATTTTGCCCCAAAATAAGGTAAATTCCTGTAATTTTGTCCTAAAATAAAGGAAATTTCTTAAATTTTACCCCAAAAGAAAGGGAATTTCTGATTTTTGCCCCAAAATAAAAGGAATTTTTGCCTTTTGCCCCAAAATTAGGGAATTTCTCCCTTTTTGCCCGAAAATTATGAGAATTTCTGCAAATTTGCTTCAAAATACGGGGAATTTTTGCTTTTTATCCCGAATGTAAGGGGAATGTATACCTTTTACCACAAAAAAGGAAATTTCTTCATTTTTGCCCCAAAATAAGAGGAATTTCTGCCTTTTTACTTCAAAGTAAGTGAAATTTCTGCCTTTGTACCAAAAAATAAATGGAATTTCTGTCTTTTTACCCCAAAATAAAAGGAATTTTTGAATTATGCCCTGAAATAAGTGAAATTTGTGCAATTTTGCCCAAAATAAATGAAATTTCTGCATTCTTGCCACAAAATAAAAGGAATTTCTGTCTTTTTGCCCCAAAATAAGGGAAATTTCTGCCTTTTTGCCCCCAAATAAAAAGAATTTCAGCCTTTTTACCTCAAACTAAGGGGAATTTCTACATTTTTGCCACAAAATATGAAGAATTTCTGGATTTTTGCCCCAAAATAAGGAAAATTTCTGCCTTTTTTCCCTGAAATAAGTGAAATTTCTCCAATTTTGCCATAAATTAAGTGAAATTTCTGCAATTTTTCCCCAAAATAAGGGAAATTTCTGGAATTTTGCCCAAAAATAAGTGGAATTTCTGAGTTTTGCCCCAAAATAAAAAGAATTTCTGTCTTTTTTCCCCAACATATAGGGAATTTCTGCCTTTTTGCCCCACAATTAGGGGAATTTCTGCAATTTTGCTCCTAAATATGGGAAATTTCTGCCATTTCCCAAAAATAAAGGGAATGCATAACTTTTTGCCATAAAAAAAAGAAATTTCTTCATTTTTGCTCCAAAATAAGTGGAATTTCTGCCTTTTTGCCCCTAAATAAGTGGAATTTCTGTCTTTTTTTCCCAAAACAAAGGGAATTTCTGTCTTTTTTGCCTCAAAATAACGGAATTTCTGACTTATTACCCTGAAATTAGTGAAATTTCTGCAATTTTGCCCCAAAATAAAAAAAAAATTTCTGCAATTTTGCCCCAATGTAAAAGAAATTTCTCCAATTTTCCCCCAAAATAAGGGAAATTTCTGACTGTTTGCTCCCGAAAAAAGAAGATTTTTTGTCTTTTTGCCCAAAAATAAGGAGAATTTCTACCTTTTTGCCCGAAAATTATGAGAATTTCTGCAATTTTGCTACAAAATACGGGGAATTTCTGCTTTTTATCCCAAAAGTAAGGGGAATGCATACCTTTTTGCCATAAAAAGGTAAATTTCTTCATTTTTGCTCCAAAATAATGGAAATTTCTGCCTTTTTGCCGCTAAATAAGTGGAATTTCTGTCTTTTCCTCCAAAACAAAGGGAATTTCTGTCTTTTTTGCCCCAAAATAAGGGGAATTTCTGACTTATTACCCTGAAATAAGTGAAATTTCTGCAATTTTGTCCCAAAATAAGAGAAATTTCTGCAATTTTGCCCCAATGTAAAGGAAATTTCTGCAATTTTGCCCCAAAATAAGGGAAATTTCTGACTGTTTGCTCCCGAAAAAAAAAAAAGATTTTCTGTCTTTTTTCCCCAAAATAAGGAGAATTTCTATCTTTTGGCCTGAAAATTATGAGAATTTCTGCAATTTTGCTTCAAAATATGGGGAATTTCTGCTTTTTATCCCGAATGTAAAGGGGAATGCATACCTTTTTGCCATAAAAAGGTAAATTTCTTCATTTTTGCACCAAAATCAGGGAAATTTCTGTCTTTTTGCCTCTAAATAAGTGGAATTTCTGTCTTTTTCCCCCAAAACAAAAAGATTTTCTGTCTTTTTTGCCCCAAAATAAGGAAAATTTCTGACTTATTACCCTGAAATAAGTGAAATTTCTGTAGTTTTGCCCCAAAATAAGGGAAATTTCTGCCTTTTTGCCCCCAAATAAGGGCAATTCCAGCCTTTTTACATCAAATTTAGAGGAATTTCTGCTTTTTTGTCCCAAAATAACAAAATTTCTTTTTTTTTTCCATGAAATAAGGGAAATTTCTGCAATTTTGCCCAAAATAAGTGAAATTTCTGCAATTTTGCCCCAGAATAAGGGAAATTTCTTGAATTTTGCCCCAAAATAAGTGGAATTTCTGAGTTTTGCCCCAAAATAAGGAGAATTTCTGTCTTTTTGCCCCACAACTAGGGGAATTTCTGCAATTTTGCCCTGAAATAAGGGGAATTTCAGCCTTTACACCTCAAAATAAAAGGAATTTCTGCATTTTTGCCACAAAATATTAGGAATTTCTGACTTTTTGCCCCAAAATAATGAAAATTTCTGCCTTTTTTCCCTGAAATAAGTGAAATTTCTGCAATTTTGCCCCAAAATAAGTGAAATTTTGCAATTTTGCCCCAAAAGAAGGAAAATTTCTGGAATTTTGCACCAAAATAAGTGGAATTTCTAAGTTTTGGCCCAAAATAAGAAGAATTTCTGTCTTTTTGCCCTAACATATAGGGAATTTCTGTCTTTTTGCCCCACAAGTAGAGGAATTTCTGCAATTTTGCTCCAAAATACAGGGATTTTCTGCCTTTTTGCCCTGAAATATGTGAAATTTCTGCAATTTTACCCCTAAATAAGGTGAATTTCTACTTTTTTGCCCCAAAATAATGGGATTTTCTGCCTTTTTGCCCCAAAATAAGAAAAATTTTTGCGTTTTTTCTCTGAAATAAGTGAAATTTCTGCAATTTTCCTCTAAAATAAGGGAAATTTTTGCAATTTTTTTCCATAATAAGGCAGATTTCTGCAATTTTGCCACAAAAAAAGAGGAATTTCTTCCTTTTTGCCCCAAAACAAAGGAAATTTCAGCCTTTTTACCTGAAAATAAGTGAAAATTCTGAAATTTTGCCCCAAATAAGGGAAATTTCTGCAATTTTGCCCCAAAATAAGGTAAATTCCTGCAATTTTGCCCAAAATAAAGGAAATTTCTGGAATTTTGCCCCAAAATAAGGGGAATTTCTGATTTTTGCCCCAAAATAAAGGGAATTTCTGCCTTTTGCCCCAAAATTATGGGAATTTCTGCAATTTTGCTCCAAAATACGGGAATTTCTGTCTTTTTGCCTGAAAATAATGGGAATGCATAACTTTTGGCCATAAAAAGGGAAATTTCTTTATTTTTGCTCCAAAATAAAGGGAATTTCTGCCTTTTTGCCTCTAAATAAGTGGAATTTCTGTCTTTTTCTCCCAAAACAAAGAGAATTTCTTTCTTTTTTGCCCCAAAATAAGGGGAATTTCTGACTTATTACCCTGAAGTAAGTGAAATTTCTGCAATTTTGCCCCAAAATAAGGGAAATTTCTGCAACTTTGCCCCAATGTAAAGGAAATTTCTGCAATTTTGCCCCCAAATAAGGGGAATTTCTGAATGTTTGCTCCCGAAAAAAGGAGAACTTCTGTCTTTTTGCCCCAAAATAAGAAGAATTTCTGCTTTTTTGCCCGAAAATTATGAGAATTTCAGCAATTTTGCTTCAAAATACAGGGAATTTCTGCTTTTTATCCCAAAAGTAAGGGGAATGCATACCTTTTTGCCATAAAAAGGTAAATTTCTTCATTTTTGCTCCAAAATAAGGGGAATTTCTGCCTTTTTGCCTCTAAATAAGTGGAATTTCTGTCTTTTTCCCCCAAAACAAAGGGAATTTCTGTCTTCTTTGCCCCAAAATAAGGAAAATTTCTGACTTATTACCCTGAAATAAGTGAAATTTCTGCAATTTTGCCTCAAAATAAAGGAAATTTCTGCCTTTTTGCCCCCAAATAAGGGGAATTTCAGCCTTTTTACCTCAAAATAAGGGGAATTTCTTCATTTTTGCCACAAAATATTAGGAATTTCTGACTTTTTGCCTCAAAATAAGGAAAATTTGTGCCTTTCTTTCCCTGAAATAAGTGAAATTTCTGCAATTTTGCCCCAAAATAAGGAAAATTTCTGGAATTTTGCACCAAAATAAGTGGAATTTATAAGTTTTGCCCCAAAATAAGGAGAATTTCTGTCTTTTTGCCTATAAATAAGTGAAATTTCTGCAATTTTGCCCCAAAATAAGGGAAATTTCTGCCTTTTTGCCCCCAAATAAGGGGAATTTCAGCCTTTTTACCTCAAAATAAGGGGAATTTCTGCATTTTGCCAGAAAATATTAGGAATTTCTGCCTTTTTGCCCCAAAATAAAGAAAATTTCTGCCTTTTTTCCCTGAAATAAGTGAAATTTCTGCAATTTTGCCCCAAAATAAGGGAAATTTCTAGAATTTTGCCCCAAAATAAGTGGAATTTCTGAGTTTTGCCCCAAAATAAGAAGAATTTCTGTCTTTTTGCCCCAACATATAGGGAATTTCTCTCTTTCTGCACCACAACTTGGGGAATTTCTGCAATTATGCTCCAAAATAGGGGGAATTTCTGCCTTTTTGCCCGAAAATAAGGAGAATGCAAAACTTTTTGCAATAAAAAAGGGAAATTTCTTCATTTTTGCTCCAAAATAAGGGAAATTTCTGCCTTTTTGCCTCCAAATTAGTGGAATTTCTGTCTTTTTCCCTCAAAACAAAGGAAATTTCTGTCTTTTTTGCCTCAAAATAAGGGGAATTTCTGACTTATTAGACTGAAATAAGTGAAATTTCTGCAATTTTGCCCCAACATAAGGGAAATTTCTGCCTTTTTGCCCTGAAGTATGTGAAATTTCTGCAATTTTACCGCAAAATATGGTGAATTTCTGCCTTTTTGCCACAAATTAATGGGAATTTCTGCCGTTTTGCACCAAAATAAATAATTTTTGCGTTTTTTCTCTGAAATAAGTGAAATTTCTGCAATTGTGCCCTAAAATAAGGAAAATTTCTGCAATTTTTCCCAATAATAAGGAAAATTTCTGAAATTTTGCCCCAACATAAGGAGAATTTCTCCATTTTTGCCCCAAAATAAAGGAAATTTCAGCTTTTTTACATGAAAATAAGTGAAATTTCTGCAATTTTGCCCCAAATAAGGGAAATTTCTTCAATTTTGCCCCAAAATCAGGTAAATTCCTGTAATTTTGTCCCAAAATAAAGGAAATTTCTTAAATTTTACCCCAAAAGAAGGGGAATTTCTGATTTTTGCCCCAAAATAAAGGAATTTCTGCCTTTTGCCCCAAAATTAGGGAATTTCTCCCTTTTTGCCCGAAAATTATGAGAATTTCTGCAATTTTGCTTCAAAATACGGGGAATTTCTGCTTTTTATCCCGAAAGTAAAGAAGAATGCATACCTTTTTGCCATAAAAAGGTAAATTTCTTCATTTTTGCACCAAAATCAGGGAAATTTCTGTCTTTTTGCCTCTAAATAAGTGGAATTTCTGTCTTTTTCCCCCAAAACAAAAAGATTTTCTGTCTTTTTTGCCCCAAAATAAGGAAAATTTCTGACTTATTACCCTGAAATAAGTGAAATTTCTGTAATTTTGCCCCAAAATAAGGGAAATTTCTGCCTTTTTGCCCCCAAATAAGGGCAATTTCAGCCTTTTTATGTCAAATTTAGAGGAATTTCTGCCTTTTTGCCCCAAAATAACAAAATTTCTTTTTTTTTCCATGAAATAAGGGAAATTTCTGCAATTTTGCCCAAAATAAGTGAAATTTCTGCAATTTTGCCCCAGAATAAGGGAAATTTCTTGAATTTTGCCCCAAAATAAGTGGAATTTCTGAGTTTTGCCCCAAAATAAGGAGAATTTCTGTCTTTTTGCCCCACAACTAGGGGAATTTCTGCAATTTTGCCCTGAAATAAGGGGAATTTCAGCCTTTATACCTCAAAATAAAAGGAATTTCTGCATTTTTGCCACAAAATATTAGGAATTTCTGACTTTTTGCCCCAAAATAATGAAAATTTCTGCCTTTTTTCCCTGAAATAAGTGAAATTTCTGCAATTTTGCCCCAAAATAAGCGAAATTTTGCAATTTTGCCCCAAAAGAAAAAAAATTTCTGGAATTTTGCACCAAAATAAGTGGAATTTCTAAGTTTTGGCCCAAAATAAGAAGAATTTCTGTCTTTTTGCCCTAACATATAGGGAATTTCTGTCTTTTTGCCCCACAACTAGAGGAATTTCTGCAATTTTGCTCCAAAATACAGGGATTTTCTCCCTTTTTGCCCTGAAATATGTGAAATTTCTGCAATTTTACCCCTAAATAAGGTGAATTTCTGCTTTTTTGCCCCAAAATAATGGGATTTTCTGCCTTTTTGCCCCAAAATAAGAAAAATTTTTGCGTTTTTTCTCTGAAATAAGTGAAATTTCTGAAATTTTCCTATAAAATAAGGGAAATTTTTGCAACTTTTTTCCATAATAAGGCAGATTTCTGCAATTTTGCCACAAAATAAGAGGAATTTCTTCCTTTTTGCCCCAAAACAAAGGAAATTTCAGCCTTTTTACCTGAAAATAAGTGAAATTTCTGAAATTTTGCCCCAAATAAGGGAAATTTCTGCAATTTTGCCCCAAAATAAGGTAAATTCCTGCAATTTTGCCCAAAATAAAGGAAATTTCTAGAATTTTGCCCCAAAATAAGGGGAATTTCTGATTTTTGCCCCAAAATAAAGGGAATTTCTGCCTTTTGCCCCAAAATTAGGGGACTTTCTGCAATTTTGCTCCAAAATACGGGAATTTCTGTCTTTTTGCCTGAAAATAATTGGAATGCATAACTTTTGGCCATAAAAAGGGAAATTTCTTAATTTTTGCTCCAAAATAAAGGGAATTTCTGCCTTTTTGCCTCTAAATAAGTGGAATTTCTGTCTTTTTCTCCCAAAACAAAGAGAATTTCTTTCTTTTTTGCCCCAAAATAAGGGGAATTTCTGACTTATTACCCTGAAGTAAGTGAAATTTCTGCAATTTTGCCCCAAAATAAGGGAAATTTCTGCAATTTTGCCCCAATGTAAAGGAAATTTCTGCAATTTTGCCCCAAAATAAGGGGAATTTCTGAATGTTTGCTCCCGAAAAAAGGAGAACTTCTGTCTTTTTGCCCCAAAATAAGGAGAATTTCTGCCTTTTTGCCCGAAAATTATGAGAATTTCAGCAATTTTGCTTCAAAATACGGGGAATTTCTGCTTTTTATCCCAAAAGTAAGGGGAATGCATACCTTTTTGCCATAAAAAGGTAAATTTCTTCATTTTTGCTCCAAAATAAGGGGAATTTCTGCCTTTTTGCCTCTAAATAAGTGGAATTTCTGTCTTTTTCCCCCAAAACAAAGGGAATTTCTGTATTTTTTGCCCCAAAATAAGGGGAATTTCTGAATTATTACCCTGAAATAAGTGAAATTTCTCCAATTTTGACCCAAAATGAGGGAAATTTCTGCCTCTTTGCCCCCAAATAAGGGGAATTTCAGCCTTTTTACCTCAAAATAAAGGGAAATTTCTTCATTTTTGCCACAAAATATTAGGAATTTCTGACTTTTTGCCTCAAAATAAGGAAAATTTTTGCCTTTCCCTCCCTGAAATAAGTGAAATTTCTGCAATTTTGCCCCAAAATAAGGAAAATTTCTGGAATTTTGCACCAAAATAAGTGGAATTTATAAGTTTTGCCCCAAAATAAGGAGAATTTCTGTCTTTTTGCCTCTAAATAAGTGAAATTTCTGCTATTTTGCCCCAAAATAAGGGAAATTTCTGCCTTTTTGCCCCCAAATAAGGGGAATTTCAGCCTTTTTACCTCAAAATAAGGGGAATTTCTGCATTTTGCCAGAAAATATTAGGAATTTCTGCCTTTTTGCCCCAAAATAAAGAAAATTTCTGCCTTTTTTCCCTGAAATAAGTGAAATTTCTGCAATTTTGCCCCAAAATAAGTGAAATTTCTGCAATTTTGCCCCAAATTAAGGGAAATTATTAGAATTTTGCCCCAAAATAAGTGGAATTTCTGAGTTTTGCCCCAAAATAAGAAGAATTTCTGTCTTTTTGCCCCAACATATAGGGAATTTCTGTCTTTCTGCACCACAACTTGGCGAATTTCTGTAATTATGCTCCAAAATAGGGGGAATTTCTGCCTTTTTGCCCGAAAATAAGGAGAATGCAAAACTTTTTGCCATAAAAAAGGGAAATTTCTTCATTTTTGCTCCAAAATAAGGGAAATTTCTGCCTTTTTTCCTCCAAATAAGTGGAATGTCTGTCTTTTTCCCTCAAAACAAAGGAAATTTCTGTCTTTTTTGCCTAAAAAAAAAGGGAATTTCTGACTTATTACACTGAAATAAGTGAAATTTCTGCAATTTTGCCCCAACATAAGGGAAATTTCTGCCTTTTTGCCCTGAAATATGTGAAATTTCTGCAATTTTACACCAAAATAAGGTGAATTTCTGCCTTTTTGCCACAAATTAATGGGAATTTCTGCCTTTTTGCCCCAAAATAAATAATTTTTGCTTTTTTTCTCTAAAATAAGTGAAATTTCTGCAATTTTGCCCTAAAATAAGAAAAATTTCTGCAATTTTTCCCAATAATAAGGAAAATTACTGAAATTTTGCCCCAAAATTAGGGGAATTTCTCCCTTTTGCCCCAAAATAAAGGAAATTTCAGCTTTTTTACAAGAAAATAAGTGAAATTTCTGCAATTTTGCCCCAAATAAGGGAAATTTCTTCAATTTTGCCCCAAAATATGGTAAATTCCTGTAATTTTGTCCTAAAATAAAGGAAATTTCTTAAATTTTACCCCAAAAGAAAGGGAATTTCTGATTTTTGCCCCAAAATAAAAGGAATTTTTGCCTTTTGCCCCAAAATTAGGGAATTTCTCCCTTTTTGCCCGAAAATTATGAGAATTTCTGCAATTTTGCTTCAAAATACGGGGAATTTTTGCTTTTTATCCCGAATGTAAGGGGAATGTATACATTTTACCACAAAAAAGGAAATTTCTTCATTTTTGCCCCAAAATAAGAGGAATTTCTGCCTTTTTACTTCAAAGTAAGTGAAATTTCTGCCTTTGTACCAAAAAATAAATGGAATTTCTGTCTTTTTACCCCAAAATAAAAGGAATTTTTGAATTATGCCCTGAAATAAGTGAAATTTGTGCAATTTTGCCCAAAATAAATGAAATTTCTGCATTCTTGCCACAAAATAAAAGGAATTTCTGTCTTTTTGCCCCAAAATAAGGGAAATTTCTGCCTTTTTGCCCCCAAATAAAAAGAATTTCAGCCTTTTTACCTCAAACTAAGGGGAATTTCTACATTTTTGCCACAAAATATGAAGAATTTCTGGATTTTTGCCCCAAAATAAGGAAAATTTCTGCCTTTTTTCCCTGAAATAAGTGAAATTTCTCCAATTTTGCCATAAATTAAGTGAAATTTCTGCAATTTTTCCCCAAAATAAGGGAAATTTCTGGAATTTTGCCCAAAAATAAGTGGAATTTCTGAGTTTTGCCCCAAAATAAAAAGAATTTCTGTCTTTTTTCCCCAACATATAGGGAATTTCTGCCTTTTTGCCCCACAATTAGGGGAATTTCTGCAATTTTGCTCCTAAATATGGGAAATTTCTGCCATTTCCCAAAAATAAAGGGAATGCATAACTTTTTGCCATAAAAAAAAGAAATTTCTTCATTTTTGCTCCAAAATAAGTGGAATTTCTGCCTTTTTGCCCCTAAATAAGTGGAATTTCTGTCTTTTTTTCCCAAAACAAAGGGAATTTCTGTCTTTTTTGCCTCAAAATAACGGAATTTCTGACTTATTACCCTGAAATTAGTGAAATTTCTGCAATTTTGCCCCAAAATAAAAAAAAAATTTCTGCAATTTTGCCCCAATGTAAAAGAAATTTCTCCAATTTTCCCCCAAAATAAGGGAAATTTCTGACTGTTTGCTCCCGAAAAAAGAAGATTTTTTGTCTTTTTGCCCAAAAATAAGGAGAATTTCTACCTTTTTGCCCGAAAATTATGAGAATTTCTGCAATTTTGCTACAAAATACGGGGAATTTCTGCTTTTTATCCCAAAAGTAAGGGGAATGCATACCTTTTTGCCATAAAAAGGTAAATTTCTTCATTTTTGCTCCAAAATAATGGAAATTTCTGCCTTTTTGCCGCTAAATAAGTGGAATTTCTGTCTTTTCCTCCAAAACAAAGGGAATTTCTGTCTTTTTTGCCCCAAAATAAGGGGAATTTCTGACTTATTACCCTGAAATAAGTGAAATTTCTGCAATTTTGTCCCAAAATAAGAGAAATTTCTGCAATTTTGCCCCAATGTAAAGGAAATTTCTGCAATTTTGCCCCAAAATAAGGGAAATTTCTGACTGTTTGCTCCCGAAAAAAAAAAAAAAGATTTTCTGTCTTTTTTCCCCAAAATAAGGAGAATTTCTATCTTTTGGCCTGAAAATTATGAGAATTTCTGCAATTTTGCTTCAAAATACGGGGAATTTCTGCTTTTTATCCCGAAAGTAAAGGGGAATGCATACCTTTTTGCCATAAAAAGGTAAATTTCTTCATTTTTGCACCAAAATCAGGGAAATTTCTGTCTTTTTGCCTCTAAATAAGTGGAATTTCTGTCTTTTTCCCCCAAAACAAAAAGATTTTCTGTCTTTTTTGCCCCAAAATAAGGAAAATTTCTGACTTATTACCCTGAAATGAGTGAAATTTCTGTAATTTTGCCCCAAAATAAGGGAAATTTCTGCCTTTTTGCCCCCAAATAAGGGCAATTTCAGCCTTTTTACATCAAATTTAGAGGAATTTCTGCTTTTTTGTCCCAAAATAACAAAATTTCTTTTTTTTTCCATGAAATAAGGGAAATTTCTGCAATTTTGCCCAAAATAAGTGAAATTTCTGCAATTTTGCCCCAGAATAAGGGAAATTTCTTGAATTTTGCCCCAAAATAAGTGGAATTTCTGAGTTTTGCCCCAAAATAAGGAGAATTTCTGTCTTTTTGCCCCACAACTATGGGAATTTCTGCAATTTTGCCCTGAAATAAGGGGAATTTCAGCCTTTATACCTCAAAATAAAAGGAATTTCTGCATTTTTGCCACAAAATATTAGGAATTTCTGACTTTTTGCCCCAAAATAATGAAAATTTCTGCCTTTTTTCCCTGAAATAAGTGAAATTTCTGCAATTTTGCCCCAAAATAAGCGAAATTTTGCAATTTTGCCCCAAAAGAAGGAAAATTTCTGGAATTTTGCACCAAAATAAGTGGAATTTCTAAGTTTTGGCCCAAAATAAGAAGAATTTCTGTCTTTTTGCCCTAACATATAGGGAATTTCTGTCTTTTTGCCCCACAAGTAGAGGAATTTCTGCAATTTTGCTCCAAAATACAGGGATTTTCTGCCTTTTTGCCCTGAAATATGTGAAATTTCTGCAATTTTACCCCTAAATAAGGTGAATTTCTACTTTTTTGCCCCAAAATAATGGGATTTTCTGCCTTTTTGCCCCAAAATAAGAAAAATTTTTGCGTTTTTTCTCTGAAATAAGTGAAATTTCTGCAATTTTCCTCTAAAATAAGGGAAATTTTTGCAATTTTTTTCCATAATAAGGCAGATTTCTGCAATTTTGCCACAAAAAAAGAGGAATTTCTTCCTTTTTGCCCCAAAACAAAGGAAATTTCAGCCTTTTTACCTGAAAATAAGTGAAATTTCTGAAATTTTGCCCCAAATAAGGGAAATTTCTGCAATTTTGCCCCAAAATAAGGTAAATTCCTGCAATTTTGCCCAAAATAAAGGAAATTTCTGGAATTTTGCCCCAAAATAAGGGGAATTTCTGATTTTTGCCCCAAAATAAAGGGAATTTCTGCCTTTTGCCCCAAAATTATGGGAATTTCTGCAATTTTGCTCCAAAATACGGGAATTTCTTTCTTTTTGCCTGAAAATAATGGGAATGCATAACTTTTGGCCATAAAAAGGGAAATTTCTTAATTTTTGCTCCAAAATAAAGGGAATTTCTGCCGTTTTGCCTATAAATAAGTGGAATTTCTGTCTTTTTCTCCCAAAAAAAAAGAGAATTTCTTTCTTTTTTGCCACAAAATAAGGGAAATTTCTGACTTATTACCCTGAAGTAAGTGAAATTTCTGCAATTTTGCCCCAAAATAAGGGAAATTTCTGCAACTTTGCCCCAATGTAAAGGAAATTTCTGCAATTTTGCCCCAAAATAAGGGGAATTTCTGAATGTTTGCTCCCGAAAAAAGGAGAACTTCTGTCTTTTTGCCCCAAAATAAGGAGAATTTCTGCTTTTTTGCCCGAAAATTATGAGAATTTCAGCAATTTTGCTTCAAAATACAGGGAATTTCTGCTTTTTATCCCAAAAGTAAGGGGAATGCATACCTTTTTGCCATAAAAAGGTAAATTTCTTCATTTTTGCTCCAAAATAAGGGGAATTTCTGCCTTTTTGCCTCTAAATAAGTGGAATATCTGTCTTTTTCCCCCAAAACAAAGGGAATTTCTGTCTTTTTTGCCCCAAAATAAGGGGAATTTCTGAATTATTACCCTGAAATAAGTGAAATTTCTCCAATTTTGACCCAAAATGAGGGAAATTTCTGCCTCTTTGCCCCCAAATAAGGGGAATTTCAGCCTTTTTACCTCAAAATATAGGGAAATTTCTTCATTTTTGCCACAAAATATTAGGAATTTCTGACTTTTTGCCTCAAAATAAGGAAAATTTGTGCCTTTCTTTCCCTGAAATAAGTGAAATTTCTGCAATTTTGCCCCAAAATAAGGAAAATTTCTGGAATTTTGCACCAAAATAAGTGGAATTTATAAGTTTTGCCCCAAAATAAGGAGAATTTCTGTCTTTTTGCCTATAAATAAGTGAAATTTCTGCAATTTTGCCCCAAAATAAGGGAAATTTCTGCCTTTTTGCCCCCAAATAAGGGGAATTTCAGCCTTTTTACCTCAAAATAAGGGGAATTTCTGCATTTTGCCAGAAAATATTAGGAATTTCTGCCTTTTTGCCCCAAAATAAAGAAAATTTCTGCCTTTTTTCCCTGAAATAAGTGAAATTTCTGCAATTTTGCCCCAAAATAAGGGAAATTTCTAGAATTTTGCCCCAAAATAAGTGGAATTTCTGAGTTTTGCCCCAAAATAAGAAGAATTTCTGTCTTTTTGCCCCAACATATAGGGAATTTCTCTCTTTCTGCACCACAACTTGGGGAATTTCTGCAATTATGCTCCAAAATAGGGGGAATTTCTGCCTTTTTGCCCAAAAATAAGGAGAATGCAAAACTTTTTGCAATAAAAAAGGGAAATTTCTTCATTTTTTCTCCAAAATAAGGGAAATTTCTGCCTTTTTGCCTCCAAATTAGTGGAATTTCTGTCTTTTTCCCTCAAAACAAAGGAAATTTCTGTCTTTTTTGCCTCAAAATAAGGGGAATTTCTGACTTATTACACTGAAATAAGTGAAATTTCTGCAATTTTGCCCCAACATAAGAGAAATTTCTGCCTTTTTGCCCTGAAGTATGTGAAATTTCTGCAATTTTACCCTAAAATAAGGTGAATTTCTGCCTTTTTGCCACAAATTAATGGGAATTTCTGCTGTTTTGCACCAAAATAAATAATTTTTGCGTTTTTTCTCTGAAATAAGTGAAATTTCTGCAATTTTGCCCTAAAATAAGGAAAATTTCTGCAATTTTTCCCAATAATAAGGAAAATTTCTGAAATTTTGCCCCAACATAAGGAGAATTTCTCCATTTTTGCCCCAAAATAAAGGAAATTTCAGCTTTTTTACATGAAAATAAGTGAAATTTCTGCAATTTTGCCCCAAATAAGGGAAATTTCTTCAATTTTGCCCCAAAATCAGGTAAATTCCTGTAATTTTTTCCCAAAATAAAGGAAATTTCTTAAATTTTACCCCAAAAGAAGGGGAATTTCTGATTTTTGCCCCAAAATAAAGGAATTTCTGCCTTTTGCCCCAAAATTAGGGAATTTCTCCCTTTTTGCCCGAAAATTATGAGAATTTCTGCAATTTTGCTTCAAAATACGGGTAATTTTTGCTTTTTATCCCGAATGTAAAAGGAATGTATACCTTTTACCACAAAAAAGGAAATTTCTTCATTTTTGCCCCAAAATAAGAGGAATTTTTGCATTTTTACTTCAAAGTAAGTGAAATTTCTGCCTTTGTACCAAAAAATAAATGGAATTTCTGTTTTTGCCCCAAAATAAAAGGAATTTTTGAATTATGCCCTGAAATAAGTGAAATTTGTGCAATTTTGGCCCAAAATAAATGAAATTTCTGCAATTTTGCCACCAAATAAAAGGAATTTCTGTCTTTTTGCCCCAAAATAAGGAAAATTTCTGCCTTTTTGCCCCCAAATAAAAAGAATTTCAGCCTTTTTACCTCAAAATAAGGGGAATTTATACATTTTTGCCACAAAATATTAAGAATTTCTGGATTTTTGCCCCAAAATAAGGAAAATTTCTGCATTTTTTCCCGGAAATAAGTAAAATTTCTCCAATTTTGCACTAAAATAATTGAAATTTCTGAAATTTTTTCCCAATATAAGGGAAATTTCAGGAATTTTGCTCAAAAATAAGTGGAATTTCTGAGTTTTGCCCCAAAATAAGAAGAATTTCTGACTTTTTTCCCCAACATATAGGGAATTTCTGCCTTTTTGCCCCACAATTAGGGGAATTTCTGCAATTTTGCTCCCAAATACGGGAAATTTCTGCCTTTTCCCAAAAATAAAGGGAATGCATATCTTTTTGCCATAAATAAGGGAAATTTCTTTATTTTTGCTTCAAAATAATAGGAATTTCTGCCTTTTGCCTCTAAATAAGTGGAATTTCTGTCTTTTTCCCCCAAAACAAAGGGAATTTCTGTCTTTTTTGCCCCAAATAACGGCAATTTCTGACTTATTACCCTGAAATTAGTGAAATTTCTGCAATTTTGCCCCAAAATAAAAAAAATTTCTGCAATTTTGCCCCAATGTAAAAGAAATTTCTGCAATTTTTCCCCAAAATAAGGGAAATTTCTGACTGTTTGCTCCCGAAAAAAGGAGATTTACTGTCTTTTTGCCCTAAAATAAGGAGAATTTCTACCTTTTGCCCGAAAATTATGAGAATTTCTGCAATTTTGCTTCAAAATACGGGAAATTTCTTCTTTTTATTCCGAAAGTAAGGGGAATGCATACATTTTTTGCCATAAAAAGGTAAATTTCTTCATTTTTGCTCCAAAATAATGGAAATTTCTGCCTTTTTGCCTCTAAATAAGTGGAATTTCTGTCTTTTCCTCCAAAACAAAGGTAATTTCTGTCTTTTTTGCCCCAAAATAAGGGGAATTTCTGACTTATTACCCTGAAATAAGTGAAATTTCTGCAATTTTGCCCCAAAATAAGGGAAATTTCTTCCTCTTTGCCCTCAAATAAGGGGAATTTCAGCCTTTTTACCTCAAAATAAGGGGAATTCCTGCCTTTTTGTCCCAAAATAAAGAAAATTTCTAACTTTTTTGTCTGAAATAAGTAAAATTTCTGCAATTTTGCCACAAAATAAGTGAAATTTCTGCAATTTTCCCCAGAATAAGGGAAATTTCTGGAATTTTGCCCCAAAATAAGTGGAATTTCTGAGTTTTGCCCCAAAATAAGGAGAATTTCTGTCTTTTTGCCCCAACATATAGGGAATTTCTGCCTTTTTGCACCACAATTAGAAGAATTTCTGCAATTTTGCTCCAAAATGCGGGGAATTTCTGCCTTTTTGCCCGAAAATAAGGGGAATGCATAACTTTTTGCCATAAAAAAGGAAAATTTCTTCATTTTTGCTCCAAAATAAGGGGAATTTCTGCCTTTTTGCTTCTCAATAAGTGGAATTTCTGTCTTTTTCCCCCAAAACAAAAAGAAATTTCTGTCTATTTTGGCCCAAAATAAGGGGAATTTCTGACTTATTACCCTAAAATAAGTGAAATTTCTGCAATTTTGCCCCAAAATAAGGCAAATTTCTGCCTTTTTGCCCTGAAATAAGGGGAATTTCAGCCTTTATACCTCAAAATAAAGAAAATTTCTGCATTTTGCCACAAAATATTAGGAATTTCTGACTTTTTGCCCCAAAATAATGAAAATTTCTGCCTTTTTTCCCTGAAATAAGTGAAATTTCTGCAATTTGCCCCAAAATAAGTGAAATTTTGCAATTTTGCCCCAAAATTAGGAAAATTTCTGGAATTTTGCCCCAAAATAGGTGGAATTTCTAAGTTTTGCCCCAAAATAAAAAGAATTTCTGTCTTTTTACCCCAACATATAGGGAATTTCTGTCTTTTTGCCCCACAACTAGGGGAATTTCTGCAATTTTGCTCCAAAATACGGGGAATTTTTGCCTTTTTGCCCTGAAATATGTGAAATTTCTGCAATTTTACCCCTAAATAAGGTGAATTTCTGCTTTTTTGCCCCAAAATAATGGGAATTTCTGCCTTTATGCTCCAAAATAAGAAAAATTTTTGCTTTCTTTCTCTGAAATAAGTGAAATTTCTTCAATTTTCCCCTAAATTAAGGGAAATTTTTGCCATTTTTTCCTATAATAAGGGAGATTTCTGCAATTTTGCCCCAAAATAAGAGGAATTTCTTGCTTTTTGCCCCAAAACAAAGGAAATTTCAGCCTTTTTACCTGAAAATAAGTGAAATTTCTGAAATTTTGCCCCAAAAAGGGAAATTTCTGCAATTTTGCCCCAAAATAAGGTAAATTCCTGCAATTTTGCCCCAAAATAAAGGAAATTTCTGGAATTTTGCCCCAAAATAAGGGGAATCTGATTTTTGCCCCAAAATAAAGGGAATTTCTGCCTTTTGCCCCAAAATTAGAGGAATTTCTTCAATTTTGCACCAAAATACGGGGAATTTCTGCCTTTTTGCCTGAAAATAATGGGAATGCATACCTTTTTGCCATAAAAAGGGAAATTTCTTCATTTTTGCTCCAAAATAAGTGGAATTTCTGCCTTTTTGCTTCTCAATAAGTGGAATTTCTGTCTTTTTTCCACAAAAAAAAGGGAATTTCTTTCTTTTGAGCCCCAAATAAGGTGAATTTCTGACTTATTACCCTAAAATAAGTGAAATTTCTGCAATTTTGCCCCAAAATAAGGGAAATTTCTGCCTTTTTGCCCTGAAATAAGGGGAATTTCAGCCTTTATACCTCAAAATAAAGGGAATTTCTGCATTTTTGCCACAAAATATTAGGAATTTCTGACCTTTTGCCCCAAAATAAGGAAAATTTCTGCCTTTTTTCCCTGAAATAAGTGAAATTTCTGCAATTTTGCCCCAAAATAAGTGAAATTTTGATATTTTGCCCCAAAATAAGAAAAATTTCTGGAATTTTGCCCCAAAATAAGTGGAATTTCTAAGTTTTGCCCCAAAATAAGGAGAAATTCTGTCTTTTTGCCCCAACATATAGGGAATTTCTGTCTTTTTGCCCCACAACTAGGGGAATTTCTGCAATTTTGCTCCAAAATAGAAGAATTTCTGCCTTTTTGCCCTGAAATATGTGAAATTTCAGCAATTTTACCCCTAAATAAGGTGAATCTCTGCTTTTTTGCCCCAAAATAAAAAAATTTTTTGCTTTTTTTCTCTGAAATATGTGAAATTTCTTCAATTTTCCCCTAAACTAAGGGAAATTTTTGCAATTTTTTCCCATAATAAGGGAGATTTCTGCAATTTTGCCCCAAAATAAGGGGAATTTCTTCCTTTTTTCCCCAAAAAAAAGGAAATTTCAGCCTTTTTACCTGAAAATAAGTGAAATTTCTGTAATTTTGCCCCAAATAAGGGAAATTTCTGCAATTTTGCCCCAAAATAAGGTAAATTCCTGCAATTTTGCCCCAAAATAAAGGAAATTTCTGGAATTTTGCCCCAAAATAAGGGGAATTTCTGATTTTTGCCCCAAAATAAACGGAATTTCTGCCTTTTGCCCCAAAATTAGGGGAATTTCTGCAATTTTGCTTCAAAATACGGGGAATTTCTGCCTTTTTGCCTGAAAATAATGGGAATGCATATCTTTTTGCCATAAAAAGAGAAATTTCTTCATTTTTGCTTCAAAATAAGGGGAATTTCTGCTTTTTTGCCTCTAAATAAGTGGAATTTCTGTCTTCTTCCCAAAAACAAAGGGAATTTCTGTATTTTTGCCCCAAAATAAGGGGAATTTCTGACTTATTACACTAAAATAAGTAAAATTTCTGCCATTTTACCTCAAAATAAGGGAAATTTCTGCCTTTTTGCCCTGAAATAAGGGGAATTTCAGCCTTTATACCTCAAAATAAGGGGAATTTCTGCATTTTTGCCACAAAATATTAGGAATTTCTGACTTTTTGCCCCAAAATAAGGAAAATTTCTGCCTTTTTTCCCTGAAATAAGTGAAATTTCTGCAATTTTGCCCCAAAATAAGTGAAATTCTCCAATTTTGCTCCAAAATAAGAAAAATTTCTGGAATTTTGCCCCAAAATAAGTGGAATTTCTAATTTTGACCCTAAATAAGGAGAAATTCTGTCTTTTTGCCCCAACATATAGGGAATTTCTGTTATTTTGCCCCACAACTAGGGGAATTTCTGCAATTTTGCTCCAAAATACGGGGAATTTCTGCCTTTTTGCCCTGAAATATGTGAAATTTCTGCAATTTTACCCCTAAATAAGGTGAATTTCTGCTTTTTTGCCCCAAAATAATGGGAATTTCTGCCTTTTGCCCCAAAATAAGAAAAATTTTTGCTTTTTTTCTCTGAAATAAGTGAAATTTCTGCAATTTTCCTCTAAAATAAGGGAAATTTTTGCAATTTTTTCCCATAATAAGGGAGATTCCTGCAATTTTGCCCCAAAATAAGGGTAATTATTTTTTTGCCCCAAAACATGGAAATTTCAGCCTTTTTACCTGAAAATAAGTGAAATTTCTGAAATTTTGCACCAAATAAGGGAAATTTCTGCACTTTTGCCCAAATATAAGGTAAATTCCTGCAATTTTGCCCCAAAATAAAGGAAATTTCTGGAATTTTGCCCCAAAATAAGGAGAATTTCTGATTTTTGCCCCAAAATAAAGGGAATTTCTGCCTTTTTGCTTCTCAATAAGTGGAATTTCTGTCTTTTCCCCCAAAACAAAGGGAATTTCTGTCTTTTTGCCCCAAAATAAGGGGAATTTCTGACTTATTACCCTAAAATAAGTGAAATTTCTGCAATTTTGCCCCAAAATAAGGGAAATTTCTGCCTTTTTGCCCTGAAATAAGGGGAATTTCAGCCTTTATACCTCAAAATAAGGGGAATTTCTGCATTTTTGCCATAAAATATTAGGAATTTCTGACTTTTTGCCCTAAAATAAGGAAAATTTCTGCCTTTTTTCCCTGAAATAAGTGAAATTTCTGCAATTTTGCCCCAAAATAAGTGAAATTCTGCAATTTTGCCCAAAATAAGGAAAATTTCTGGAATTTTGCCCCAAAATAAGTGGAATTTCTAAGTTTTGCCCCAAAATAAGGAGAATTTCTGTCTTTTTGCCCCAACATATAGGGAATTTCTGACTTTTTGCCCTACAACTAGGGGAATTTCTGCAATTTTGCTCCAAAATACGGGGAATTTCTGCCTTTTTGCCCTGAAATATGTGAAATTTCAGCAATTTTACCCCTAAATAAGGTGAATCTCTGCTTTTTTGCCCCAAAATAAAAAAAATTTTTGCCTTTTTTCTCTGAAATATGTGAAATTTCTTCAATTTTCTTCTAAAAAGGGGAATTTTTGCAATTTTTTTCCATAATAAGGGAGATTTCTGCAATTTTGCCCCAAAATAAGGGGAATTTCCTATTTTTTGCCCCAAAACAAAGGAAATTTCAGCCTTTTTACCTGAAAATAAGGGAAATTTCTGTAATTTTGCCCCAAATAAGGGAAATTTTGCAATTTTGCCCCAAAATAAGGTAAATTCCTGCAATTTTGCCCCAAAATAAAGGAAATTTCTGGAATTTTGCCCCAAAATAAGGGGAATTTCTGATTTTTGCCCCAAAATAAAGGGAATTTCTGCCTTTTGCCCCAAAATTAGGGGAATTTCTACAATTTTGCATCAAAATACGGGGAATTTCTGCCTTTTTGCCTGAAAATAATGGGAATGCATATCTTTTTGCCATAAAAAGGGAAATTTCTTCATTTTTGCTTCAAAATAAGGGGAATTTCTGCTTTTTTGCCTCTAAATAAGTGGAATTTCTGTCTTTTTCCCGAAAACAAAGGGAATTTCTGTATTTTTGCCCCAAAATAAGGGGAATTTCTGACTTATTACCCTAAAATAAGTAAAATTTCTGCCATTTTACCCCAAAATAAGGGAAATTTCTGCCTTTTTGCCCTGAAATAAGGGGAATTTCAGCCTTTATACCTCAAAATAAGGGGAATTTCTGCATTTTTGCCACAAAATATTAGGAATTTCTGACATTTTGCCTCAAAATAAGGAAAATTTCTGCCTTTTTTCCCTGAAATAAGTGAAATTTCTGCAATTTTGCTCCAAAATAAGTGAAATTTTGCAAATTTATCCAAAATAAGAAAAATTTCTGGAATTTTGACCCAAAATAAGTGGAATTTCTAATTTTGCCCCAAAATAAGGAGAAATTCTGTCTTTTTGCCCCAACATATAGGGAATTTCTGTTATTTTGCCCCACAACTAGGGGAATTTCTGCAATTTTGCTCCAAAATACGGGGAATTTCTGCCTTTTTGCCCTGAAATATGTGAAATTTCTGCAATTTTACCCCTAAATAAGGTGAATTTCTGCTTTTTTGCCCCAAAATAATGGGAATTTCTGCCTTTTGCCCCAAAATAAGAAAAATTTTTGCTTTTTTTCTCTGAAATAAGTGAAATTTCTGCAATTTTCCTCTAAAATAAGGGAAATTTTTGCAATTTTTTCCCATAATAAGGGAGATTTCTGCAATTTTGCCCCAAAATAAGGGTAATTTTTTTTTGCCCCAAAACAAAGGAAATTTCAGCCTTTTTACCTGAAAATAAGTGAAATTTCTGAAATTTTGCCCCACATAAGAGAAATTTCTGCAATTTTGCCCCAAAATAAGGTAAATTCCTGCAATTTTGCCCCAAAATAAAGGAAATTTCTGGAATTTTGCCCAAATATAAGGTAAATTCCTGCAATTTTGCCCCAAAATAAAGAAAATTTCTGGAATTTTGCCCCAAAATAAGGAGAATTTCTGATTTTTGCCCCAAAATAAATGGAATTTCTGCCTTTTTGCTTCTCAATAAGTGGAATTTCTGTCTTTTCCCCCAAAACAAAGGGAATTTCTGTCTTTTTGCCCCAAAATAAGGGGAATTTCTTACTTATTACCCTAAAATAAGTGAAATTTCTGCAATTTTGCCCCAAAATAAGGGAAATTTCTGCCTTTTTGCCCTGAAATAAGGGGAATTTCAGCCTTTATACCTCAAAATAAGAGGAATTTCTGCATTTTTGCCACAAAATATTAGGAATTTCTGACTTTTTGCCCTAAAATAAGGAAAATTTCTGCCTTTTTTCCCTGAAATAAGTGAAATTTCTGCAATTTTGCCCCAAAATAAGTGAAATTCTGCAATTTTGCCCCAAAATAAGGAAAATTTCTGGAATTTTGCCCCAAAATAAGTGGAATTTCTAAGTTTTGCCCCAAAATAAGAAGAATTTCTGTCTTTTTGCCCCAACATATAGGGAATTTCTGACTTTTTGCCCCACAACTTTGGGAATTTCTGCAATTTTGCTCCAAAATACGGGGAATTTCTGCCTTTTTGCCCTGAAATATGTGAAATTTCAGCAATTTTACCCCTAAATAAGGTGAATCTCTGCTTTTTTGCCCCAAAATAAAAAAAAAATTTTGCTTTTTTTCTCTGAAATATGTGAAATTTCTGCAATTTTCCCCTAAAATAAGGGAAAATTTTGCAATTTTTTCCCATAATAAGGGAGATTTCTGCAATTTTGCCCCAAAATAAGGGGAATTTCTTATTTTTTGCCCCAAAACAAAGGAAATTTCAGCCTTTTTACCTGAAAATAAGTGAAATTTCTGAAATTTTGCCCCAAATAAGAGAAATTTCTGCAATTTTGCCCCAAAATAAGGTAAATTCCTGCAATTTTGCCCCAAAATAAAGGAAATTTCTGGAATTTTGCCCCAAAATAAGGGGAATTTCTGATTTTTGCCCCAAAATAAAGGGAATTTCTGCCTTTTGCCCCAAAATTAGGGGAATTTCTGCAATTTTGCTTCAAAATACGGGGAATTTCTGCCTTTTTGCCTGAAAATAATGGGAATGCATATCTTTTTGCCATAAAAAGGGAAATTTCTTCATTTTTGCTTCAAATTAGGGGAATTTCTGCTTTTTTGCCTCTAAATAAGTGGAATTTTTGTCTTTTTCCCCCAAAACAAAGGGAATTTCTGTATTTTTGCCCCAAAATAAGGGGAATTTTTGACTTATTACCCTAAATTAAGTGAAATTTCTGCAATTTCACCTCAAAATAAGGGAAATTTCTGCCTTTTTGCCCTGAAATATGGCGAATTTCAGCCTTTATACCTCAAAATAAGGGGAATTTCTGCATTTTTGCCACAAAATATTAGGAATTTCTCACTTTTTGCCCCAAAATAAGGAAAATTTCTGCCTTTTTTCCCTGAAATAAGTGAAATTTCTGCAATTTTGCCCCAAAATAAGTGAAATTTTGCAATTTTGCTCCAAAATATAAAAAATTTCTGGAATTTTGCCCCAAAATAAGTAGAATTTCTAAGTTTTGCCCCAAAATAAGAAGAAATTCTGTCTTTTTGCCCCAACATATATGGAATTTCTGTTATTTTGCCCCATAACTAGGGGAATTTCTGCAAATTTATTCCAAAATACGGGGAATTTCTGCCTTTTTGCCCTGAAATATGTGAAATTTCTGCAATTTTACCCCTAATTAAGGTAAATTTCTAATTTTTTGTCCCAAAATAATAGGAATTTCTGCCTTTTTGCCCCAAAATAAAAAAAAATTTTTGCTTTTTTTCTCTGAAATAAGTGAAATTTCTTCAATTTTCCTCTAAAATAAGGGAAATTTTTGCAATTTTTTCCCATAAGGGAGATTTCTGCAATTTTGCCCCAAAATAAGGGTATTTTTTTCTTTTTGCCCCAAAACAAAGGAAATTTCAGCCTTTTTACCTGAAAATAAGTGAAATTTCTGAAATTTTGCCCCAAATAAGGGAAATTCTGCAATTTTGCCCCAAAATAAGGTAAATTCCTGCAATTTTGCCCCAAAATAAAGGAAATTTCTGGAATTTTGCCCCAAAATAAGGAGAATTTCTGATTTTTTGCCCCAAAATAAAGGGAATTTCTGCCTTTTTGCTTCTCAATAAGTGGAATTTCTGTCTTTTCCCCCAAAACAAAGGGAATTTCTGTCTTTTTGCCCCAAAATAAGGGGAATTTCTGACATATTACCCTAAAATAAGTGAAATTTCTGCAATTTTGCCCCAAAATAAGGGAAATTTCTACATTTTTGCCCTGAAATAAGGGGAATTTCAGCCTTTATACCTCAAAATAAGGGGAATTTCTGCATTTTTGCCACAAAATATTAGGAATTTCTGACTTTTTGCCCTAAAATAAGGAAAATTTCTGCCTTTTTTCCCTGAAATAAGTGAAATTTCTGCAATTTTGCCCCAAAATAAGTGAAATTTTGCAATTTTGCCCCAAAATAAGGAAAATTTCTGGAATTTTGCCCCACAATAAGTGGAATTTCTAAGTTTTGCCCCAAAATAAGGGGAATTTCTGTCTTTTTGCCCCAACATATAAGGAATTTCTGTCTTTTGGCCCCACAACTAGGGGAATTTCTGCAATTTTGCTCCAAAATACGGGGAATTTCTGTCTTTTTGCCCTGAAATATGTGAAATTTCTGCAATTTTACCCCTAAATAAGGTGAATTTCTGCTTTTTTGCCCCAAAATAAGAAAAATTTTTGCTTTTTTTCTCTGATTACAGTGAAATTTCTGCAATTTTCCCCTAATCTAAGGGAAATTTTTGCAATTTTTTCCCATAATAAGGGAGATTTCTGCAATTTTGCCCCAAAATAAGGGGAATTTCTTCCTTTTTGCCCCAAAACAAAGGAAATTTCAGCCTTTTTACCTGAAAATAAGTGAAATTTCTGAAATTTTGCCCCAAATAAGGGAAATTTCTGCAATTTTGCCCCAAAATAAAATAAATTCCTGCAATTTTGCCCCAAAATAAAGGAAATTTCTGGAATTTTGCCCCAAAATAAGGGGAATTTCTGATTTTTGCCCCAAAATAAAGAGAATTTCTGCCTTTTGCCCCAAAATTAGGGGAATTTCTGCAATTTTGCTTCAAAATACGAGGAATTTCTGCCTTTTTGCCTGAAAATAATGGAAATGCATATATTTTTGCCATAAAAAGGGAAATTTCTTCATTTTTGCTTCAAAATAAGAGAAATTTCTGCCTTTTTGCTTCTCAATAAGTGGAATTTCTGTCTTTTTCCTTGAAAACAAAGGGAATTTCTGTCTTTTTTGCCCCAAAAGAAGAAGAATTTCTGACTTATTACCCTAAAATAAGTGAAATTTCTGCAATTTTGCCCTAAAATAAGGGAAATTTCTGCCTTTTTGCCCTGAAATAAAGGGAATTTCAGCCTTTATACCTCAAAATAAGGGGAATTTCTGCATTTTTGCCACAAAATATTAGGAATTTCTGACTTTTTGCCCCAAAATAAGGAAAATTTCTGCCTTTTTCCCTGAAATAAGTGAAATTTCTGCAATTTTGCCCCCAAAAAAGTGAAATTTTGCAATTTTGCTCCAAAATAAGAAAAATTTCTGGAATTTTGCCCCAAAATAAGTGGAATTTCTAAGTTTTGCCCCAAAATAAGGAGAAATTCTGTCTTTTTGCCCCAACAAATAGGGAATTTCTGTTATTTTGCCCCACAACTAGGGGAATTTCTGCAATTTTGCTCCAAAATACGGGGAATTTCTGCCTTTTTGCCCTGAAATATGTGAAATTTCTGCAATTTTACCCCTAAATAAGGTGAATTTCTCCTTTTTTGCCCCAAAATAATGGAAATTTCTGCCTTTTGCCCAAAATAAGAAAAATTTTTGCTTTTTTTCTCTGAAATAAGTGAAATTTCTGCAATTTTCCCCTAAAATAAGAGAAATTTTTGCAATTTTTTCCCATGATAAGGGAGATTTCTGCAATTTTGCCCCAAAATAAGGGGAATTTCTTCCTTTTTTCCCCAAAAAAAGGAAATTTCAGCCTTTTTACCTGAAAATAAGTGAAATTTCTGAAATTTTGCCCCAAATAAGAGAAATTTCTGCAATTTTGCCCCAAAATAAGGTAAATTCCTGCAATTTTGCCACAAAATAAAGGAAATTTCTGGAATTTTGCCCCCAAATAAGGGGAATTTCTGATTTTTGCCCCAAAATAAAGGGAATTTCTGCCTTTTGCCCCAAAATTAGGGGAATTTCTGCAATTTTGCTCCAAAATACGGGGAATTTCTGCCTTTTTGCCTGAAAATAATGGGGATCCATAACTTTTTGCCATAAAAAGGGAAATTTCTTCATTTTTGCTCCAAAATAAGTGGAATTTCTGCCTTTTTGCTTCTCAATAAGTGGAATTTCTGTCTTTTTTTCCCAAAACAAAGGGAATTTCTGTCTTTTTTGTCCCAAAATAAGGGGAATTTCTGACTTATTACCCTAAAATAAGTGAAATTTCTGCAATTTTTTCCCCAAAATAAGGGAAATTTCGACCTTTTTGTCCTGAAATAAGAGGAATTTTAGCCTTTATACCTCAAAATAAGGGGAATTTCTGCATTTTTGCCACAAAATATTAGGAATTTCTGACTTTTTGCCCCAAAATAAGGAAAATTTCTGCCTTTTTCCCTGAAATAAGTGAAATTTCTGCAATTTTGCCCCCAAAAAAGTGAAATTTTGCAATTTTGCTCCAAAATAAGAAAAATTTCTGGAATTTTGCCCCAAAATAAGTGGAATTTCTAAGTTTTGCCCCAAAATAAGGAGAAATTCTGTCTTTTTGCCCCAACAAATAGGGAATTTCTGTAATTTTGCCCCACAACTAGGGGAATTTCTGCAATTTTGCTCCAAAATACGGGGAATTTCTGCCTTTTTGCCCTGAAATATGTGAAATTTCTGCAATTTTACCCCTAAATAAGGTGAATTTCTCCTTTTTTGCCCCAAAATAATGGAAATTTCTGCCTTTTGCCCAAAATAAGAAAAATTTTTGCTTTTTTTCTCTGAAATAAGTGAAATTTCTGCAATTTTCCCCTAAAATAAGAGAAATTTTTGCAATTTTTTCCCATGATAAGGGAGATTTCTGCAATTTTGCCCCAAAATAAAGGGAATTTCTTCCTTTTTTCCCCAAAAAAAGGAAATTTCAGCCTTTTTACCTGAAAATAAGTGAAATTTCTGAAATTTTGCCCCAAATAAGAGAAATTTCTGCAATTTTGCCCCAAAATAAGGTAAATTCCTGCAATTTTGCCACAAAATAAAGGAAATTTCTGGAATTTTGCCCCCAAATAAGGGGAATTTCTGATTTTTGCCCCAAAATAAAGGGAATTTCTGCCTTTTGCCCCAAAATTAGGGGAATTTCTGCAATTTTGCTCCAAAATACGGGGAATTTCTGCCTTTTTGCCTGAAAATAATGGGGATCCATAACTTTTTGCCATAAAAAGGGAAATTTCTTCATTTTTGCTCCAAAATAAGTGGAATTTCTGCCTTTTTGCTTCTCAATAAGTGGAATTTCTGTCTTTTTTTCCCAAAACAAAGGGAATTTCTGTCTTTTTTGTCCCAAAATAAGGGGAATTTCTGACTTATTACCCTAAAATAAGTGAAATTTCTGCAATTTTTTCCCCAAAATAAGGGAAATTTCGGCCTTTTTGTCCTGAAATAAGAGGAATTTTAGCCTTTATACCTCAAAATAAGGGGAATTTCTGCATTTTTGCAACAAAATATTAGGAATTTCTGACTTTTTGCCCCAAAATAAGGAAAATTTGTGCCTTTTTTCCCTGAAATAAGTGAAATTTCTGCAATTTTGCCCCAAAATAAGTGAAATTTTGCAATTTTGCCCCAAAATAAGGAAAATTTCTGGAATTTTGCCCCAAAATAAGTAGAATTTCTAAGTTTTGCCCCAAAATAAAAAGAATTTCTTTCTTTTTACCCCAACATATAGGGAATTTCTGTCTTTTTGCCCCACAACTAGGGGAATTTCTGCAATTTTGCTCCAAAATACAGGGAATTTCTGCCTTTTTGCCCTGAAATATGTGAAATTTCTGCAATTTTACCCCTAAATAAGGTGAATTTCTACTTTTTTGCCCCAAAATAAGGGAAATTTCTGCCTTTTTGTCCTGAAATATGTAAAATTTCTGCAATTTTACCCCAAAATAAGGTGAATTTCTGCCTTTTTGCCACAAATTAATGGGAATTTCTGCCTTTTTGCCCCAAAATAAGAAAAATTTTTGCTTTTTTTCTCTGAAATAAGTGAAATTTCTGCAATTTTCCCCTAAAATAAGGGAAATTTTTGCCATTTTTTCCTATAATAAGGGAGATTTCTGCAATTTTGCCCCAAAATAAGGGGAATTTCTTTCTTTTTGCCCCAAAACAAAGAAAATTTCAGCCTTTTTAACTGAAAATTAGTGAAATTTCTGAACTTTTGCCCCAAAATAAGGTAAATTCCTGCAATTTTGCCCCAAAATAAAGGAAATTTCTGGAATTTTGCCCCAAAATAAGGGGAATTTCTGATTTTTGCCAAAAAAAGGAAATTTCTGCCTTTTGCCCCAATATTAGGGGAATTTCTGCAATTTTGCTCCAAAATACGGGGAATTTCTACCTTTTTCCCTGAAAATAATGTGAATGCATAACTTTTTGCCATAAAAAGGGAAATTTCTTCATTTTTGCTCCAAAATAAGTGGAATATCTGCCTTTTTGCTTCTCAATAAGTGGAATTTCTGTCTTTTTCCCCCAAAACAAAGGGAATTTCTGTCTTTTTTGCCCCAAAATAAGGGGAATTTCTGACTTATTACCCTAAAATAAGTGAAATTTCTGCAATTTTGTCCCCAAAATAAGGGAAATTTCGGCCTTTTTGTCCTGAAATAAGGGGAATTTCAGCCTTTATACCTCAAAATAAGGGGAATTTCTGCATTTTTGCCACAAAATATTAGGAATTTCTGACTTTTTGCCCCAAAAAAATGAAAATTTCTGCCTTTTTTCCCTGAAATAAGTGAAATTTCTGCAATTTTGCCCCAAAATAAGTGAAATTTTGCAATTTTGCCCCTAAAATAAGGAAAATTTCTGGAATTTTGCCCCAAAATAAGTGGAATTTCTAAGTTTTGCCCCAAAATAAGGAGAATTTCTGTCTTTTTGCCCTAACATATAGGGAATTTCTGTCTTTTTGCCCCACAACTAGGGGAATTTCTGCAATTTTGCTCCAAAATACGGGGAATTTCTGTCTTTTTGCCCTGAAATATGTGAATTTTCTGCAATTTTACCCCTAAATAAGGTAAATTTCTGCTTTTTTGCCCCAAAATAATGGGAATTTCTGCCTTTTTGCCCCAAAATAAGAAAGAATTTTGCTTCTTTTCTCTGAAATAAGTGAAATTTCTGCAATTTTCCCCTAAAATAAAAAAAATTTTTGCAATTTTTTCCCATAATAAGGGAGATTTCTGCAATTTTGCCCCAAATAAGGGGAATTTCTTCCTTTTTGCCCCAATACAAAGGAAATTTCAGCCTTTTTACCTGAAAATAAGTGAAATTTCTGAAATATTGCCCCAAATAAGAAAAATTACTACAATTTTGCCCCAAAATAAGGTAAATTCCTGCAATTTTGCCCCAAAACAAAGGAAATTTCTTGAATTTTCCCCAAAATAAGGGGAATTTCTGATTTTTGCCACAAAATATAGGGAATTTCTGCCTTTTGCCCCAAAATTAGGAGAATTTCTGCAATTTTGCTCCAAAATACGGGGAATTTCTGCCTTTTTGCCTGAAAATAATGGGAATGCATACCTTTTTGCCATAAAAAGGGAAATTTCTTCATTTTTGCTCCAAAATAAAGGGAATTTCTGCCTTTTTGCCTCTAAGTAAGTGGAATTTCTGTCTTTTTCCCCCAAAACAAAGAGAATTTCTGTCTTTTTTGCCCCAAAATAAGGGGAATTTCTGACTTATTACCCTGAAGTAAGTGAAATTTCTGCAATTTTGCCCCAAAATAAGGGAAATTTCTGCAATTTTGCCCCAATGTAAAGGAAATTTCTGCAAATTTGTCCCAAAATAAGGGAAATTTCTGACTGTTTGCTCCCAAAAAAAGGAGATCTTCTGTGTTTTTGCCCCAAAATAGGGAGAATTTCTGCCTTTTTGCCCGATAATTATGAGAATTTCTGCAATTTTGCTTCAAAATACGGGGAATTTCTGCTTTTTATCCCGAAAGTAAGGGGAATGCATACCTTTTTGCCATAAAAATGTAAATTTCTTCATTTTTGCTCCAAAATAATGGGAATTTCTGCCTTTTTGCCTCTAAATAAGTGGAATTTCTGTCTTTTCCTCCAAAATAAAGAGAATTTTTGTCTTTTTTGCCCCAAAATAAGGGGAATTTCTGACTTATTACCCTGAAATAAGTGAAATTTCTGCAATTTTGCCCCAAAATAAGGGAAATTTCTGCCTCTTTGCCCTCAAATAAGGGGAATTTCAGCCTTTTTACCTCAAAATAAGGGGAATTCCTGCCTTTTTTACACAAAATAAGGAAAATTTCTAAATTTTCCCTGAAATAAGTAAAATTTCTGCAATTTTGCCCCAAAATAAGTGAAATTTCTGCAATTATGCCCCAAAATAAGTGAAATTTCTGCAATTATGCCCCAAAATAAGGGAAATTTCTGGAATTTTGCCCCAAAATAAGTGGAATTTCTAAGTTTTGCCCCAAAATAAGGAGAATTTCTGTCGTTTTGCCTCTAAATAAGTGAAATTTCTGCAATTTTTCCCCAAAATAAGGAAAATTTCTGCCTTTTTGCCCCCCAAATAAAGGGAATTTCAGCCTTTTTACCTCAAAATAATGGAAATTTCTACATTTTTGCCACAAAATATTAAGAATTTCTGCATTTTTGCCCAAAAATAAGGAAAATATCTGCCTTTTTTCTCTGAAATAAGTGAAATTTCTCCAATTTTGCCCTAAAATAAGTGAAATTTCTGCAATTTTTCCCCAAAATAAGGGAAATTTCTGGAATTTTGCCCAAAAATATGTGGAATTTCTGAGTTTTGCCCCAAAGTAAGGAGAATTTCTGTCTTTTTTCCTCAACATATAGGGAATTTCTGCCTTTTTGCCCCACAATTAGGGGAATTTCTGCAATTTTGCTCCAAAATACAGGGAATTTCTGCCTTTTCCCAAAAATAAAGGGAATGCATAACTTTTTGCCATAAAAAAGGGAAATTTCTTCATTTATTGCTCCAAAATAAGGAGAATTTCTGCCTTTTTGCCTCTAAATAAGTGGAATTTCTGTCTTTTTCCCCCAAAACAAAAAGAATTTCTGTCTTTTTTGCCCCAAAATAAGGGGAATTTCTGACTTATTACCCTGAAATAAGTGAAATTTCTGCAATTTTGCCCCAAAATAAGGAAAATTTCTCAATTTTGCCCCAATGTAAAGGAAATTTCTGCAATTTTGCCCCAAAATAAGGGAAATTTCTGACTATTTGCTCCCGAAAAAAGGAGATTTTCTGTCTTTTTTCCCCAAAATAAGGAGAATTTCTGCCTTTTTGCCTGAAAATTATGAGAATTTCTGCAATTTTGCTTTAAAATACGGGGAATTTCTGCTTTTTATCCCGAAAGTAAAGGGGAATGCATACCTTTTTGCCATAAAAAGGCAAATTTCTTCATTTTTGCTCCAAAATCAGGGAAATTTCTGCCTTTTTGCCTCTAAATAAGTGGAATTTCTGTCTTTTCCTCCAAAATAAAGGGAATTTCTGTCTTTTTTGCCCCAAAATAAGGGGAATTTCTGACTTATTACCCTGAAATTAGTGAAATTTCTGCAATTTTGCCCCAAAATAAGGGAAATTTCTGCCTCTTTGCCCTCAAATAAGGGGAATTTCAGAATTTTACCTCAAAATAAGAAGAATTCCTTCCTTTCTTACCCAAAATAAGAAAAATTTCTAACTTTTTTCATTGAAATAAGAAAAATTTCTGCAATTTTGCAACAAAATAAGTGAAATTTCTGCAATTTTGCCCCAGAATAAGGGAAATTTCTGGAATTTTGCACCAAAATAAGTGGAATTTCTGAGTTTTGCCCCAAAATAAGGAGAATTTCTGTCTTTTTGCCCCAACATAAAAAAATTTCTGCATTTTTGCCCCACAATTAGGGGAATTTCTGCAATTTTGCTCCAAAATATGAGGAATTTCTGCCTTTTTGCCCGAAAATAAGAACAATGCATAACTTTTTGCCTTAAAAAAGGGAAATTTCTTCATTTTTGCTCCAAAATAAAGGGAATTTCTGCTTTTTTGCCTCTAAATAAGTGGAATTTCTGTCTTTTTCCCCCAAAACAAAGGGATTTTCTGTCTTTTTTGCCCCAAAATAAGGGGAATTTCTGACTTATTACCCTGAAATAAGTGAAATTTCTGCAATTTTGCCCCAAAATAAGGGAAATTTCTGCCTTTTTGCCCCCAAATAAGGGCAATTTAAGCCTTTTTACGTCAAAATAAAATGAATTTCTGCCTTTTTGCCCCAAAATAACAAAATTTCTTTTTTTTTCCATGAAATAAGGGAAATTTCTGCAATTTTGCCCAAAATAAGTGAAATTTCTGCATTTTTGCCCCAAAATAAGGGAAATTTCTTGAATTTTGTCCCAAAATAAGTGGAATTTCTGAGTTTTGCCCCAAAATAAGGAGAATTTCTGTCTTCTTGCCCAACAACTAGGGGAATTTCTGCAATTTTGCCCTGAAATAAGGAGAATTTCAGCCTTTATACTTCAAATAAGGGGAATTTCTGCATTTTTGCCACAAAATATTAGGAATTTCTGACTTTTTGCCCCAAAATAAGGAAAATTTCTGCCTTTTTTCCCTGAAATAAGTGAAATTTCTGCAATTTTGCCCCAAAATAAGTGAAATTTTGCAATTTTGCCCCAAAAGAAGGAAAATTTCTGGAATTTTGCCCCAAAATAAGTGGAATTTCTGAGTTTTGCCCCAAAATAAGGAGAATTTCTGTCTTTCTGCCCCAACATATAAGGAATTTTTGTTTTTTTGCCCCACAACTAGGGGAATTTCTGCAATTTTGCTCTCAAATACGGGGATTTTCTGCGTTTTTGCCCTGAAATATGTGAAATTTCTGCAATTTTACCCCTAAATAAGGTGAATTTCTGCTTTTTTGCTCCAAAATAATGGGAATCTCTGCATTTTTGCCCAAAAATAAGAAAAATTTTTGCTTTTTTTCTCTGAAATAAGTGAAATTTCTGCAATTTTCCCCTAAAATAAGGGAAATTTTTGCAATTTTTTCCCATAATAATGCAGATTTCTGCAATTTTGCCCCAATATAAGGGGAATTTCTTACTTTTTGCCCCAAAACAAAGGAAATTTCAGCCTTTTTACCTGAATATAAGTGAAATTTCTGAAATTTTGCCCCAAATAAGGGAAATTTCTGCAATTTTGCCCCAAAATAAGGTAAATTCCTTCAATTTTGCCCCAAAATAAAGGAAATTTCTGGAATTTTGCCCCAAAATAAGGGGAATTTCTAATTTTTGCCCCAAAACAAAGGGAATTTCAGCCTTTTGGCCCAAAATTAGGGGAATTTCTGCAATTTTGCTCCAAAATACGAGGAATTTCTGCCTTTTTGCCTGAAAATAATGGGAATGCATAACTTTTGGCCATAAAAAGGGAAATTTCTTCATTTTTGCTCCAAAATAAAGGGAATTTCTGCCTTTTTGCCGCTAAATAAGTGGAATTTCTGTCTTTTTTTCCTAAAACAAAGAGAATTTCTGTATTTTTTGCCCCAATATAAGGGGAATTTCTGACTTATTACCCTGAAGTAAGTGAAATTTCTGCAATTTTGACCCAAAATAAGGGAAATTTCTGCAATTTTGCTCCAAAATACGGGGATTTTCTGCGTTTTTGCCCTGAAATATGTGAAATTTCTGCAATTTTACCCCTAAATAAGGTGAATTTCTGCTTTTTTGCTCCAAAATAATGGGAATCTCTGCATTTTTGCCCAAAAATAAGAAAAATTTTTGCTTTTTTTCTCTGAAATAAGTGAAATTTCTGCAATTTTCCCCTAAAATAAGGGAAATTTTTGCATTTTTTTCCCATAATAAGGCAGATTTCTGCAATTTTGCCCCAAAATAAGGGGAATTTCTTCCTTTTTGCCCCAAAACAAAGGAAATTTCAGCCTTTTTACCTGAATATAAGTGAAATTTCTGAAATTTTGCCCCAAATAAGGGAAATTTCTGCAATTTTGCCTCAAAATAAGGTAAATTCCTTCAATTTTGCCCCAAAATAAAGGAAATTTCTGAAATTTTGCCCCAAAATAAGGGGAATTTCTGATTTTTGCCCTAAAATAAAGGGAATTTCTGCCTTTTGGCCCAAAATTAGGGGAATTTCTGCAATTTTGCTCCAAAATACGGGGAATTTCTGCCTTTTTGCCTGAAAATAATGGGAATGCATAACTTTTGGCCATAAAAAGGGAAATTTCTTCATTTTTGCTCCAAAATGAAGAGAATTTCTGCCTATTTGCCTCTAAATAAGTGGAATTTCTGTCTTTTTTTCCCGAAACAAAGAGAATTTCTGTCTTTTTTGCCCCAAAATAAGGGGAATTTCTGACTTATTACCCTGAAGTAAGTGAAATTTCTGCAATTTTGACCCAAAATAAGGGAAATTTCTGCAATTTTGCTCCAAAATACGGGGATTTTCTGCGTTTTTGCCCTGAAATATGTGAAATTTCTGCAATTTTACCCCTAAATAAGGTGAATTTCTGCTTTTTTGCTCCAAAATAATGGGAATCTCTGCATTTTTGCCCAAAAATAAGAAAAAATTTTGCTTTTTTTCTCTGAAATAAGTGAAATTTCTGCAATTTTCCCCTAAAATAAGGGAAATTTTTGCAATTTTTTCCCATAATAAGGCAGATTTCTGCAATTTTGCCCCAAAATAAGGGGAATTTCTTCCTTTTTGCCCCAAAACAAAGGAAATTTCAGCCTTTTTACCTGAATATAAGTGAAATTTCTGAAATTTTGCCCCAAATAAGGGAAATTTCTGCAATTTTGCCCCAAAATAAGGTAAATTCCTTCAATTTTGCCCCAAAATAAAGGAAATTTCTGGAATTTTGCCCCAAAATAAGGGGAATTTCTGATTTTTGCCCCAAAATAAAGGGAATTTCTGCCTTTTGGCCCAAAATTAGGGGAATTTCTGCAATTTTGCTCCAAAATACGGGGAATTTCTGCCTTTTTGCCTGAAAATTATGGGAATGCATAACTTTTGGCCATAAAAAGGGAAATTTCTTCATTTTTGCTCCAAAATAAAGGGAATTTCTGCCTTTTTGCCTCTAAATAAGTGAAATTTCTGTCTTTTTTTTCCAAAACAAAGAGAATTTCTGTATTTTTTGCCCCAAAATAAGGGGAATTTCTGACTTATTACCCTGAAGTAAGTGAAATTTCTGCAATTTTGACGCAAAATAAGGGAAATTTCTGCAATTTTGCCCCAATGTAAAGGAAATTGCTGCAATTTTGCCCCAAAATAAGGGGAATTTCTGAATGTTTGCTCCCGAAAAAAGAAGATCTTCTGTCTTTTTGCCCCAAAATAAGTAGAATTTCTGCCTTTTTGGCCGAAAATTATGAGAATTTCTGCAATTTTGCTTCAAAATATGGGTAATTTCTGCTTTTTATCCCGAAAGTAAGGGGAATGCATACCTTTTTGCTATAAAAAGGTAAATTTCTTCATTTTTGCTCCAAAATAAGGGGAATTTCTGCCTTTTTGCCTCTAAATAAGGGGAATTTCTGTCTTTTTCCCCCAAAACAAAGGGAATTTCTGTCTTTTTTGCCCCAAAATAACGGGAATTTCTGACTTATTACCCTGAAATAAGTGAAATTTCTGCAATTTTGCCCAAAAATAAAGAAAATTTCTGCAATTTTGCCCCAATGTAAAAGATATTTCTGCAATTTTCCCCCAAAATAAAAGAAATTTCTGACTGTTTGCTTCCGAAAAAAGGAGATTTTCTGTTATTTTTCCCCAAAATAAGGAAAATTTGTGCCTTTTTCCCCTGAAATAAGTGAAATTTCTGCAATTTTGCCCCAAAATAAGTGAAATTTCTGCAATTTTGCCCCAAAATAAGGGAAATTTCTAGTATTTTGCCCCAAAATAAGTGGAATTTCTAAGTTTTGCCCCAAAATAAGGAGAATTTTTGTCTTTTTGCCTCTAAATAATGAAATTTCTGCAATTTTGCCCCAAAATAAGGGAAATTTCTGCCTTTTTGCCCCCAAATAAGGGGAATTTCAGCCTTTTTACCTCAAAATAAGGGGAATTTCTGCCTTTTTCCTTGAAAATATTAGGAATTTCTGCCTCTTTGCCCCAAAATAAAGAAAATTTCTGAATTTTTTCCCTGAAATAAGTGAAATTTCTGCAATTTTGCCCCAAAATAAGTGAAATTTGTGCAATTTTGCCCCAAAGGAAGGGAAATTTCTAAAATTTTGCCCCAAAATAAGTGGAATTTCTGAGTTTTGCCCCAAAATAAGAAGAATTTTTGTCTTTTTGCCCCAACATATAGGGAATTTCTGTGTTTCTGCACCACAACTAGGGGAATTTCTGCAATTATGCTCCAAAATACGGGAAATTTCTGCCTTTTTGCCCGAAAATAAGAAGAATGCAAAACTTTTTGCCATAAAAAAGGGAAATTTCTTCATTTTTGCTCCAAAATAAGGGAAATTTCTGCCTTTTTGCCTCCAAATAAGTGGAATTTCTGTCTTTTTCCTCAAAACAAAAAAAATTTCTGTCTTTTTTGCCTCAAAATAAGGGGAATTTCTGACTTATTACATTGAAATAAGTGAAATTTCTGCAATTTTGCCCCAAAATAAAGGAAATTTCTGCCTTTTTGCCATGAAATATGTGAAATTTTTGCAATTTTACCCCAAAATAAGGTGAATTTCTGCCTTTTTGCCACAAATTAATGGGAATTTCAGCCTTTTTGGCCCAAAATAAAAAAATTTTTGCTTTTTTTCTCTGAAATAAGTGAAATTTCTGCAATTTTGCCCGAAAATAAGGAAAATTTCTGCAATTTTTCTCAATAATAAGGAAAATTTCTGAAATTTTGCCCAAAATAAGGGGAATTTCTCCTTTTTTGCCCCAAAATAAAGGAAATTTCAGCTTTTTTCCCTGAAAATAAGTGAAATTTCTGCAATTTTGCCCCAAATAAGGGAAATTTCTTAAATTTTGCCCCAAAATAAGGTAAATTCCTGTAATGTTGTCCCAAAATAAAGGAAATTTCGTAAATTATACCCCAAAAGAAGGGGATTTTCTGATTTTTGCCCCAAAATAAAAGGAATTTCTGCCTTTTGCCCCAAAATTAGGGAATTTCTCCCTTTTTGCCCGAAAATTATGAGAATCTGCAATTTTGCTTCAAAATACGGGGAATTTCTGCTTTTTATCCCGAATGTATGGGGAATGTATACCTTTTACCACAAAAAAAGAAATTTCTTCATTTTTGCCCCAAAATAAGAGGAATTTCTGCCTTTTTACTTCAAAGTAAGTGAAATTTCTGCCTTTGTACCAAAAAATAAATGGAATTTTTGACTTTTTGCCCCAAAATAAAAGGAATTTTTGAATTATGCCCTGAAATAAGTGAAATTTCTGCAATTTTGCCCCAAAATAAATGAAATTTCTGCCTTTTTACCACAAAATAAAAGGAATTTCTGTCTTTTTGCCCCAAAAAAAGGGAAATTTCTGCCTTTTTGCCCCAAATATAAAGAATTTCAGCCTTTTTACCTCAAAATAAGGGGAATTTCTACATTTTTGCTACAAAATATTAAGAATTTCTGGATTTTTGCCCCAAAATAAGGAAAATTTCTGCCTTTTTTCCCTGAAATAAGTAAAATTTCTCCAATTTTGCCCTAAAATAAGTGAAATTTCTGCAATTTTTCCCCAAAATAAGGGAAATTTCTGGAATTTTGCCCAAAAATAAGTGGAATTTCTGAGTTTTGCCCCAAAATAAGAAGAATTTTTGACTTTTTTCCCCAACATATAGGGAATTTCTGCCTTTTTACCCCACAATTAGGGGAATTTCTGCAATTTTGCTCCCAAATACGGGAAATTTCTGCCTTTTCCCAAAAATAAAGAGAATGCATAACTTTTTGCCATAAAAAAGGGAAATTTCTTCATTTTTGCTCCAAAATAAGGGGAATTTCTGCCTTTTTGCCTCTAAATAAGTGGAATTTCTGTCTTTTTCCCCCAAAACAAAGGAAATTTCTGTCTTTTTTGCGATAAAATAACGGGAATTTCTGACTTATTACTCTGAAATAAGTGAAATTTCTGCAATTTTGCCCCAAAATAAAAAAAAAATTCTGCAATTTTGCCCCAATGTAAAAGAAATTTCTGCAATTTTCCCCCAAAATAAAAGAAATTTTTGACTGTTTGCTTCCGAAAAAAGGAGATTTTCTGTCTTTTTGCCCCAAAATAAGGAGAATTTCTACCTTTTTGCCCGAAAATTATGAGAATTTCTGCAATTTTGCTTCAAAATACGGGGAATTTCTACTTTTTATCCCGAAAGTAAGGGGAATGCATACCTTTTTGCCATAAAAAGGTAAATTTCTTCTTTTTTGCTCCAAAATCAGGGAAATTTCTGCCTTTTTGCCTCTAAATAAGTGGAATTTCTGTCTTTTCCTCCAAAACAAAGGGAATTTCTGTCTTTTTTGCCCCAAAATAAGGGGAATTTCTGACTTATTACCCTGAAATAAGTGAAATTTCTGCAATTTTGCCCCAAAATAAGGGAAATTTCTGCAATTTTGCCCCAATGTAAAGGAAAGTTCTGCAATTTTGCCCCAAAATAAGGGAAATTTCTGACTGTTTGCTCCCGAAAAAAAAAGATTTTCTGTCTTTTTTCCCCAAAATAAGGAGAATTTCTACCTTTTTGCCCGAAAATTATGAGAATTTCTGCAATTTTGCTTCAAAATACGAGGAATTTCTGCTTTTTATCCTGAAAGTAAGGGGAATGCATACCTTTTTGCCATAAAAAGGTAAATTTCTTCATTTTTGCTCGAAAATCAGGGAAATTTCTGCCTGTTTGCCTCTAAATAAGTGGAATTTCTGTCTTTCCCTGCAAAATAAAGGGAATTTCGGTCTTTTTTGCCCCAAAATAAAGGGAATTTCTGACTTATTACCCTGAAATAAGTGAAATTTCTGCAATTTTGCCCCAAAATAAGGGAAATTTCTTTCTCTTTGCCCTCAAATAAGGCGAATTTCAGCTTTTTTACCTCAAAATAAGGGGAATTCCTGCCTTTTTGACCCAAAATAAGGAAAATTTCTAACTTTTTTTTCTGAAATAAGTAAAATTTCTGCAATTTGCCACAAAATAAGTGAAATTTCTGCAATTTTGCCCCAGAATAAGGGAAATTTCTGGAATTTTGCCCCAAAATAAGTGGAATTTCTGAGTTTTGCCCCAAAATAAAGAGAATTTTTTTCTTTTTGCCCCAACATAAAAGGAATTTCTGCATTTTTTCCCCACAATTAGGGGAATTTCTGCAATTTTGCTCCAAAATACGAGGAATTTCTGCCTTTTTGCCCGAAAATTAGAAGAATGCATAACTTTTTGCCTTAAAAAAGGAAAATTTCTTCATTTTTGCTCCAAAATAAAGGGAATTTCTGCTTTTTTGGCTTGAAATAAGTGGAATTTCTGTCTTTTTCCCCCAATATAAAGGGATTTTCTGTCTTTTTTGCCCCAAAATAAGGAAAATTTCTGACTTATTACCCTGAAATAAGTGAAATTTCTGCAATTTTGCCCCAAGAAAAGGGAAATTTCTGACTTTTTGCCCCCAAATAAGGGGAATTTCAGCCTTTTTACCCCAAAATAAGGGGAATTTCTGCCTTTTTGCCCCAAAATAACAAAATTTCTTTTTTTTTCCATGAAATAAGGGAAATTTCTGCAATTTTGCCTAAAATAAGTGAAATTTCTGCAATTTTGCCCCAAGATAAGGGAAATTTCTGGAATTTTGCCCCAAAATAAGTGGAATTTCTGAGTTTTGCCCCAAAATATGGAGAATTTCTGTCTTTTTGCCCCAACATATAGGGAATTTCTGCATTTTTGCCCCACAATTAGGGGAATTTTTGCAATTTTGCTCCAAAATACGGGGAATTTCTGCCTTTATGCCCGAAAATAAGAAGAATACATACCTTTTTGCCTTAAAAAAGGAAAATTTCTTCATTTTTGCTTCAAAATAAGGGGAATTTCTGCTTTTTGCCTCTAAATAAGTGGAATTTCTGTCTTTTCCCCCCAAAACAAAGGGATTTTCTTTCTTTTTTGCCCCAAAATAAGAAAAATTTCTGACTTATTACCCTGAAATAAGTGAAATTTCTGCAATATTGCCCCAAAATAAGGGAATTTTTTGCCTTTCTGCCCACAAATAATGGGAATTTCAGCCTTTTTACCTCAAAATAAGGGAAATTTCTGCATTTTTACCACAAAATATTAGGAATTTCTGCCTTTTTGCCCCAAAATAAAGAAAATTTCTGCCTTTTTTCCCTGAAATAAGTGAAATTTCTGCAATTTTGCCCCAAAATAAGTGGAATTTCTGAGTTTTGCCCCAAAATAAGGAGAATTTCTGTCTTTTTGCCCCAACATATAGGGAATTTCTGTTTTTCTGCCCCACAACTAGGGGAATTTCTGCAATTTTGCCCTGAAATAAGAGGAATTTCAGGCTTTATACCTCAAAATAAGGGGAATTTCAGCATTTTTGCCACAAAATATTAGGAATTTCTGACTTTTTGCCTCAAAATAATAAAAATTTCTGCCTTTGTTCCCTGAAATAAGTGAAATTATTGCAATTTTGCCCCAAAATAAGTGAAATTTTGCAATTTTGCCCTAAAAGAAAGAAAATTTCTGGAATTTTGCCCCAAAATAAGTGGAATTTCTAAGTTTTGCCCCAAAATAAGGAGAATTTCTGTTTTTTTGCCTCAACATATAGGGAATTTCTGTCTTTTTGCCCCACAACAAAGGGGATTTCTGCAATTTTGCTCCAAAATATGGGGAATTTCTGCCTTTTTGCCCTGAAATATGGGAAATTTCTGCAATTTTACCCCTAAATAAGGTGTATTTTCTTTTTTGCCCCAAAATAATGGGAATTTCTTCCTTTTGCCCCAAAATTAGAGGAATTTCTGCAATTTTGCTCCAAAATAGGGAAATTTCTGCCTTTTTGCCCGAGAATTATGAGAATTTCTGCAATTTGGTTTCAAAATACGGGGAATTTCTGCTTTTTATCCCGAAAGTAAGGGGAATGCATACCTTTTTGCCATAAAAAGGTAAATTTCTTCATTTTTGTTCCAAAATAAGGGGAATTTCTGCCTTTTTGCCTCTAAATAAGTGGAATTTCTGTCTTTTTCCCCCAAAAACAAAGGAAATTTCTGTCTTTTTTGCCCCAAAATAAGGGGATTTTCTGAGTTATTACCCTGAAATAAGTGAAATTTCTGCAATTTTGCCCCAAAATAAGTGAAATTTCTGCAATTGTGGCTTAAAATAAAAGAAATTTCTGGAATTTTGGCCCAAAATAAGTGGAATTTCTAAGTTTTGCCCTAAAATAAGGAGAATTTCTGTCTTTTTGCCTCTAAATAAGTGAAATTTCTGCAATTTTGCCCCAAAATAAGGGAAATTTCTGTTTTTTTGCCCCAAAATAAGGGGAATTTCAGCCTTTTTACCTCAAAATAAGGGAAATTTCTGAATTTTGCCAGAAAATATAAGGAATTTCTGCCTTTTTGCCCCAAAATATAGAAAATTTCTGCCTTTTTTCCCTGAAATAAGTGAAATTTCTGCAATTTTGCCCCAAAATAAGTGAAATTTCTGCAATTTTGTTCCAAAATAAGGGAAATTTCTAGAATTTTGCCCCAAAATAAGTGGAATTTCTGAGTTATGCCCCAAAATAAGGAGAATTTCTGTATTTGTGCCCCAACATATTGGGAATTTCTGTCTTTCTGCACCACAACTAGGGGAATTTCTTCAATTATGCTCCAAAATACAGGGAATTTCTGCCTTTTTGCCTCTAAATAAGTGGAATTTCTGTCTTTTCCTCCAAAACAAAGGGAATTTCTGTCTTTTTTGCCCCAAAATAAGGGGAATTTCTGACTTATTACCCTGAAATAAGTGAAATTTCTGCAATTTTGCCCCAAAATAAGGGAAATTTCTGCAATTTTGCCCCAATGTAAAGGAAAGTTCTGCAATTTTGCCCCAAAATAAGGGAAATTTCTGACTGTTGGCTCCCGAAAAAAAAAGATTTTCTGTCTTTTTTCCCCAAAATAAGGAGAATTTCTACCTTTTTGCCCGAAAATTATGAGAATTTCTGCAATTTTGCTTCAAAATACGAGGAATTTCTGCTTTTTATCCTGAAAGTAAGGGGAATGCATACCTTTTTGCCATAAAAAGGTAAATTTCTTCATTTTTGTTCCAAAATAAGGGAAATTTCTGCCTTTTTGCCTCTAAATAAGTGGAATTTCTGTCTTTTTCTCTCAAAACAAAAAAAAATCTGTCTTTTTTGCCTCAAAATAAGGGGAATTTCTGACTTATTACACTGAAATATGTGAAATTTCTGCAATTTTGCCCCAAAATAAGGGAAATTTCTGCCTTTTTGCCCTAAAATATGCGAAATTTCTGCAACTTTACCCCAAAATAAGGTGAATTTCTGCCTTTTTGCCACAAATTAATGGGAATTTCTGCCTTTTTGCCCCAAAATAAGAAAAATTTTTGCTTTTTTTTTCTGAAATAAGTGAAATTTCTGCAATTTTCCCCTAAAATAAGAAAATTTTTTGCAAATTTTTCCCATAATAAGTGAGATTTCTGCAATTTTGCCCCAAAATAAGGAAAATTTCTTCCTTTTTGCCCCAAAACAAAGGAAATTTCAGCCTTTTTACCTGAAAATAAGTGAAATTTCTGAAATTTTGCCCCAAATAAGGGAAATTTCTGCAATTTTGCCCCAAAATAAGGTAAATTCCTGCAATTTTGCCCCAAAAAAAGGAAATTTCAGGAATTTTGCCCCAAAATAAGGGGAATTTCTGATTTTTGCCCCAAAATAAAGGGAATTTCTGCCTTTTGCCCCAAAATTAGAGGAATTTCTGCAATTTTGCTCCAAAATACGAGAATTTCTGCCTTTTTACCTGAAAATAATGGGAATGCATTCCTTTTGGTTATAAAAAGGAAAATTTCTTCATTTTTGCTCCAAAACAAAGGGAATTTCTGCCTTTTTGCCTCTAAATAAGTGGAATTTCTGTCTTTTTCCCCCAAAACAAAGAGAATTTCTGTCTTTTTTGCCCCAAAATAAGGGGAATTTCTGACTTATTACCCTGAAGTAAGTGAAACTTCTGCCATTTTGCCCCAAAACAAGGGAAATTTCTGCAATTTTGCCCCAATGTAAAGGAAATTTCTGCAATTTTGCCCCAAAATAAGGGGAATTTCTGAATGTTTGCTCCCGAAAAATGGAGATCTTCTGTCTTTTTGCCCCAAAATAAGGAGAATTTCTGCCTTTTTGCCCGAAAATTATGAGAATTTCTGCAATTTGGTTTCAAAATACGGAAAATTTCTGCTTTTTATCCCGAAAGTAAGGGGAATGCATACCTTTTTGCCATAAAAAGGTAAATTTCTTCATTTTTGCTCCAAAATAAGGGGAATTTCTGCCTTTTTTGCCTCTAAATAAGTGGAATTTCTGTCTTTTTCCCACAAAAAAAAGGAAATTTCTGTCTTTTTTGCCCCAAAATAAGGGGATTTTCTGAGTTATTACCCTGAAATTAGTGAAATTTCTCCAATTTTGCCCCAAAATAAGGGAAATTTCTGCCTCTTTGCCCCCAAATATAGGGAATTACATCCTTTTTACCTCAAAATAAGGGGAATTTCTGCATTTTTGCCACAAAATATTAGGAATTTCTGACTTTTTGCCCCAAAATAAGGAAAATTTGTGCCTTTTTTTCCCTGAAATAAGTGAAATTTCTGCAATTTTGCCCCAAAATAAGTGAAATTTCTGCAATTGTGGCCCAAAATAAGGGAAATTTCAGGAATTTTGCCCCAAAATAAGTGGAATTTCTAAGTTTTGCCCAAAATAAGGGAAATTTCTGTTTTTTTGCCCCCTAATAAGGGGAATTTCAGCCTTTTTACCTCAAAATAAGGGGAATTTCTGCATTTTTTCCCTGAAATAAGTGAAATTTCTGCAATTTTGCCCCAAAATAATTGAAATTTCTGCAATTTTGTTCCAAAATAAGGGAAATTTCTAGAATTTTGCCCCAAAATAAGTGGAATTTCTTCAATTTTGTTCCAAAATAAGGGAAATTTCTAGAATTTTGCCCCAAAATAAGTGGAATTTCTGAGTTATGCCCCAAAATAAGGAGAATTTCTGTCTTTTTGCCCCAACATATAGGGAATTTCTGTCTTTCTGCAGCACAACTAGGGGAATTTCTTCAATTATGCTCCAAAATACGGGGAATTTCTGCCTTTTTGCCCGAAAATAAGGGGAATGCATAACTTTTTGCCATAAAAAAGGGAAATTTCTTCATTTTTGCTCCAAAATAAGGGAAATTTCTGCCTTATTGCCTCTAAATAAGTGGAATTTCTGTCTTTTTCTCTCAAAACAAAAAAAAATTTCTGTCTTTTTTGCCTCAAAATAAGGGGAATTTCTGACTTATTACACTGAAATAAGTGAAATTTCTGCAATTTTGCCCCAAAATAAGGGAAATTTCTGCCTTTTTGCCCTGAATTATGCGAAATTTCTGCAATTTTACCCCAAACTAAGGTGAATTTCTGCCTTTTTGCCACAAATTAATGGGAATTTCTGCCTTTTTCCCCAAAATAAGAAAAATTTTTGCTTTTTTTCTCTGAAATAAGTGAAATTTCTGCAATTTTCCCCTAAAATAAGAATATTTTTTGCAATTTTTTCCCATAATAAGTGAGATTTCTGCAATTTTGCCCCAAAATAAAAAAAAATTCTTCCTTTTTGCCCCCAAAAAAAGGAAATTTCAGCCTTTTTACCTGAAAATAAGTGAAATTTCTGAAATTTGCCCCAAATAAGGGAAATTTCTGCAATTTTGCCCCAAAATAAGGTAAATTCCTGCAATTTTGCCCCCCAAAAAAAAATTTCTGGAATTTTGCCCCAAAATAAGAGGAATTTCTGATTTTTGCCCCAAAATAAAGGGAATTTCTGCCTTTTGCCCCAAAATTAGAGGAATTTCTGCAATTTTGCTCCAAAATACGGGAATTTCTGCCTTTTTACCTGAAAATAATGGGAATGCATACCTTTTGGCCATAAAAAGGAAAATTTCTTCATTTTTGCTCCAAAACAAAGGGAATTTCTGCCTTTTTGCCTCTAAATAAGTGGAATTTCTGTCTTTTTCCCCCAAAACAAAGAGAATTTCTGTCTTTTTTACCCAAAAATAAGGGGAATTTCTGACTTATTACCCTGAAGTAAGTGAAATTTCTGCCATTTTTCCCCAAAACAAGGGAAATTTCTGCAATTTTGCCCCAATGTAAAGGAAATTTCTGCAATTTTGCCCCAATGTAAAGGAAATTTCTGCAATTTTGCCCCAAAATAAGGGGAATTTCTGAATGTTTGCTCCCGAAAAATGGAGATCTTCTGTCTTTTTGCCCCAAAATAAGGAGAATTTCTGCCTTTTTGCCCGAAAATTATGAGAATTTCTGCAATTTGGTTTCAAAATACGGGGAATTTCTGCTTTTTATCCCGAAAGTAAGGGGAATGCATACCTTTTTGCCATAAAAAGGTAAATTTCTTCATTTTTGCTCCAAAATAAGGGGAATTTCTGCTTTTTTGCCTCTAAATAAGTGGAATTTCTGTCTTTTTACCCCAAAACAAAGGAAATTTTTGTCTTTTTTGCCCCAAAATAAGGGGATTTTCTGAGTTATTACCCTGAAATAAGTGAAATTCCTCCAATTTTGCCCCAAAATAAGGGAAATTTCTGCCTCTTTGCCCCCAAATGTAGGGAATTTCATCCTTTTTACCTCAAAATAAGGGGAATTTCTGCATTTTTGCCACAAAATATTAGGAATTTCTGAATTTTTGCCACAAAATAAGGAAAATTTGTGCCTTTTTTTCCCTGAAATAAGTGAAATTTCTGCAATTTTGCCCCAAAATAAGTGAAATTTCTGCAATTGTGGCCCAAAATAAGGGAAATTTCTGGAATTTTGCCCCAAAATAAGTGGAATTTCTAAGTTTTGCCCCAAAATAAAAAGAATTCCTGTCTTTTTGCCTCTAAATAAGTAAAATTTCTGCAATTTTGCCCCAAAATAAGGGAAATTTCTGTTTTTTGGCCCCCAAATAAAGGGAATTTCAGCCTTTTTACCTCAAAATAAGGGGAATTTCTGCATCTTTGCCAGAAAATATAAGGAATTTCTGCCTTTTTGCCCCAAAATAAAGAAAATTTCTGCCTTTTTTCCCTGAAATAAGTGAAATTTCTGCAATTTTGCCCCAAAATAAGGGAAATTTCTGCCTTTTTGCCCTGAAATATGCGAAATTTCTGCAATTTTACACCAAAATAAGGTGAATTTCTGCCTTTTTGCCACAAATTAATGGGAATTTCTGTCTTTTTGCCCCAAAATAAGAAAAGTTTTGCTTTTTTTCTCTGAAATAAGTAAAATTTCTGCAATTTTCCCCTAAAATAAGGGAATTTTTTGCAATTTTTTCCAATAATAAGGGAGATTTCTGCAATTATGCCCCAAAATAAGGGGAATTTCTTCCTTTTTGCCCAAAAACAAAGGAAATTTCAGCCTTTTTACCTGAAAATAAGTGAAATTTCTGAAATTTTGCCCCAAATAAAGGAAATTTCTGCAATTTTGCCCCAAAATAAGTGGAATTTCTAAGTTTTGCCCCAAAATAAAGAGAATTTCTGTCTTTTTGCCTCAACATATAGGGAATTTCTGTCTTTTTGCCCCACAACAAGGGGGATTTCTGCAATTTTGCTCCAAAATATGGGGAATTTCTGCCTTTTTGCCCTGAAATATGTGAAATTTCTGCAATTTTACCCCTAAATAAGGTGTATTTCTGCTTTTTTGCCCCAAAATAATGGGAATTTCTGCCTTTTGCCCCAAAATAAGAAAAATTTTTGCTTTTTTTCTCTGAAATAAGTGAAATTTCTGCAATTTTCCCCTAAAATAAGAAAAATTTTTGCAATTTTTTCCCATTATAAGAGAGATTTCTGCAAATTTGCCCCAAAATAAGGGGAATTTCTTCCTTTTTGCCCCAAAACAAAGGAAATTTCAGCCTTTTTACCTGAAAATAAGTGAAATTTCTGAAATTTTGCCCCAAATAACGGAAATTTCTGCAATTTTGCCTCAAAATAAGGTAAATTCCTTCAATTTTGCCCCAAAATAAAGGAATTTTCTGGAATTTTGCCCCAAAATAAGGGGAATTTCTGATTTTTGCCCCAAAATAAAGGGAATTTCTGCCTTTTGCCCCAAAATTAGGGGAATTTCTGCAATTTTTTCTCCAAAATACGGGGATTTCTGCCTTTTTGCCTGAAAATAATGGGAATGCATACCTTTTGGCCATAAAAAGGGAAATTTCTTCATTTTTGCTCCAAAACGAAGGGAATTTCTGCCTTTTTGCCTCTAAATAAGTGGAATTTCTGTCTTTTTCCCCCAAAACAAAGAGAATTTCTGGTTTTTTTTCCCCAAAATAAGGGGAATTTCTGACTTATTACCCTGAAGTAAGTGAAATTTCTGCCATTTTGCCCCAAAATAAGGGAAATTTCTGCAATTTTGCCCCAATGTAAAGGAAATTTCTGCAATTTTGCCCCAAAATAAGGGGAATTTCTGCCTTTTTCCCCGAAAATTATGAGAATTTCTGCAATTTTGTTTCAAAATACGGGGAATTTCTGCTTTTTATCCCGAAAGTAAGGGAAATGCATACCTTTTTGCCATAAAAAGGTAAATTTCTTCATTTTTGCTCCAAAATAAGGGGAATTTCTGCCTTTTTGCCTCTAAATAAGTGGAATTTCTGTCTTTTTCCCCCAAAAGAAAGGAAATTTCCATCTTTTTTGCCCCAAAATAAGGGGATTTTCTGAATTATTACCCTGAAATAAGTGAAATTTCTCCAATTTTGCCCCAAAATAAGGGAAATTTCTGCCTCTTTGCCCCCAAATATAGGGAATTTCAGCCTTTTTACCTCAAAATATGGGAAATTTCTGCATTTTTGCAACAAAATATTAGGAATTTCTGACTTTTTGCCCCAAAATAAGGAAAATTTGTGCCTTCTTTCCCTGAAATAAGTGAAATTTCTGAAATTTTGCCCCAAAATAAGTGAAATTTCTGCAATTTTGGCCCAAAATAAGGGAAATTTCTGGAATTTTGCTCCAAAATAAGTGGAATTTCTAAGTTTTGCCCCAAAATAAGGAGAATTTCTGTCTTTTTGCCTATAAATAAGTGAAATTTCTGCAATTTTGCCACAAAATAAGGGAAATTTCTGCCTTTTTACACCGAAATATGGGGAATTTCAGCCTTTTTACCTCAAAATAAGGGGAATTTATGCATTTTTGCCAGAAAATATTAGGAATTTCTGCCTTTTTGCCCCAAAATAAAGAAAATTTCTGCCTTTTTTCCCTGAAATAAGTGAAATTTCTGCAATTTTGCCCCAAAATAAGTGAAATTTCTGCAATTTTGTTCCAAAATAAGGGAAATTTCTAGAATTTTGCCCCAAAATAAGTGGAATTTCTGAGTTATGCCCCAAAATAAGGAGAATTTCTGTCTTTTTGCCCCAACATATAGGGAATTTCTGTCTTTCTGCAGCACAACTAGGGGAATTTCTTCAATTATGCTCCAAAATACGGGGAATTTCTGCCTTTTTGCCCGAAAATAAGGGGAATGCATAACTTTTGCCATAAAAAAGAGAAATTTCTTCATTTTTGCTCCAAAATAAGGGAAATTTCTGCCTTTTTGCCTCTAAATAAGTGGAATTTCTGTCTTTTTCCCTCAAAACAAAAAAAAATTTCTGTCTTTTTTGCCTCAAAATAAGGGGAATTTCTGACTTATTACACGGAAATAAGTGAAATTTCTGCAATTTTGCCCCAAAATAAGAAAAATTTCTGCCTTTTTGCCCTGAAATATGCGAAATTTGTGCAATTTTACCCCAAAATAAGGTGAATTTCTGCCTTTTTGCCCCAAAATAAGAAAAATTTTTGCTTTTTTTCTCTGAAATAAGAGAAATTTCTGCAATTTTCCTCTAAAATAAGGGAATTTTTTGCAATTTTTTCCCATAATAAGGGAGATTTCTTCAATTTTGCCCCAAAATAAGGGGAATTTCTTCCTTTTTACCCCAAAACAAAGGAAATTTCAGCCTTTTTACCTGAAAATAAGTGAAATTTCTGAAATTTTGCCCCAAATAAAGGAAATTTCTGCAATTTTGCCCCAATATAAGGTAAATTCCTGCAATTTTGCCCCAAAATAAAGGAAATTTCTGGAATTTTGCCCCAAAATAAGGGGAATTTCTGATTTTTGCCCCAAAATAAAGGGAATTTCTGCCTTTTGCCCCAAAATTAGGGGAATTTCTGCAATTTTTTCTCCAAAATACGGGGATTTCTGCCTTTTTGCCTGAAAATAATGGGAATGCATACCTTTTGGCCATAAAAAGGGAAATTTCTTCATTTTTGCTCCAAAACGAAGGGAATTTCTGCCTTTTTGCCTCTAAATAAGTGGAATTTCTGTCTTTTTCCCCCAAAACAAAGAGAATTTCTGTCTTTTTTTCCCCAAAATAAGGGGAATTTCTGACTTATTACCCTGAAGTAAGTGAAATTTCTGCCATTTTGCCCCAAAATAAGGGAAATTTCTGCAATTTTGCCCCAATGTAAAGGAAATTTCTGCAATTTTGCCCCAAAATAAGGGGAATTTCTGAATGTTTGCTCCCGAAAAATGGAGATCTTCTGTCTTTTTGCCCAAAAATAAGGAGAATTTCTGCCTTTTTCCCCGAAAATTATGAGAATTTCTGCAATTTTGTTTCAAAATACGGGGAATTTCTGCTTTTTATCCCGAAAGTAAGGGAAATGCATACCTTTTTGCCATAAAAAGGTAAATTTCTTCATTTTTGCTCCAAAATAAGGGGAATTTCTGCCTTTTTGCCTCTAAATAAGTGGAATTTCTGTCTTTTTCCCCCAAAAGAAAGGAAATTTCCATCTTTTTTGCCCCAAAATAAGGGGATTTTCTGAATTATTACCCTGAAATAAGTGAAATTTCTCCAATTTTGCCCCAAAATAAGGGAAATTTCTGCCTCTTTGCACCCAAATATAGGGAATTTCAGCCTTTTTACCTCAAAATATGGGAAATTTCTGCATTTTTGCAACAAAATATTAGGAATTTCTGACTTTTTGCCCCAAAATAAGGAAAATTTGTGCCTTCTTTCCCTGAAATAAGTGAAATTTCTGAAATTTTGCCCCAAAATAAGTGAAATTTCTGCAATTTTGGCCCAAAATAAGGGAAATTTCTGGAATTTTGCTCCAAAATAAGTGGAATTTCTAAGTTTTGCCCCAAAATAAGGAGAATTTCTGTCTTTTTGCCTCTAAATAAGTGAAATTTCTGCAATTTTGCCCCAAAATAAGTGAAATTTCTGCAATTGTGGTTTAAAATAAAAGAAATTTCTGGAATTTTGCCCCAAAATAAGTGGAATTTCTAAGTTTTGCCCCAAAATAAGGAGAATTTCTGTCTTTTTGTCTCTAAATAAGTGAAATTTCTGCAATTTTGCCCCAAAATAAGGGAAATTTCTGCCTTTTTGCACCCAAATATTGGGAATTTCAGCCTTTTTACCTCAAAATAAGGGGAATTTCTGCATTTTTGCCAGAAAATATAAGAAATTTCTGCCTTTTTGCCCCAAAATAAAGAAAATTTCTGCCTTTTTTTCTGAAATAAGTGAAATTTCTGCAATTTTGCCCCAAAATAAGTGAAATTTCTGCAATTTTGCCCCAAAATAAGGTAAATTTCTAGAATTTTGCCCCAAAATAAGTGGAATTTCTGAGTTATGCCCCAAAATAAGGAGAATTTCTGACTTTTTGCTCCAAAATAAGGAAAATTTGTGCCTTCTTTCCCTGAAATAAGTGAAATTTCTGAAATTTTGCCCCAAAATAAGTGAAATTTCTGCAATTTTGGCCCAAAATAAGGGAAATTTCTGGAATTTTGCCCCAAAATAAGTGGAATTTCTAAGTTTTGCCCCAAAATAAGGAGAATTTCTGTCTTTTTGCCTCTAAATAAGTGAAATTTCTGCAATTTTGCCCCAAAATAAGTGAAATTTCTGCAATTGTGGTTTAAAATAGAAGAAATTTCTGGAATTTTGGCCCAAAATAAGTGGAATTTCTAAGTTTTGCCCCAAAATAAGGAGAATTTCTGTCTTTTTGTCTCTAAATAAGTGAAATTTCTGCAATTTTGCCCCAAAATAAAGGGAAATTTCTGTTTTTTTGCCCCAAAATAAGGGGAATTTCAGCCTTTTTACCTCAAAATAAGGGGAATTTCTGCATTTTTGCCAGAAAATATAAGGAATTTCTGCCTTTTTGCCCCAAAATAAAGAAAATTTCTGCCTTTTTTCCCTGAAATAAGTGAAATTTCTGCAATTTTGCCCCAAAATAAGTGAAATTTCTGCAATTTTGCCCCAAAATAAGGTAAATTTCTAGAATTTTGCCCCAAAATAAGTGGAATTTCTGAGTTATGCCCCAAAATAAGGAGAATTTCTGTCTTTTTGCCCCAACATATAGGGAATTTCTGTCTTTCTGCACCACAACTAGGGGAATTTCTTTAATTATGCTCCAAAATACGGGGAATTTCTGCCTTTTTGCCCGAAAATAAGGGGAATGCATAACTTTTGCCATAAAAAAGAGAAATTTCTTCATTTTTGCTCCAAAATAAGGGAAATTTCTGCCTTTTTGCCTCTAAATAAGTGGAATTTCTATCTTTTTCCCTCAAAACAAAAAAAAATTTCTGTCTTTTTTGCCTCAAAATAAGGGGAATATCTGACTTATTACACTGAAATAAGTGAAATTTCTGCAATTTTGCCCCAAAATAAGGGAAATTTCTGCCTTTTTGCCCTGAAATATGCGAAATTTCTGCAATTTTACCCCAAAATAAGGTGAATTTCTGCCTTTTTTCCCCAAAATAAGAAAAATTTTTGCTTTTTTTCTCTGAAATAAGAGAAATTTCTGCAATTTTCCTCTAAAATAAGGGAATTTTTTGCAATTTTTCCCATAATAAGGGAGATTTCTGCAATTTTGCCCCAAAATAAGGGGAATTTCTTCCTTTTTACCCCAAAACAAAGGAAATTTCAGACTTTTTACCTGAAAATAAGTGAAATTTCTGAAATTTTGCCCCAAATAAAGGAAATTTCTGCAATTTTGCCCCAATATAAGGTAAATTCCTGCAATTTTGCCCCAAAATAAAGGAAATTTCTGGAATTTTGCCCCAAAATAAGGGGAATTTCTGATTTTTGCCCCAAAATAAAGGGAATTTCTGCCTTTTGCCCCCAAATTAGAGGAATTTCTGCAATTTTGCTCCAAAATACGGGAATTTCTGCCTTTTTGCCTGAAAATAATGGGAATGCATAACTTTTGGCCATAAAAATGAAAATTTCTTCATTTTTGCTCCAAAACAAAGGGAATTTCTGCCTTTTTGCCTCTAAATAAGTGGAATTTCTGTCTTTTTCCCCCAAAACAAAGAGAATTTCTGTCTTTTTTGCCCCAAAATAAGGGGATATTCTGAGTTATTACCCTGAAATAAGTGAAATTTCTCCAATTTTGCCCCAAAATAAAGGAAATTTCTGCCTCTTTGCCCCCAAATATAGGGAATTTCAGCCTTTTTACCTACAAAATAAGGGGAATTTCTGCATTTTTGCCACAAAATATTAGGAATTTCTGACTTTTTGCCCCAAAATAAGGAAAATTTGTGCCTTTTTTCCCTGAAATAAGTGAAATTTCTGCAATTTTGCCCCAAAATAAGTGAAATTTCTGCAATTGTGGTTTAAAATAAAAGAAATTTCTGGAATTTTGGCCCAAAATAAGTGGAATTTCTAAGTTTTGCCCCAAAATAAGGAGAATTTCTGTCTTTTTGTCTCTAAATAAGTGAAATTTCTGCAATTTTGCCCCAAAATAAGGGAAATTTCTGTTTTTTTGCCCCAAAATAAGGGGAATTTCAGCCTTTTTACCTCAAAATAAGGGAAATTTCTGCATTTTTGCCAGAAAATATAAGGAATTTCTGCCTTTTTGCCCTAAAATAAAGAAAATTTCTGCCTTTTTTCCCTGAAATAAGTGAAATTTCTGCAATTTTGCCCCAAAATAAGTGAAATTTTTGCAATTTTGTTCCAAAATAAGGGAAATTTCTAGAATTTTGCCCCAAAATAAGTGGAATTTCTGAGTTATGCCCCAAAATAAGGAGAATTTCTGTCTTTTTGCCCCAACATATAGGGAATTTCTGTCTTTCTGCAGCACAACTAGGGGAATTTCTTCAATTATGCTCCAAAATACGGGGAATTTCTGCCTTTTTGCCCGAAAATAAGGGGAATGCATAACTTTTTGCCATAAAAAAGGGAAATTTCTTCATTTTTGCTCCAAAATAAGGGAAATTTCTGCCTTATTGCCTCTAAATAAGTGGAATTTCTGTCTTTTTCTCTCAAAACAAAAAAAATTTCTGTCTTTTTTGCCTCAAAATAAGGGGAATTTCTGACTTATTACACTGAAATAAGTGAAATTTCTGCAATTTTGCCCCAAAATAAAGGAAATTTCTGCCTTTTTGCCCTGAAATATGCGAAATTTCTGCAATTTTACCCCAAAATAAGGTGAATTTCTGCCTTTTTGCCACAAATTAATGGGAATTTCTGCCTTTTTGCCCCAAAATAAGAAAAATTTTTGCTTTTTTTCTCTGAAATAAGTGAACTTTCTGCAATTTTGCCCCAAAATAAGGGAAATTTCTGCAATTTTGCTCCAATGTAAAGGAAAGTTCAGCAATTTTGCCCCAAAATAAGGGTAATTTCTGACTGTTTGCTCCCGAAAAAAAAAGATTTTCTGTCTTTTTTCCCCAAAATAAGAAGAATTTCTACCTTTTTGCCCGAAAATTATGCGAATTTCTGCAATTTTGCTTCAAAATACGAGGAATTTCTGCTTTTTATCCTGAAAGTAAGGGGAATGCATACCTTTTTGCCATAAAAAGTTAAATTTCTTCATTTTTGCTTGAAAATCAGGGAAATTTCTGCCTGTTTGCCTCTAAATAAGTGGAATTTCTGTCTTTCCCTGCAAAATAAAGGGAATTTCTGTCTTTTTTGCCCCAAAATAAAGGGAATTTCTGACTTATTACCCTGAAATAAGTGAAATTTCTGCAATTTTGCCCCAAAATAAGGGAAATTTCTTTCTCTTTGCCCTCAAATAAGGCGAATTTCAGCTTTTTTACCTCAAAATAAGGGGAATTCCTGCCTTTTTGACCCAAAATAAGGAAAATTTCTAACTTTTTTCCCTGAAATAAGTAAAATTTCTGCAATTTGCCACAAAATAAGTGAAATTTCTGCAATTTTGCCCTAGAATAAGGGAAATTTTTGGAATTTTGCCCCAAAATAAGTGGAATTTCTTAGTTTTGCCCCAAAATAAAGAGAATTTCTGTATTTTTGCCCCAACATAAAAGGAATTTCTTCATTTTTGCCCCACAATTAGAGGAATTTCTGCAATTTTGCTCCAAAATACGAGGAATTTCTGCCTTTTTGCCCGAAAATTAGAACAATGTATAACTTTTTGCCTTAAAAAAGGAAAATTTCTTCATTTTTGCTCCAAAATAAAGGGAATTTCTGCTTTTTTGCCTTGAAATAAGTGGAATTTCTGTCTTTTTCCCCCAAAATAAAGGGATTTTCTGTCTTTTTTGCCCCAAAATAAGGAAAATTTCTGACTTATTACCCTGAAATAAGTGAAATTTCTGCAATTTTGCCCCAAAAAAAGGGAAATTTCTGCCTTTTTGCCCCCAAATAAGGGGAATTTCAGCCTTTTTACCTCAAAATAAGGGGAATTTCTGCCTTTTTGCCCCAAAATAACAAAATTTCTTTTTTTTTCAATGAAATAAGGGAAATTTCTGCAATTTTGCCTAAAATAAGTGAAATTTCTGCAATTTTGCCCCAGAATAAGGGAAATTTCTGGAATTTTGCCCCAAAATAAGTGGAATTTCTGAGTTTTGCCCCAAAATAAGGAGAATTTCTGTCTTTCTGCCCCAACATATAAGGAATTTTTGTTTTTTTGCCCCACAACTAAAGGAATTTCTGCAATTTTGCTCCAAAATACGGGGATTTTCTACCTTTTTGCTCTGAAATATGGGAAATTTCTGCAATTTTACCCCTAAATAAGGTGAATTTCTGCTTTTTTGCCCCAAAATAATGGGAATTTCTGCCTTTTTGCCCAAAAATTAGAAAAATTTTTGCTTTTTTTCTCTGAAATAAGTGAAATTTCTGCAATTTTCCCCTAAAATAAGGGAAATTTTTGCAATTTTTTCCCATAATAAGGCAGATTTCTGCAATTTTGCCCAAAAAAGGGGAATTTCTTTTTTTTTTGCCCAAAAACAAAGGAAATTTCAGCCTTTTTACCTGAAAATAAGTGAAATTTCTGAAATTTTGCCCCAAATAAGGGAAATTTCAGCAATTTTGCCCCAAAATAAGGTAAATTCCTGCAATTTTGCCCCAAAATAAAGGAAATTTCTGGAATTTTGCCCCAAAATAAGGGGAATTTGTGATTTTTGCCCCAAAATAAAGGGAATTTCTGCCTTTTGCCCCAAAATTAGGGGAATTTCTGCAATTTTGCTCCAAAATACGGGAATTTCTGCCTTTTTGCCTGAAAATAATGGGAATGCATAACTTTTGGCCATAAAAAGGGAAATGTCTTCATTTTTGCTCCAAAATAAAGGGAATTTCTGCCTTTTTGCCTCTAAATAAGTGGAATTTCTGTCTTATTCACCCAAAACAAAGAGAATTTCTGTCTTTTTTGCCCCAAAATAAGGGGAATTTCTGACTTATTACCCTGAAGTAAGTGAAATTTCTGCAATTTTGCCCCAAAATAAGGGAAATTTCTGCAATTTTGCCCCAATGTAAAGGAAATTTCTGCAATTTTGCCCCAAAATAACGAGAATTTCTGAATGTTTGCTCCCGAAAAAAGGAGATCTTCTGTCTTTTTGCCCCAAAATAAGGAGAATTTCTGCCTTTTTGCCCGAAAATTATGAGAATTTCTGCAATTTTGCTTCAAAATACGGGAAATTTCTGCTTTTTATCCCGAAAGTAAGGGGAATGCATACCTTTTTGCCATAAAAAGGTAATTTTCTTCATTTTTGCTCCAAAATAAGGGGAATTTCTGCCTTTTTGCCTCTAAATAAGTGGAATTTCTGTCTTTTTCCCCCAAAACAAAGGGAATTTCTGTCTTTTTTCCCCAAAATAAGAGGAGTTTCTGAATTATTACCCTGAAATATGTGAAATTTCTTTAATTTTGCCCCAAAATTAGGTAAATTTCTGCCTCTTTGCCCCCAAATAAGGGGAATTTAAGCCTTTTTACCTCAAAATAAGGGGAATTTCTGCATTTTTGCCACAAAATATTAGGAATTTTTGAATTTTTGCCCCAAAATAAAGAAAATTTGTGCCTTTTTTCCCTGAAATAAGTGAAATTTCTGCAATTTTGCCCCAAAATAAGTGAAATTTCTGCAATTTTGCCCCAAAATAAAGGAAATTTCTGGAATTTTGACCCAAAATAAGAGGAATTTCTAAGTTTTGCCCCAAAATAAGGAGAATTTCTGTCTTTTTGCCTCTAAATAATGAAATTTCTGCAATTTTGCCCCAAAATAAGGGAAATTTCTGCCTTTTTGCCCCCAAATATGGGGAATTTCAGGCTTTTTACCTCAAAATAAGGGGAATTTCTGCATTTTTGCCAGAAAATATTAGGAATTTCTGCCTTTTTACCCCAAAATAAAGAAAATTTCTGCCTTTTTTCCCTGAAATAAGTGAAATTTCTGCAATTTTGCCCCAAAATAAGTGAAATTTCTGCAATTTTGCCCTAAAACAAGGAATATTTCTGCAATTTTTCCCAATAATAAGAAAAATTTCTGAAATTTTGCCCCAAAATAAAGGGAATTTCTTTTTTTTTGCCCCAAAATAAAGGAAATTTCAGCTTTTTTACCTGAAAATAAGTGAAATTTCTGCAATTTTGCCCCAAATAAGGGAAATTTCTTAAATTTTGCCCCAAAATAAGGTAAATTCCTGTAATTTTGTCTCAAAATAAAGGAAATTTCTTAAATTTTACCCCAAAAGAAGGGAAATTTCTGATTTTTGCCCCAAAATAAAAGGAATTTCTGCCTTTTGCCCCAAAATTAGGGAATTTCTCCCTTTTTGCCCGAAAATTATGAGAATTTCTGCAATTTTGCTTCAAAATACGGTGAATTTCTGATTTTTATCCCGAATGTAAGGGGAATGTATACCTTTTACCACAAAAAAGGAAATTTCTTCATTTTTGCCCCAAAATAAGAGGAATTTCTGCCTTTTTACTTCAAAGTAAGTGAAATTTCTGCCTTTGTACCAAAAAATAAATGGAATTTCTGTCTTTTTGCCCCAAAATAAAAGGAATTTTTGAATTATGCCCTGAAATAAGTGAAATTTCTGCAATTTTGCCCCAAAATAAATGAAATTTCTGCCTTTTTGCCACAAAATAAAAGGAATTTCTGTCTTTTTGCCCCAAAATAAGGGAAATTTCTGCCTTTTTGCCCCCAAATATAAAGAATTTCAGCCTTTTTACCTCAAAATAAGGGGAATTTCTACATTTTTGCTACAAAATATGAAGAATTTCTGGATTTTTGCCCCAAAATAAGGAAAATTTCTGCCTTTATTCCCTGAAATAAGTGAAATTTCTCCAATTTTGCCCTAAAATAAGTGAAATTTCTGCAATTTTTCCCAAAAATAAGGGAAATTTCTGGAATTTTGCCCAAAAATAAGTGGAATTTCTGAGTTTTGCCCCAAAATAAGAAGAATTTTTGACTTTTTTCCCCAACATATAGGGAATTTCTGCCTTTTTGCCCCACAATTAGGGGAATTTCTGCAATTTTGCTCCCAAATACGGGAAATTTCTGCCTTTTCCCAAAAATAAGGGAAATGCATAACTTTTTGCCATAAAAATGGGAAATTTCTTCATTTTTGCTCCAAAATAAGGGGAATTTCTGCCTTTTTGCCTCTAAATAAGTGGAATTTCTGTCTTTTTCCCCCAAAACAAAGGGAATTTCTGTCTTTTTTGCCCCAAAATAACGGGAATTTCTGACTTATTACCCTGAAATAAGTGAAATTTCTGCAATTTTGCCCCAAAATAAAGAAAATTTCTGCAATTTTGCCCCAATGTAAAAGATATTTCTGCAATTTTCCCCCATAATAAAAGAAATTTCTGACTGTTTGCTTCCGAAAAAAGGAGATTTTCTGTCTTTTTGCCCAAAATAAGGAGAATTTCTATCTTTTTGCCCGAAAATTATGAGAATTTCTGCAATTTGCTTCAAAATACAGGGAATTTCTACTTTTTATCCCGAAAGTAAGGGGAATGCATACCTTTTTGCCATAAAAAGGTAAATTTCTTCATTTTTGCTCCAAAATAAGGGAAATTTCTGCCTTTTTGCCTCTAAATAAGTGGAATTTCTGTCTTTTCCTCCAAAACAAAGGGAATTTCTGTCTTTTTTGCCCCAAAATAAGGGGAATTTCTGACTTATTACCTGAAATAAGTGAAATTTCTGCAATTTTGCCCCAAAATAAGGGAAATTTCTGCAATTTTGCCCCAATTTAAAGAAATTTCTGCAATTTTGCCCCAAAATAAGGGAAATTTCTGACTGTTTGCTCCCGAAAAAAAAAGATTTTCTGTCTTTTTTCCCCAAAATAAGGAGAATTTCTACCTTTTTGCCCGAAAATTATGAGAATTTCTGCAATTTTGCTTCAAAATACGAGGAATTTCTGCTTTTTATCCTGAAAGTAAGGGGAATGCATACCTTTTTGCCATAAAAAGGTAAATTTCTTCATTTTTGCTCGAAAATCAGGGAAATTTCTGCCTTTTTGCCTCTAAATAAGTGGAATTTCTGTCTTTCCCTCCAAAATAAAGGGAATTTCTGTCTTTTTTGCCCCAAAATAAGGGGAATTTCTGACTTATTACCCTGAAAGAAGTGAAATTTCTGCAATTTTGCCCCAAAATAAGGGAAATTTTTTTCTCTTTGCCCTCAAATAAGGGGAATTTCAGCTTTTTTACCTCAAAATAAGGGGAATTCCTGCCTTTTTGACCCAAAATAAGAAAAATTTCTAACTTTTTTCCCTGAAATAAGTAAAATTTCTGCAATTTTGCCACAAAATAAGTGAAATTTCTGCAATTTTGCCCCAGAATAAGGGAAATTTCTGGAATTTTGCCCCAAAATAAGTGGAATTTCTGAGTTTTGCCCCAAAATAAGGAGAATTTCTGTCTTTTTGCCTCTAAATAATGAAATTTCTGCAATTTTGCCCCAAAATAAGGGAAATTTCTGCCTTTTTGCCCCCAAATATGGGGAATTTCAGGCTTTTTACCTCAAAATAAGGGGAATTTCTGCATTTTTGCCAGAAAATATTAGGAATTTCTGCCTTTTTACCCCAAAATAAAGAAAATTTCTGCCTTTTTTCCCTGAAATAAGTGAAATTTCTGCAATTTTGCCCCAAAATAAGTGAAATTTCTGCAATTTTGCCCTAAAACAAGGAATATTTCTGCAATTTTTCCCAATAATAAGAAAAATTTCTGAAATTTTGCCCCAAAATAAAGGGAATTTCTTTTTTTTGCCCCAAAATAAAGGAAATTTCAGCTTTTTTACCTGAAAATAAGTGAAATTTCTGCAATTTTGCCCCAAATAAGGGAAATGTCTTAAATTTTGCCCCAAAATAAGGTAAATTCCTGTAATTTTGTCTCAAAATAAAGGAAATTTCTTAAATTTTACCCCAAAAGAAGGGAAATTTCTGATTTTTGCCCCAAAATAAAAGAAATTTCTGCCTTTTGCCCCAAAATTAGGGAATTTCTCCCTTTTTGCCCGAAAATTATGAGAATTTCTGCAATTTTGCTTCAAAATACGGTGAATTTCTGATTTTTATCCCGAATGTAAGGGGAATGTATACCTTTTACCACAAAAAAGGAAATTTCTTCATTTTTGCCCCAAAATAAGAGGAATTTCTGCCTTTTTACTTCAAAGTAAGTGAAATTTCTGCCTTTGTACCAAAAAATAAATGGAATTTCTGTCTTTTTGCCCCAAAATAAAAGGAATTTTTGAATTATGCCCTGAAATAAGTGAAATTTCTGCAATTTTGCCCCAAAATAAATGAAATTTCTGCCTTTTTGCCACAAAATAAAAGGAATTTCTGTCTTTTTGCCCCAAAATAAGGGAAATTTCTGCCTTTTTGCCCCCAAATATAAAGAATTTCAGCCTTTTTACCTCAAAATAAGGGGAATTTCTACATTTTTGCTACAAAATATTAAGAATTTCTGGATTTTTGCCCCAAAATAAGGAAAATTTCTGCCTTTATTCCCTGAAATAAGTGAAATTTCTCCAATTTTGCCCTAAAATAAGTGAAATTTCTGCAATTTTTCCCAAAAATAAGGGAAATTTCTGGAATTTTGCCCAAAAATAAGTGGAATTTCTGAGTTTTGCCCCAAAATAAGAAGAATTTTTGACTTTTTTCCCCAACATATAGGGAATTTCTGCCTTTTTGCCCCACAATTAGGGGAATTTCTGCAATTTTGCTCCCAAATACGGGAAATTTCTGCCTTTTCCCAAAAATAAGGGAAATGCATAACTTTTTGCCATAAAAATGGGAAATTTCTTCATTTTTGCTCCAAATTAAGGGGAATTTCTGCCTTTTTGCCTCTAAATAAGTGGAATTTCTGTCTTTTTCCCCCAAAACAAAGGGAATTTCTGTCTTTTTTGCCCCAAAATAACGGGAATTTCTGACTTATTACCCTGAAATAAGTGAAATTTCTGCAATTTTGCCCCAAAATAAAGAAAATTTCTGCAATTTTGCCCCAATGTAAAAGATATTTCTGCAATTTTCCCCCATAATAAAAGAAATTTCTGACTGTTTGCTTCCGAAAAAAGGAGATTTTCTGTCTTTTTGCCCAAAATAAGGAGAATTTCTATCTTTTTGCCCGAAAATTATGAGAATTTCTGCAATTTGCTTCAAAATACAGGGAATTTCTACTTTTTATCCCGAAAGTAAGGGGAATGCATACCTTTTTGCCATAAAAAGGTAAATTTCTTCATTTTTGCTCCAAAATAAGGGAAATTTCTGCCTTTTTGCCTCTAAATAAGTGGAATTTCTGTCTTTTCCTCCAAAACAAAGGGAATTTCTGTCTTTTTTGCCCCAAAATAAGGGGAATTTCTGACTTATTACCTGAAATAAGTGAAATTTCTGCAATTTTGCCCCAAAATAAGGGAAATTTCTGCAATTTTGCCCCAATTTAAAGAAATTTCTGCAATTTTGCCCCAAAATAAGGGAAATTTCTGACTGTTTGCTCCCGAAAAAAAAAGATTTTCTGTCTTTTTTCCCCAAAATAAGGAGAATTTCTACCTTTTTGCCCGAAAATTATGAGAATTTCTGCAATTTTGCTTCAAAATACGAGGAATTTCTGCTTTTTATCCTGAAAGTAAGGGGAATGCATACCTTTTTGCCATAAAAAGGTAAATTTCTTCATTTTTGCTCGAAAATCAGGGAAATTTCTGCCTTTTTGCCTCTAAATAAGTGGAATTTCTGTCTTTCCCTCCAAAATAAAGGCAATTTCTGTCTTTTTTGCCCCAAAATAAGGGGAATTTCTGACTTATTACCCTGAAAGAAGTGAAATTTCTGCAATTTTGCCCCAAAATAAGGGAAATTTTTTTCTCTTTGCCCTCAAATAAGGGGAATTTCAGCTTTTTTACCTCAAAATAAGGGGAATTCCTGCCTTTTTGACCCAAAATAAGAAAAATTTCTAACTTTTTTCCCTGAAATAAGCAAAATTTCTGCAATTTTGCCACAAAATAAGTGAAATTTCTGCAATTTTGCCCCAGAATAAGGGAAATTTCTGGAATTTTGCCCCAAAATAAGTGGAATTTCTGAGTTTTGCCCCAAAATAAGGAGAATTTCTGTCTTTTTGCCCCAACATCAAAGGAATTTCTGCATTTTTGCCCCACAATTAGGGGAATTTCTGCAATTTTGCTCCAAAATACGAGAAATTTCTGCCTTTTTGCCCGAAAATAAGAAGAATGCATAACTTTTTGCCTTAAAAAAGGGAAATTTCTTCATTTTTGCTACAAAATAAAGGGAATATCTGCTTTTTTGCCTCTAAATAAGTGGAATTTCTGTCTTTTTCCCCCAAAATAAAGGGATTTTCTGTATTTTTTGCCCCAAAATAAGGAAAATTTCTGACTTATTACCCTGAAATAAGTGAAATTTCTGCAATTTTGCCCCAAAATAAGGGAAATTTCTTTCTCTTTGCCCTCAAATAAGGGGAATTTCAGCTTTTTTACCTCAAAATAAGGGGAATTCCTGCCTTTTTGACCCATAATAAGAAAAATTTCTAACTTTTTTCCCTGAAATAAGTAAAATTTCTGCAATTTTGCCACAAAATAAGTGAAATTTCTGCAATTTTGCCCCAGAATAAGGGAAATTTCTGGAATTTTGCCCCAAAATAAGTGGAATTTCTGAGTTTTGCCCCAAAATATGGAGAATTTCTGTCTTTTTGCCCCAACATATAGGGAATTTCTGCATTTCTGCCCCACAATTAGGGGAATTTTTGCAATTTTGCTCCAAAATACGAGGAATTTCTGCCTTTATGCCCGAAAATAAGAAGAATACATACCTTTTTGCCTTAAAAAAGGAAAATTTCTTCATATTTGCTTCAAAATAAGGGGAATTTCTGCTTTTTGCCTCTAAATAAGTGGAATTTCTGTCTTTTCCCCCCAAAACAAAGGGATTTTCTTTCTTTTTTGCCCCAAAATAAGAAAAATTTCTGACTTATTACCCTGAAATAAGTGAAATTTCTGCAATATTGCCCCAAAATAAGGGAATTTTTTGCCTTTCTGCCCACAAATAATGTGAATTTCAGCCTTTTTACCTCAAAATAAGGGGAATTTCTGCATTTTTACCACAAAATATTAGGAATTTCTGCCTTTTTGCCCCAAAATAAAGAAAATTTCTGCCTCTTTTCCCTGAAATAAGTGAAATTTCTGCAATTTTGCCCCAAAATAAGTGGAATTTCTGAGTTTTGCCCCAAAATAAGGAGAATTTCTGTCTTTTTGCCCCAACATATAGGGAATTTCTGTTTTTCTGCCCCACAACTAGGGGAATTTCTGCAATTTTGCCCTGAAATAAGAGGAATTTCAGGCTTTATACCTCAAAATAAGGGGAATTTCAGCAATTTTGCCACAAAATATTAGGAATTTCTGAATTTTTGCCTCAAAATAATAAAAATTTCTGCCTTTGTTCCCTGAAATAAGTGAAATTATTGCAATTTTGCCCCAAAATAAGTGAAATTTTGCAATTTTGCCCTAAAAGAAGGAAAATTTCTGGAATTTTGCCCCAAAATAAGTGGAATTTCAAAGTTTTGCCCCAAAATAAGGAGAATTTCTGTCTTTTTGCCTCAACATATAGGGAATTTCTGTCTTTTTGCCCCACAACAAAGGGGATTTCTGCAATTTTGCTCCAAAATATAGGGAATTTCTGCCTTTTTGCCCTGAAATATGTGAAATTTCTGCAATTTTACCCCTAAATAAGGTGTATTTTCCTTTTTTGCCCCAAAATAATGGGAATTTCTTCCTTTTGCCCCAAAATTAGAGGAATTTCTTCAATTTTGCTCCAAAATACGGGAATTTCTGCCTTTTTGCCTGAAAATAATGGGAATGCATACCTTTTGGCCATAAAAAGGAAAATTTCTTCATTTTTGCTCCAAAACAAAGGGAATTTCTGCCTTTTTGCCTCTAAATAAGTGGAATTTCTGTCTTTTTCCCCCAAAACAAAGAGAATTTCTGTCTTTTTTGCCCCAAAATAAGGGGAATTTCTGACTTATTACCCTGAAGTAAGTGAAATTTCTGCCATTTTGCCCCAAAACAAGGGAAATTTCTGCAATTTTGCCCCAATGTAAAGGAAATTTCTGCAATTTTGCCCCAATGTAAAGGAAATTTCTGCAATTTTGCCAGAAAATAAGGGGAATTTCTGAATGTTTGCTCCCGAAAAATGGAGATCTTCTGTCTTTCTGCCCCAAAATAAGGAGAATTTCTGCCTTTTTGCCCGAAAATTATGAGAATTTCTGCAATTTGGTTTCAAAATACGGGGAATTTCTGCTTTTTATCCCGAAAGTAAGGGGAATGCATACCTTTTTGCCATAAAAAGGTAAATTTCTTCATTTTTGCTCCAAAATAAGGGGAATTTCTGCCTTTTTGCCTCTAAATAAGTGGAATTTCTGTCTTTTTCCCCAAAAAACAAAGGAAATTTCTGTCTTTTTTGCCCCAAAATGAGGGGATTTTCTGAGTTATTACCCTGAAATAAGTGAAATTTCTCTAATTTTGCCCCAAAATAAAGGACATTTCTGCCTCTTTGCCCCCAAATATAGGGAATTTCAGCCTTTTTACCTAAAAAATAAGGGGAATTTCTGCATTTTTGCCATAAAATATTAGGAATTTCTGACTTTTTGCCCCAAAATAAGGAAAATTTGTGCCTTTTTTCCCTGAAATAAGTGAAATTTCTGCAATTTTGCACCAAAATAAGTGAAATTTCTGCAATTGTGGCTTAAAATAAAAGAAATTTCTGGAATTTTGGCCCAAAATAAGTGGAATTTCTAACTTTTGCCCCAAATAAGGAGAATTTCTGTCTTTTTGCCTCTAAATAAGTGAAATTTCTGCAATTTTGCCCCAAAATAAGGGAAATTTCTGTTTTTTTGCCCCAAAATAAGGGGAATTTCAGCCTTTTTACCTCAAAATAAGGGAAATTTCTGAATTTTGCCAGAAAATATAAGGAATTTCTGCCTTTTTGCCCCAAAATAAAGAAAATTTCTGCCTTTTTTCCCTGAAATAAGTGAAATTTCTGCAATTTTGCCCCAAAATAAGTGAAATTTCTGCAATTTTGTTCCAAAATAAGGGAAATTTCTAGAATTTTGCCCCAAAATAAGTGAAATTTCTGCAATTGTGGCACAAAATAAGGGAAATTTCTGGAATTTTGCCCCAAAATAAGTGGAATTTCTAAGTTTTGCCCCAAAATAAGGGAAATTTCTGTTTTTTTGCCCCAAAATAAGGGGAATTTCAGCCTTTTACCTCAAAATAAAGGGGAATTTCTGCCTTTTTTCCCTGAAATAAGTGAAATTTCTGCAATTTTGCCCCAAAATAAGTGAAATTTCTCCAATTTTGTTCCAAAATAAGGGAAATTTCTAGAATTTTGCCCCAAAATAAGTGGAATTTCTTCAATTTTATTACAAAATAAGGGAAATTTCTAGAATTTTGCCCCAAAATAAGTGGAATTACTGAGTTATGCCCCAAAATAAGGAGAATTTCTGTCTTTTTGCCCCAACATATAGGGAATTTCTGTCTTTCTGCAGCACATCTAGGGGAATTTCTTCAATTATGCTCCAAAATACGGGGAATTTCTGCCTTTTTGCCCGAAAATAAGGGGAATGCATAACTTTTTGCCATAAAAAAGGGAAATTTCTTCATTTTTGCTCCAAAATAAGGGAAATTTCTGCCTTTTTGCCTCTAAATAAGTGGAATTTCTGTCTTTTTCTCTCAAAACAAAAAAAATTTCTGTCTTTTTTGCCTCAAAATAAGGGGAATTTCTGACTTATTACACTGAAATAAGTGAAATTTCTGCAATTTTACCCCAAAATAAGGTGAATTTCTGCCTTTTTGCCACAAATTAATGGGAATTTCTGCCTTTTTGCCCCAAAATAAGAAAAATTTTTGCTTTTTTTCTCTGAAATAAGTGAAATTTCTGCAATTTTCCCCTAAAATAAGAAAATTTTTTGCAATTTTTTCCCATAATAAGTGAGATTTCTGCAATTTTGCCCCAAAATAAGGAAAAATTCTTCCTTTTTGCCCCAAAAAAAGGAAATTTCAGCCTTTTTACCTGAAAATAAGTGAAATTTCTGAAATTTTGCCCCAAATAAGGGAAATTTCTGCAATTTTGCCCCAAAATAAGGTAAATTCCTGCAATTTTGCCCCAAAAAAAGGAAATTTCTGGAATTTTGCCCCAAAATAAGGGGAATTTCTGAGTTTTGCCCCAAAATAAGGAGAATTTCTGTCTTTTTGCCCCAACATATAGGGAATTTCTGTTTTTCTGCCCCACAACTAGGGGAATTTCTGCAATTTTGCCCTGAAATAAGAGGAATTTCAGGCTTTATACCTCAAAATAAGGGGAATTTCAGCAATTTTGCCACAAAATATTAGGAATTTCTGAATTTTTGCCTCAAAATAATAAAAATTTCTGCCTTTGTTCCCTGAAATAAGTGAAATTATTGCAATTTTGCCCCAAAATAAGTGAAATTTTGCAATTTTGCCCTAAAAGAAGGAAAATTTCTGGAATTTTGCCCCAAAATAAGTGGAATTTCTAAGTTTTGCCCCAAAATAAGGAGAATTTCTGTCTTTTTGCCTAAACATATAGGGAATTTCTGTCTTTTTGCCCCACAACAAAGGGGATTTCTGCAATTTTGCTCCAAAATATAGGGAATTTCTGCCTTTTTGCCCTGAAATATGTGAAATTTCTGCAATTTTACCCCTAAATAAGGTGTATTTTCCTTTTTTGCCCCAAAATAATGGGAATTTCTTCCTTTTGCCCCAAAATTAGAGGAATTTCTTCAATTTTGCTCCAAAATACGGGAATTTCTGCCTTTTTGCCTGAAAATAATGGGAATGCATACCTTTTGGCCATAAAAAGGAAAATTTCTTCATTTTTGCTCCAAAACAAAGGGAATTTCTGCCTTTTTGCCTCTAAATAAGTGGAATTTCTGTCTTTTTCCCCCAAAACAAAGAGAATTTCTGTCTTTTTTGCCCCAAAATAAGGGGAATTTCTGACTTATTACCCTGAAGTAAGTGAAATTTCTGCCATTTTGCCCCAAAACAAGGGAAATTTCTGCAATTTTGCCCCAATGTAAAGGAAATTTCTGCAATTTTGCCCCAATGTAAAGGAAATTTCTGCAATTTTGCCAGAAAATAAGGGGAATTTCTGAATGTTTGCTCCCGAAAAATGGAGATCTTCTGTCTTTCTGCCCCAAAATAAGGAGAATTTCTGCCTTTTTGCCCGAAAATTATGAGAATTTCTGCAATTTGGTTTCAAAATACGGGGAATTTCTGCTTTTTATCCCGAAAGTAAGGGGAATGCATACCTTTTTGCCATAAAAAGGTAAATTTCTTCATTTTTGCTCCAAAATAAGGGGAATTTCTGCCTTTTTGCCTCTAAATAAGTGGAATTTCTGTCTTTTTCCCCAAAAAACAAAGGAAATTTCTGTCTTTTTTGCCCCAAAATAAGGGGATTTTCTGAGTTATTACCCTGAAATAAGTGAAATTTCTCTAATTTTGCCCCAAAATAAAGGACATTTCTGCCTCTTTGCCCCCAAATATAGGGAATTTCAGCCTTTTTACCTAAAAAATAAGGGGAATTTCTGCATTTTTGCCATAAAATATTAGGAATTTCTGACTTTTTGCCCCAAAATAAGGAAAATTTGTGCCTTTTTTCCCTGAAATAAGTGAAATTTCTGCAATTTTGCACCAAAATAAGTGAAATTTCTGCAATTGTGGCTTAAAATAAAAGAAATTTCTGGAATTTTGGCCCAAAATAAGTGGAATTTCTAACTTTTGCCCCAAATAAGGAGAATTTCTGTCTTTTTGCCTCTAAATAAGTGAAATTTCTGCAATTTTGCCCCAAAATAAGGGAAATTTCTGTTTTTTTGCCCCAAAATAAGGGGAATTTCAGCCTTTTTACCTCAAAATAAGGGAAATTTCTGAATTTTGCCAGAAAATATAAGGAATTTCTGCCTTTTTGCCCCAAAATAAAGAAAATTTCTGCCTTTTTTCCCTGAAATAAGTGAAATTTCTGCAATTTTGCCCCAAAATAAGTGAAATTTCTGCAATTTTGTTCCAAAATAAGGGAAATTTCTAGAATTTTGCCCCAAAATAAGTGGAATTTCTGAGTTATGCCCCAAAATAAGGAGAATTTCTGTATTTTTACCCCAACATATTGGGAATTTATGTCTTTCTGCACCACAACTAGGGGAATTTCTTCAATTATGCTCCAAAATACGGGGAATTTCTGCCTTTTTGCCCGAAAATAAGGGGAATGCATACCTTTTTGCCATAAAAAAGGGAAATTTCTTCATTTTTGCTCCAAAATAAGGGAAATTTCTGCCTTTTTGCCTCTAAATAAGTGGAATTTCTGTCTTTTTCTCTCAAAACAAAAAAAAAATTTCTGTCTTTTTTGCCTCAAAATAAGGGGAATTTCTGACTTATTACACTGAAATAAGTGAAATTTCTGCAATTTTGCCTCAAAATAAGGGAAATTTCTGCCTTTTTGCCCTGAAATATGCGAAATTTCTGCAATTTTACCCAAAAATAAGGTGAATTTCTGCCTTTTTGCCACAAATTAATGGGAATTTCTGCCTTTTTGCCCCAAAATAAGAAAAATTTTTGCTTTTTTTCTCTGAAATAAGTGAAATTTCTGCAATTTTCCCCTAAAATAAGAAAATTTTTTGCAAATTTTTCCCATAATAAGTGAGATTTCTGCAATTTTGCCCCAAAATAAGGAAAATTTCTTCATTTTTGCCCCAAAACAAAGGAAATTTCAGCCTTTTTACTTGAAAATAAGTGAAATTTCTGAAATTTTGCCCCAAATAAGGGAAATTTCTGCAATTTTGCCCCAAAATAAGGTAAATTCCTGCAATTTTGCCCCAAAAAGAGGAAATTTCTGGAATTTTGCCCCAAAATAAGGGGAATTTCTGATTTTTGCCCCAAAATAAAGGGAATTTCTGCCTTTTGCCCCAAAATTAGAGGAATTTCTGCAATTTTGCTCCAAAATACGGGCATTTCTGCCTTTTTACCTGAAAATAATGGGAATGCATATCTTTTGGCCATAAAAAAGAAAATTTCTTCATTTTTGCTCCAAAACAAAGGGAATTTCTGCCTTTTTGCCTCTAAATAAGTGGAATTATTGTCTTTTTCCCTCAAAACAAAGAGAATTTCTGTCTTTTTTGCCCCAAAATAAGGGGAATTTCTGACTTATTACCCTGAAGTAAGTGAAATTTCTGCCTTTTTGCCCCAAAACAAGGGAAATTTCTGCAATTTTGCCCCAATGTAAAGGAAATTTCTGCAATTTTGCCCTAATGTAAAGGAAATTTCTGCAATTTTGCCCCAAAATAAGGGGAATTTCTGAATGTTTGCTCCCGAAAAATGGAGATCTTCTGTCTTTTTGCCCCAAAATAAGGAGAATTTCTGCCTTTTTGCCCGAAAATTATGAGAATTTCTGCAATTTGGTTTCAAAATACGGGGAATTTCTGCTTTTTATCCCGAAAGTAAGGGGAATGCATACCTTTTTGCCATAAAAAGGTAAATTTCTTCATTTTTGCTCCAAAATAAGGGGAATTTCTGCCTTTTTGCCTCTAAATAAGTGGAATTTCTGTCTTTTTCCCCCAAAACAAAGGAAATTTCTGTCTTTTTTGCGCCAAAATAAGAGGATTTTCTGAGTTATTACCCTGAAATAAGTGAAATTTCTCCAATTTTGCCCCAAAATAAGGGAAATTTCTGCCTCTTTGCCACCAAATATAGGGAATTTCACCTTTTTACCTCAAAATAAGGGGAATTTCTGCATTTTTGCCACAAAATATTAGGAATTTCTGACTTTTTGCCCCAAAATAAGGAAAATTTGTGCCTTTTTTTCCCTGAAATAAGTGAAATTTCTGCAATTTTGCCCCAAAATAAGTGAAATTTCTGCAATTTTGTTCCAAAATAAGGGAAATTTCTAGAATTTTGCCCCAAAATAAGTGAAATTTCTGCAATTGTGGCCCAAAATAAGGGAAATTTCTGGAATTTTGCCCCAAAATAAGTGGAATTTCTAAGTTTTGCCCCAAAATAAGGGAAATTTCTGTTTTTTTGCCCCCAAATAAGGGGAATTTCAGCCTTTTACCTCAAAATAAAGGGGAATTTCTGCCTTTTTTCCCTGAAATAAGTGAAATTTCTGCAATTTTGCCCCAAAATAAGTGAAATTTCTGCAATTTTGTTCCAAAATAAGGGAAATTTCTAGAATTTTGCCCCAAAATAAGTGGAATTTCTTCAATTTTATTCCAAAATAAGGGAAATTTCTAGAATTTTGCCCCAAAATAAGTGGAATTTCTGAGTTATGCCCCAAAATAAGGAGAATTTCTGTCTTTTTGCCCCAACATATAGGGAATTTCTGTCTTTCTGCAGCACATCTAGGGGAATTTCTTCAATTATGCTCCAAAATACGGGGAATTTCTGCCTTTTTGCCCGAAAATAAGGGGAATGCATAACTTTTTGCCATAAAAAAGGGAAATTTCTTCATTTTTGCTCCAAAATAAGGGAAATTTCTGCCTTTTTGCCTCTAAATAAGTGGAATTTCTGTCTTTTTCTCTCAAAACAAAAAAAATTTCTGTCTTTTTTGCCTCAAAATAAGGGGAATTTCTGACTTATTACACTGAAATAAGTGAAATTTCTGCAATTTTACCCCAAAATAAGGTGAATTTCTGCCTTTTTGCCACAAATTAATGGGAATTTCTGCCTTTTTGCCCCAAAATAAGAAAAATTTTTGCTTTTTTTCTCTGAAATAAGTGAAATTTCTGCAATTTTCCCCTAAAATAAGAAAATTTTTTGCAATTTTTTCCCATAATAAGTGAGATTTCTGCAATTTTGCCCCAAAATAAGGAAAAATTCTTCCTTTTTGCCCCAAAAAAAGGAAATTTCAGCCTTTTTACCTGAAAATAAGTGAAATTTCTGAAATTTTGCCCCAAATAAGGGAAATTTCTGCAATTTTGCCCCAAAATAAGGTAAATTCCTGCAATTTTGCCCCAAAAAAAGGAAATTTCTGGAATTTTGCCCCAAAATAAGGGGAATTTCTGAGTTTTGCCCCAAAATAAGGAGAATTTCTGTCTTTTTGCCCCAACATATAGGGAATTTCTGTTTTTCTGCCCCACAACTAGGGGAATTTCTGCAATTTTGCCCTGAAATAAGAGGAATTTCAGGCTTTATACCTCAAAATAAGGGGAATTTCAGCAATTTTGCCACAAAATATTAGGAATTTCTGAATTTTTGCCTCAAAATAATAAAAATTTCTGCCTTTGTTCCCTGAAATAAGTGAAATTATTGCAATTTTGCCCCAAAATAAGTGAAATTTTGCAATTTTGCCCTAAAAGAAGGAAAATTTCTGGAATTTTGCCCCAAAATAAGTGGAATTTCTAAGTTTTGCCCCAAAATAAGGAGAATTTCTGTCTTTTTGCCTCAACATATAGGGAATTTCTGTCTTTTTGCCCCACAACAAAGGGGATTTCTGCAATTTTGCTCCAAAATATAGGGAATTTCTGCCTTTTTGCCCTGAAATATGTGAAATTTCTGCAATTTTACCCCTAAATAAGGTGTATTTTCCTTTTTTGCCCCAAAATAATGGGAATTTCTTCCTTTTGCCCCAAAATTAGAGGAATTTCTTCAATTTTGCTCCAAAATACGGGAATTTCTGCCTTTTTGCCTGAAAATAATGGGAATGCATACCTTTTGGCCATAAAAAGGAAAATTTCTTCATTTTTGCTCCAAAACAAAGGGAATTTCTGCCTTTTTGCCTCTAAATAAGTGGAATTTCTGTCTTTTTCCCCCAAAACAAAGAGAATTTCTGTCTTTTTTGCCCCAAAATAAGGGGAATTTCTGACTTATTACCCTGAAGTAAGTGAAATTTCTGCCATTTTGCCCCAAAACAAGGGAAATTTCTGCAATTTTGCCCCAATGTAAAGGAAATTTCTGCAATTTTGCCCCAATGTAAAGGAAATTTCTGCAATTTTGCCAGAAAATAAGGGGAATTTCTGAATGTTTGCTCCCGAAAAATGGAGATCTTCTGTCTTTCTGCCCCAAAATAAGGAGAATTTCTGCCTTTTTGCCCGAACATTATGAGAATTTCTGCAATTTGGTTTCAAAATACGGGGAATTTCTGCTTTTTATCCCGAAAGTAAGGGGAATGCATACCTTTTTGCCATAAAAAGGTAAATTTCTTCATTTTTGCTCCAAAATAAGGGGAATTTCTGCCTTTTTGCCTCTAAATAAGTGGAATTTCTGTTTTTTCCCCAAAAAACAAAGGAAATTTCTGTCTTTTTTGCCCCAAAATAAGGGGATTTTCTGAGTTATTACCCTGAAATAAGTGAAATTTCTCTAATTTTGCCCCAAAATAAAGGAAATTTCTGCCTCTTTGCCCCCAAATATAGGGAATTTCAGCCTTTTTACCTAAAAAATAAGGGGAATTTCTGCATTTTTGCCATAAAATATTAGGAATTTCTGACTTTTTGCCCCAAAATAAGGAAAATTTGTGCCTTTTTTCCCTGAAATAAGTGAAATTTCTGCAATTTTGCACCAAAATAAGTGAAATTTCTGCAATTGTGGCTTAAAATAAAAGAAATTTCTGGAATTTTGGCCCAAAATAAGTGGAATTTCTAACTTTTGCCCCAAATAAGGAGAATTTCTGTCTTTTTGCCTCTAAATAAGTGAAATTTCTGCAATTTTGCCCCAAAATAAGGGAAATTTCTGTTTTTTTGCCCCAAAATAAGGGGAATTTCAGCCTTTTTACCTCAAAATAAGGGAAATTTCTGAATTTTGCCAGAAAATATAAGGAATTTCTGCCTTTTTGCCCCAAAATAAAGAAAATTTCTGCCTTTTTTCCCTGAAATAAGTGAAATTTCTGCAATTTTGCCCCAAAATAAGTGAAATTTCTGCAATTTTGTTCCAAAATAAGGGAAATTTCTAGAATTTTGCCCCAAAATAAGTGGAATTTCTGAGTTATGCCCCAAAATAAGGAGAATTTCTGTATTTTTGCCCCAACATATTGGGAATTTATGTCTTTCTGCACCACAACTAGGGGAATTTCTTCAATTATGCTCCAAAATACGGGGAATTTCTGCCTTTTTGCCCGAAAATAAGGGGAATGCATACCTTTTTGCCATAAAAAAGGGAAATTTCTTCATTTTTGCTCCAAAATAAGGGAAATTTCTGCCTTTTTGCCTCTAAATAAGTGGAATTTCTGTCTTTTTCTCTCAAAACAAAAAAAAATTTCTGTCTTTTTTGCCTCAAAATAAGGGGAATTTCTGACTTATTACACTGAAATAAGTGAAATTTCTGCAATTTTGCCTCAAAATAAGGGAAATTTCTGCCTTTTTGCCCTGAAATATGCGAAATTTCTGCAATTTTACCCAAAAATAAGGTGAATTTCTGCCTTTTTGCCACAAATTAATGGGAATTTCTGCCTTTTTGCCCCAAAATAAGAAAAATTTTTGCTTTTTTTCTCTGAAATAAGTGAAATTTCTGCAATTTTCCCCTAAAATAAGAAAATTTTTTGCAAATTTTTCCCATAATAAGTGAGATTTCTGCAATTTTGCCCCAAAATAAGGAAAATTTCTTCATTTTTGCCCCAAAACAAAGGAAATTTCAGCCTTTTTACTTGAAAATAAGTGAAATTTCTGAAATTTTGCCCCAAATAAGGGAAATTTCTGCAATTTTGCCCCAAAATAAGGCAAATTCCTGCAATTTTGCCCCAAAAAGAGGAAATTTCTGGAATTTTGCCCCAAAATAAGGGGAATTTCTGATTTTTGCCCCAAAATAAAGGGAATTTCTGCCTTTTGCCCCAAAATTAGAGGAATTTCTGCAATTTTGCTCCAAAATACGGGCATTTCTGCCTTTTTACCTGAAAATAATGGGAATGCATATCTTTTGGCCATAAAAAGGAAAATTTCTTCATTTTTGCTCCAAAACAAAGGGAATTTCTGCCTTTTTGCCTCTAAATAAGTGGAATTATTGTCTTTTTCCCTCAAAACAAAGAGAATTTCTGTCTTTTTTGCCCCAAAATAAGGGGAATTTCTGACTTATTACCCTGAAGTAAGTGAAATTTCTGCCTTTTTGCCCCAAAACAAGGGAAATTTCTGCAATTTTGCCCCAATGTAAAGGAAATTTCTGCAATTTTGCCCTAATGTAAAGGAAATTTCTGCAATTTTGCCCCAAAATAAGGGGAATTTCTGAATGTTTGCTCCCGAAAAATGGAGATCTTCTGTCTTTTTGCCCCAAAATAAGGAGAATTTCTGCCTTTTTGCCCGAAAATTATGAGAATTTCTGCAATTTGGTTTCAAAATACGGGGAATTTCTGCTTTTTATCCCGAAAGTAAGGGGAATGCATACCTTTTTGCCATAAAAAGGTAAATTTCTTCATTTTTGCTCCAAAATAAGGGGAATTTCTGCCTTTTTGCCTCTAAATAAGTGGAATTTCTGTCTTTTTCCCCCAAAACAAAGGAAATTTCTGTCTTTTTTGCGCCAAAATAAGAGGATTTTCTGAGTTATTACCCTGAAATAAGTGAAATTTCTCCAATTTTGCCCCAAAATAAGGGAAATTTCTGCCTCTTTGCCACCAAATATAGGGAATTTCACCTTTTTACCTCAAAATAAGGGGAATTTCTGCATTTTTGCCACAAAATATTAGGAATTTCTGACTTTTTGCCCCAAAATAAGGAAAATTTGTGCCTTTTTTTCCCTGAAATAAGTGAAATTTCTGCAATTTTGCCCCAAAATAAGTGAAATTTCTGCAATTTTGTTCCAAAATAAGGGAAATTTCTAGAATTTTGCCCCAAAATAAGTGAAATTTCTGCAATTGTGGCCCAAAATAAGGGAAATTTCTGGAATTTTGCCCCAAAATAAGTGGAATTTCTAAGTTTTGCCCCAAAATAAGGGAAATTTCTGTTTTTTTGCCCCCAAATAAGGGGAATTTCAGCCTTTTACCTCAAAATAAAGGGGAATTTCTGCCTTTTTTCCCTGAAATAAGTGAAATTTCTGCAATTTTGCCCCAAAATAAGTGAAATTTCTGCAATTTTGTTCCAAAATAAGGGAAATTTCTAGAATTTTGCCCCAAAATAAGTGGAATTTCTTCAATTTTATTCCAAAATAAGGGAAATTTCTAGAATTTTGCCCCAAAATAAGTGGAATTTCTGAGTTATGCCCCAAAATAAGGAGAATTTCTGTCTTTTTGCCCCAACATATAGGGAATTTCTGTCTTTCTGCAGCACATCTAGGGGAATTTCTTCAATTATGCTCCAAAATACGGGGAATTTCTGCCTTTTTGCCCGAAAATAAGGGGAATGCATAACTTTTTGCCATAAAAAAGGGAAATTTCTTCATTTTTGCTCCAAAATAAGGGAAATTTCTGCCTTTTTGCCTCTAAATAAGTGGAATTTCTGTCTTTTTCTCTCAAAACAAAAAAAATTTCTTTCTTTTTTGCCTCAAAATAAGGGGAATTTCTGACTTATTACACTGAAATAAGTGAAATTTCTGCAATTTTACCCCAAAATAAGGTGAATTTCTGCCTTTTTGCCACAAATTAATGGGAATTTCTGCCTTTTTGCCCCAAAATAAGAAAAATTTTTGCTTTTTTTCTCTGAAATAAGTGAAATTTCTGCAATTTTCCCCTAAAATAAGAAAATTTTTTGCAATTTTTTCCCATAATAAGTGAGATTTCTGCAATTTTGCCCCAAAATAAGGAAAAATTCTTCCTTTTTGCCCCAAAAAAAGGAAATTTCAGCCTTTTTACCTGAAAATAAGTGAAATTTCTGAAATTTTGCCCCAAATAAAAGAAATTTCTGCAAATTTGCCCCAAAATAAGGTAAATTCCTGCAATTTTGCCCCCAAAAAAGGAAATTTCTGGAATTTTGCCCCAAAATAAGGGGAATTTCTGATTTTTGCCCCAAAATAAAGGGAATTTCTGCCTTTTGCCCCAAAATTAGAGGAATTTCTGCAATTTTTCTCCAAATTACGGGAATTTTTGCCTTTTTACCTGAAAATAATGGGAATGCATACCTTTTGGCCATAAAAAGGAAAATTTCTTCATTTTTGCTCCAAAACAAAGGGAATTTCTGCCTTTTTGCCTCTAAATAAGTGGAATTTCTGTCTTTTTCCCCCAAAACAAAGAGAATTTCTGTCTTTTTTGCCCCAAAATAAGGGGAATTTCTGACTTATTACCCTGAAGTAAGTGAAATTTCTGCCATTTTGCCCCAAAACAAGGGAAATTTCTGCAATTTTGCCCCAATGTAAAGGAAATTTCTGCAATTTTGCCCCAATGTAAAGGAAATTTCTGCAATTGCCCCAAAATAAGGGGAATTTCTGAATGTTTGCTTCCGAAAAATTGAGATCTTCTGTCTTTTTGCCCCAAAATAAGGAGAATTTCTGCCTTTTTGCCCGAAAATTATGAGAATTTCTGCAATTTGGTTTCAAAATACGGGGAATTTCTGCTTTTTATCCCGAAAGTAAGGGGAATGCATACCTTTTAGCCATAAAAAGGTAAATTTCTTCATTTTTGCTCCAAAATAAGGGGAATTTCTGCCTTTTTGCCTCTAAATAAGTTGAATTTCTGTCTTTTTCCCCCAAAACAAAGGAAATTTCTGTCTTTTTTGCCCCAAAATAAGGGGATTTTCTGAGTTATTACCCTGAAATAAGTGAAATTCCTCCAATTTTGCCCCAAAATAAGAGAAATTTCTGCCTCTTTGCCCCCAAATGTAGGGAATTTCATCCTTTTTACCTCAAAATAAGGGGAATTTCTGCATTTTTGCCACAAAATATTAGGAATTTCTGACTTTTTGCCCCAAAATAAGGAAAATTTGTGCCTTTTTTTCCCTGAAATAAGTGAAATTTCTGCAATTTTGCCCCAAAATAAGTGAAAGTTCTGCAATTGTGGCCAAAAATAAGGGAAATTTCTGGAATATTTCCCCAAAATAAGTGCAATTTCTAAATTTTGTCCCAAAATAAGGAGAATTCCTGTCTTTTTGCCTCTAAATAAGTGAAATTTCTGCAATTTTGCCCCAAAATAAAGAAAATTTCTGTTTTTTTGCCCCCAAATAAGGGGAATTTCAGCCTTTTTACCTCAAAATAAGGGGAATTTCTGCATTTTTGCCAGAAATATAAGGAATTTCTGCCTTTTTGCCCCAAAATAAAGAAAATTTCTGCCTTTTTTCCCTGAAATAAGTGAAATTTCTGCAATTTTGCCCCAAAATAAGTGAAATTTCTGCAATTTTGCTCCAAAATAAGGTAAATTTCTAGAATTTTGCCCCAAAATAAGTGGAATTTCTGAGTTATGTCCCAAAATAAGGAGAATTTCTGTCTTTTTGCCCCAACATATAGGGAATTTCTGTCTTTCTGCACCACAACTAGGGAAATTTCTTCAATTTTGCTCCAAAATACGGGGAATTTCTGCCTTTTTGCCCGAAAATAAGGGGAATGCATACCTTTTTGCCATAAAAAAGGGAAATTTCTTCATTTTTGCTCCAAAATAAGGGAAATTTCTGCCTTTTTGCCTCTAAATAAGTGGAATTTCTGTCTTTTTCTCTCAAAACAAAAAAAAATTTCTGTCTTTTTTGCCTCAAAATAAGGGGAATTTCTGACTTATTACACTGAAATAAGTGAAATTTCTGCAATTTTGCCCCAAAATAAGGGAAATTTCTGCCTTTTTGCCCTGAAATATGCGAAATTTCTGCAATTTTACCCCAAAATAAGGTGAATTTCTGCCTTTTTGCCACAAATTAATGGGAATTTCTGCCTTTTTGCCCCAAAATAAGAAAAATTTTGCTTTTTTTCTCTGAAATAAGTAAAATTTCTGCAATTTTCCCCTAAAATAAGGGAATTTTTTGCAATTTTTTCCCATAATAAGGGAGATTTCTGCAATTATGCCCCAAAATAAGGGGAATTTCTACCTTTTTGCCCCAAAACAAAGGAAATTTCAGCCTTTTTACCTGAAAATAAGTGAAATATTTGAAATTTTGCCCCAAATAAGGGAAATTTCTGCAATTTTGCCCGAAAATAAGTGGAATTTCTAAGTTTTGCCCCAAAATAAAGAGAATTTCTGTCTTTTTGCCTCAACATATAGGGAATTTCTGTCTTTTTGCCCCACAACAAGGGGGATTTCTGCAATTTTGCTCCAAAATATGGGGAATTTCTGCCTTTTTGCCCTGAAATATGTGAAATTTCTGCAATTTTACCCCTAAATAAGGTGTTTTTCTGCTTTTTTGCCCCAAAATAATGGGAATTTCTGCCTTTTGCCCCAAAATAAGAAAAATTTTTGCTTTTTTTCTCTGAAATAAGTGAAATTTCTGCAATTTTCCCCTAAAATAAGAAAAATTTTTGCAATTTTTTCCCATAATAAGAGAGATTTCTGCAAATTTGCCCCAAAATAAGGGGAATTTCTTCCTTTTTGCCCCAAAACAAAGGAAATTTCAGCCTTTTTACCTGAAAATAAGTGAAATTTCTGAAATTTTGCCCCAAATAACGGAAATTTCTGCAATTTTGCCCCAAAATAAGGTAAATTCCTTCAATTTTGCCCCAAAATAAAGGAAATTTCTGGAATTTTGCCCCAAAATAAGGGGAATTTCTGATTTTTGCCCCAAAATAAAGGGAATTTCTGCCTTTTGCCCCAAAATTAGAGGAATTTCTGCAATTTTTTCTCCAAAATACGGGGATTTCTGCCTTTTTGCCTGAAAATAATGGGAATGCATACCTTTTGGCCATAAAAAGGGAAATTTCTTCATTTTTGCTCCAAAACAAAGGGAATTTCTGCCTTTTTGCCTCTAAATAAGTGGAATTTCTGTCTTTTTCCCCCAAAACAAAGAGAATTTATGTCTTTTTTTCCCCAAAATAAGGGGAATTTCTGACTTATTACCCTGAAGTAAGTGAAATTTCTGCCATTTTGCCCCAAAATAAGGGATATTTCTGCAATTTTGCCCCAATGTAAAGGAAATTTCTGCAATTTTGCCCCAAAATAAGGGGAATTTCTGAATGTTTGCTCCCGAAAAATGGAGATCTTCTGTCTTTTTGCCCCAAAATAAGGAGAATTTCTGCCTTTTTCCCCGAAAATTTTGAGAATTTCTGCAATTTTGTTTCAAAATACGGGGAATTTCTGCTTTTTATCCCGAAAGTAAGGGAAATGCATACCTTTTTGCCATAAAAAGGTAAATTTCTTCATTTTTGCTCCAAAATAAGGGGAATTTCTGCCTTTTTGCCTCTAAATAAGTGGAATTTCTGTCTTTTTCCCCCAAAAGAAAGGAAATTTCCATCTTTTTTGCCCCAAAATAAGGGGATTTTCTGAATTATTACCCTGAAATAAGTGAAATTTCTCCAATTTTGCCCCAAAATAAGGGAAATTTCTGCCTCTTTGCCCCCAAATATAGGGAATTTCAGCCTTTTTACCTCAAAATATGGAAAGTTTCTGCATTTTTGCAACAAAATATTAGGAATTTCTGACTTTTTGCCCCAAAATAAGGAAAATTTGTGCCTTCTTTCCCTGAAATAAGTGAAATTTCTGAAATTTTGCCCCAAAATAAGTGAAATTTCTGCAATTTTGGCCCAAAATAAGGGAAATTTCTGTAATTTTGCCCCAAAATAAGTGGAATTTCTAAGTTTTGCCCCAAAATAAGGAGAATTTCTGTCTTTTTGCCTCTAAATAAGTGAAAGTTCTGCAATTTTGCCCCAAAATAAGGGAAATTTCTGCCTTTTTGCACCCAAATATGGGGAATTTCAGCCTTTTTACCTCAAAATAAGGGGAATTTCTGCATTTTTGCCAGAAAATATTAGGAATTTCTGCCTTTTTGCCCCAAAATAAAGAAAATTTCTGCCTTTTTCCCTGAAATAAGTGAAATTTCTGCAATTTTGCCCCAAAATAAGTGAAATTTCTGCAATTTTGCCCCAAAATAAGGTAAATTTCTAGAATTTTGCCCCAAAATAAGTGGAATTTCTGAGTTATGCCCCAAAATAAGGAGAATTTCTGTCTTTTTGCCCCAACATATAGGGAATTTCTGTCTTTCTGCACCACAACTAGGGAAATTTCTTCAATTTTGCTCCAAAATACGGGGAATTTCTGCCTTTTTGCCCGAAAATAAGGGGAATGCATACCTTTTTGCCATAAAAAAGGGAAATTTCTTCATTTTTGCTCCAAAATAAGGGAAATTTCTGCCTTTTTGCCTCTAAATAAGTGGAATTTCTGTCTTTTTCTCTCAAAACAAAAAAAAATTTCTGTCTTTTTTGCCTCAAAATAAGGGGAATTTCTGACTTATTACACTGAAATAAGTGAAATTTCTGCAATTTTGCCCCAAAATAAGGGAAATTTCTGCCTTTTTGCCCTGAAATATGCGAAATTTCTGCAATTTTACCCCAAAATAAGGTGAATTTCTGCCTTTTTGCCCCAAAATAAGAAAAATTTTTGCTTTTTTTCTCTGAAATAAGAGAAATTTCTGCAATTTTCCTCTAAAATAAGGGAATTTTTTGCAATTTTTTCCCATAATAAGGGAGATTTCTGCAATTTTGCCCCAAAATAAGGGGAATTTCTTTCTTTTTACCCCAAAACAAAGGAAATTTCAGCCTTTTTACCTGAAAATAAGTGAAATTTCTGAAATTTTGCCCCAAATAAAAGAAATTTCTGCAAATTTGCCCCAATATAAGGTAAATTCCTGCAATTTTGCCCCAAAATAAAGGAAATTTCTGGAATTTTGCCCCAAAATAAGGGGAATTTCTGATTTTTGCCCCAAAATAAAGGGAATTTCTGCCTTTTGCCCCAAAATTAGAGGAATTTCTGCAATTTTGCTCCAAAATACGGGGATTTCTGCCTTTTTGCCTGAAAATAATGGGAATGCATACCTTTTGGCCATAAAAAGGGAAATTTCTTCATTTTTGCTCCAAAACAAAGGGAATTTCTGCCTTTTTGCCTATAAATAAGTGGAATTTCTGTCTTTTTCCCCCAAAACAAAGAGAATTTATGTCTTTTTTTCTCCAAAATAAGGGGAATTTCTGACTTATTACCCTGAAGTAAGTGAAATTTCTGCCATTTTGCCCCAAAATAAGGGATATTTCTGCAATTTTGCCCCAATGTAAAGGAAATTTCTGCAATTTTGCCCCAAAATAAGGGGAATTTCTGAATGTTTGCTCCCGAAAAATGGAGATCTTCTGTCTTTTTGCCCCAAAATAAGGAGAATTTCTGCCTTTTTCCCCGAAAATTTTGAGAATTTCTGCAATTTTGTTTCAAAATACGGGGAATTTCTGCTTTTTATCCCGAAAGTAAGGGAAATGCATACCTTTTTGCCATAAAAAGGTAAATTTCTTCATTTTTGCTCCAAAATAAGGGGAATTTCTGCCTTTTTGCCTCTAAATAAGTGGAATTTCTGTCTTTTTCCCCCAAAAGAAAGGAAATTTCCATCTTTTTTGCCCCAAAATAAGGGGATTTTCTGAATTAATACCCTGAAATAAGTGAAATTTCTCCAATTTTGCCCCAAAATAAGGGAAATTTCTGCCTCTTTGCCCCCAAATATAGGGAATTTCAGCCTTTTTACCTCAAAATATGGAAAGTTTCTGCATTTTTGCAACAAAATATTAGGAATTTCTGACTTTTTGCCCCAAAATAAGGAAATTTTGTGCCTTCTTTCCCTGAAATAAGTGAAATTTCTGAAATTTTGCCCCAAAATAAGTGAAATTTCTGCAATTTTGGCCCAAAATAAGGGAAATTTCTGTAATTTTGCCCCAAAATAAGTGGAATTTCTAAGTTTTGCCCCAAAATAAGGAGAATTTCTGTCTTTTTGCCTCTAAATAAGTGAAATTTCTGCAATTTTGCCCCAAAATAAGGGAAATTTCTGCCTTTTTGCACCCAAATATGGGGAATTTCAGCCTTTTTACCTCAAAATAAGGGGAATTTCTGCATTTTTGCCAGAAAATATTAGGAATTTCTGCCTTTTTGCCCCAAAATAAAGAAAATTTCTGCCTTTTTCCCTGAAATAAGTCAAATTTCTGCAATTTTGCCCCAAAATAAGTGAAATTTCTGCAATTTTGCCCCAAAATAAGGTAAATTTCTAGAATTTTGCCCCAAAATAACTGGAATTTCTGAGTTATGCCCCAAAATAAGGAGAATTTCTGTCTTTTTGCCCCAACATATAGGGAATTTCTGTCTTTCTGCACCACAACTAGGGGAATTTCTTTAATTATGCTCCAAAATACGGGGAATTTCTGCCTTTTTGCCCGAAAATAAGGGGAATGCATAACTTTTGCCATAAAAAAGAGAAATTTCTTCATTTTTGCTCCAAAATAAGGGAAATTTCTGCCTTTTTGCCTCTAAATAAGTGGAATTTCTGTCTTTTTCCCTCAAAACAAAAAAAATTTCTGTCTTTTTTGCCTCAAAATAAGGGGAATTTCTGACTTATTACACTGAAATAAGTGAAATTTCTGCAATTTTGCCCCAAAATAAGGGAAATTTCTGCCTTTTTGCCCTGAAATATGCGAAATTTCTGCAATTTTACCCCAAAATAAGGTGAATTTCTGCCTTTTTGCCCCAAAATAAGAAAAATTTTTGCTTTTTTTCTCTGAAATAAGAGAAATTTCTGCAATTTTCCTCTAAAATAAGGGAATTTTTTGCAATTTTTTCCCATAATAAGGGAGATTTCTGCAATTTTGCCCCAAAATAAGGGGAATTTCTTTCTTTTTACCCGAAAACAAAGGAAATTTCAGCCTTTTTACCTGAAAATAAGTGAAATTTCTGAAATTTTGCCCCAAATAAAGGAAATTTCTGCAATTTTGCCCCAATATAAGGTAAATTCCTGCAATTTTGCCCCAAAATAAAGGAAATTTCTGGAATTTTGCCCCAAAATAAGGGGAATTTCTGATTTTTGCCCCAAAATAAAGGGAATTTCTGCCTTTTGCCCCAAAATTAGAGGAATTTCTGCAATTTTGCTCCAAAATACGGGAATTTCTGCCTTTTTGCCTGAAAATAATGTGAATGCATAACTTTTGGCCATAAAAAGGAAAATTTCTTCATTTTTGCTCCAAAACAAAGGGAATTTCTGCCTTTTTGCCTCTAAATAAGTGGAATTATTGTCTTTTTCCCCCAAAACAAAGAGAATTTCTGTCTTTTTTGCCCCAAAATAAGGGGAATTTCTGCCTTTTTGCCTCTAAATAAGTGGAATTTCTGTCTTTTTCCCCAAAAAACAAAGGAAATTTCTGTCTTTTTTGCCCCAAAATAAGGGGATTTTCTGAGTTATTACCCTGAAATAAGTGAAATTTCTCCAATTTTGCCCCAAAATAAAGGAAATTTCTGCCTCTTTGCCCCCAAATATAGGGAATTTCAGCCTTTTTACCTACAAAATAAGGGGAATTTCTGCATTTTTGCCACAAAATATTAGGAATTTCTGACTTTTTGCCCCAAAATAAGGAAAATTTGTGCCTTTTTTCACTGAAATAAGTGAAATTTCTGCAATTTTGCCCCAAAATAAGTGAAATTTCTGCAATTGTGGCTTAAAATAAAAGAAATTTCTGGAATTTTGGCCCAAAATAAGTGGAATTTCTAAGTTTTGCCCTAAAATAAGGAGAATTTCTGTCTTTTTGCCTCTAAATAAGTGAAATTTCTGCAATTTTGCCCCAAAATAAGGGAAATTTCTGTTTTTTTGCCTCAAAATAAGGGGAATTTCAGCCTTTTTACCTCAAAGTAAGGGAAATTTCTGCATTTTTGCCAGAAAATATAAGGAATTTCTGCCTTTTTGCCCCAAAATAAAGAAAATTTCTGCCTTTTTTCCCTGAAATAAGTGAAATTTCTGCAATTTTGCCCCAAAATAAGTGAAATTTCTGCAATTGTGGCTTAAAATAAAAGAAATTTCTGGAATTTTGGCCCAAAATAAGTGGAATTTCTAAGTTTTGCCCTAAAATAAGGAGAATTTCTGTCTTTTTGCCTCTAAATAAGTGAAATTTCTGCAATTTTGCCCCAAAATAAGGGAAATTTCTGTTTTTTTGCCCCAAAATAAGGGGAATTTCAGCCTTTTTACCTCAAAGTAAGGGAAATTTCTGCATTTTTGCCAGAAAATATAAGGAATTTCTGCCTTTTTGCCCCAAAATAAAGAAAATTTCTGCCTTTTTTCCCTGAAATAAGTGAAATTTCTGCAATTTTGCCCCAAAATAAGTGAAATTTCTGCGATTTTGTTCCAAAATAAGGGAAATTTCTAGAATTTTGCCCCAAAATAAATGGAATTTCTGAGTTATGCCCCAAATAAGGAGAATTTTTGTCTTTTTGCCCCAACATATAGGGAATTTCTGTCTTTCTGCAGCACAACTAGGGGAATTTCTTCAATTATGCTCCAAAATACGGGGAATTTCTGCCTTTTTGCCCGAAAATAAGGGGAATGCATAACTTTTTGCCATAAAAAGGGGAAATTTCTTCATTTTTGCTCCAAAATAAGGGAAATTTCTGCTTTTTTGCCTCTAAATAAGTGGAATTTCTGTCTTTTTCTCTCAAAACAAAAAAAAATTCTGTCTTTTTTGCCTCAAAATAAGGGAAATTTCTGACTTATTACACTGAAATAAGTGAAATTTCTGCAATTTTGCCCCAAAATAAGGGAAATTTCTGCCTTTTTGCCCCGAAATATGCGAAATTTCTGCAATTTTACCCCAAAATAAGGTGAATTTCTGCCTTTTTGCCACAAATTAATGGGAATTTCTGCCTTTTTGCCCCAAAATAAGAAAAATTTTGCTTTTTTTCTCTGAAATAATTGAAATTTCTGCAATTTTCCCTAAAATAAGAGAATTTTTTCAATTTTTTCCCATAATAAGGGAGATTTCTGCAATTTTGCCACAAAATAAGGGGAATTTCTTTTTTTTTGCCCGAAAACAAAGGAAATTTCTGCCTTTTTACCTGAAAATAAGTGAAATTTCTGAAATTTTGCCCCAAATAAGGGAAATTTCTGCAATTTTGCCCCAAAATAAGGTAAATTCCTCCAATTTTGCCCCAAAAAAAAGGAAATTTCTGGAATTTTGCCCCAAAATAAGGGGAATTTCTGATTTTTGCCCAAAAATAAAGGGAATTTCTGCATTTTGCCCCAAAATTAGAGGAATTTCTGCAATTTTGCTCCAAAATACGGGGAATTTCTGCCTTTTTGCCCGAAAATAAGGGGAATGCATACCTTTTTGCCATAAAAAAGGGAAATTTCTTCATTTTTGCTTCAAAATAAGGGGAATTTCTGCCTTTTTGCCTCTAAATAAGTGGAATTTCTATCTTTTTCCCCCAAAACAACCGGAATTTCTGTATTTTTTGCCCCAAAATAAGAGGGAATTTCTGACTTATTACCCTGAAATAAGTGAAATTTCTGCAATTTTGCCCCAACATAAGGGAAATTTCTGCCTTTTTGCCCTGAAATATGCGAAATTTCTGCAATTTTACCCCAAAATAAGGTGAATTTCTGCCTTTTTGCCACAAATTAATGGGAATTTCTGCCTTTTTGCCCCAAAATAAGAAAAATTTTGCTTTTTTTCTCTGAAATAAGTAAAATTTCTGCAATTTTCCCCTAAAATAAGGGAATTTTTTGCAATTTTTTCCCATAATAAGGGAGATTTCTGCAATTATGCCCCAAAATAAAGGGAATTTCTTCCTTTTTGCCCCAAAACAAAGGAAATTTCAGCCTTTTTACCTGAAAATAAGTGAAATTTTTGAAATTTTGCCCCAAATAAGGGAAATTTCTGCAATTTTGCCCGAAAATAAGTGGAATTTCTAAGTTTTGCCCCAAAATAAAGAGAATTTCTGTCTTTTTGCCTCAACATATAGGGAATTTCTGTCTTTTTGCCCCACAACAAGGGGGATTTCTGCAATTTTGCTCCAAAATATGGGGAATTTCTGCCTTTTTGCCCTGAAATATGTGAAATTTCTGCAATTTTACCCCTAAATAAGGTGTTTTTCTGCTTTTTTGCCCCAAAATAATGGGAATTTCTGCCTTTTGCCCCAAAATAAGAAAAATTTTTGCTTTTTTTCTCTGAAATAAGTGAAATTTCTGCAATTTTCCCCTAAAATAAGAAAAATTTTTGCAATTTTTTCCCATAATAAGAGAGATTTCTGCAAATTTGCCCCAAAATAAGGGGAATTTCTTCCTTTTTGCCCCAAAACAAAGGAAATTTCAGCCTTTTTACCTGAAAATAAGTGAAATTTCTGAAATTTTGCCCCAAATAACGGAAATTTCTGCAATTTTGCCCCAAAATAAGGTAAATTCCTTCAATTTTGCCCCAAAATAAAGGAAATTTCTGGAATTTTGCCCCAAAATAAGGGGAATTTCTGATTTTTGCCCCAAAATAAAGGGAATTTCTGCCTTTTGCCCCAAAATTAGAGGAATTTCTGCAATTTTTTCTCCAAAATACGGGGATTTCTGCCTTTTTGCCTGAAAATAATGGGAATGCATACCTTTTGGCCATAAAAAGGGAAATTTCTTCATTTTTGCTCCAAAACAAAGGGAATTTCTGCCTTTTTGCCTCTAAATAAGTGGAATTTCTGTCTTTTTCCCCCAAAACAAAGAGAATTTGTGTCTTTTTTTCTCCAAAATAAGGGGAATTTCTGACTTATTACCCTGAAGTAAGTGAAATTTCTGCCATTTTGCCCCAAAATAAGGGATATTTCTGCAATTTTGCCCCAATGTAAAGGAAATTTCTGCAATTTTGCCCCAAAATAAGGGGAATTTCTGAATGTTTGCTCCCGAAAAATGGAGATCTTCTGTCTTTTTGCCCCAAAATAAGGAGAATTTCTGCCTTTTTCCCCGAAAATTTTGAGAATTTCTGCAATTTTGTTTCAAAATACGGGGAATTTCTGCTTTTTATCCCGAAAGTAAGGGAAATGCATACCTTTTTGCCATAAAAGGGTAAATTTCTTCATTTTTGCTCCAAAATAAGGGGAATTTCTGCCTTTTTGCCTCTAAATAAGTGGAATTTCTGTCTTTTTCCCCCAAAAGAAAGGAAATTTCCATCTTTTTTGCCCCAAAATAAGGGGATTTTCTGAATTAATACCCTGAAATAAGTGAAATTTCTCCAATTTTGCCCCAAAATAAGGGAAATTTCTGCCTCTTTGCCCCCAAATATAGGGAATTTCAGCCTTTTTACCTCAAAATATGGAAAGTTTCTGCATTTTTGCAACAAAATATTAGGAATTTCTGACTTTTTGCCCCAAAATAAGGAAAATTTGTGCCTTCTTTCCCTGAAATAAGTGAAATTTTGAAATTTTGCAGAAAATAAGTGAAATTTCTGCAATTTTGGCCCAAAATAAGGGAAATTTCTGTAATTTTGCCCCAAAATAAGTGGAATTTCTAAGTTTTGCCCAAAAATAAGGAGAATTTCTGTCTTTTTGCCTCTAAATAAGTGAAATTTCTGCAATTTTGCCCCAAAATAAGGGAAATTTCTGCCTTTTTGCACCCAAATATGGGGAATTTCAGCCTTTTTACCTCAAAATAAGGGGAATTTCTGCATTTTTGCCAGAAAATATTAGGAATTTCTGCCTTTTTGCCCCAAAATAAAGAAAATTTCTGCCTTTTTCCCTGAAATAAGTGAAATTTCTGCAATTTTGCCCCAAAATAAGTGAAATTTCTGCAATTTTGCCCCAAAATAAGGTAAATTTCTAGAATTTTGCCCCAAAATAAGTGGAATTTCTGAGTTATGCCCCAAAATAAGGAGAATTTCTGTCTTTTTGCCCCAACATATAGGGAATTTCTGTCTTTCTGCACCACAACTAGGGGAATTTCTTTAATTATGCTCCAAAATACGGGGAATTTCTGCCTTTTTGCCCGAAAATAAGGGGAATGCATAACTTTTGCCATAAAAAAGAGAAATTTCTTCATTTTTGCTCCAAAATAAGGGAAATTTCTGCCTTTTTGCCTCTAAATAAGTGGAATTTCTGTCTTTTTCCCTCAAAACAAAAAAAATTTCTGTCTTTTTTGCCTCAAAATAAGGGGAATTTCTGACTTATTACACTGAAATAAGTGAAATTTCTGCAATTTTGCCCCAAAATAAGGGAAATTTCTGCCTTTTTGCCCTGAAATATGCGAAATTTCTGCAATTTTACCCCAAAATAAGGTGAATTTCTGCCTTTTTGCCCCAAAATAAGAAAAATTTTTGCTTTTTTTCTCTGAAATAAGAGAAATTTCTGCAATTTTCCTCTAAAATAAGGGAATTTTTTGCAATTTTTTCCCATAATAAGGGAGATTTCTGCAATTTTGCCCCAAAATAAGGGGAATTTCTTTCTTTTTACCCGAAAACAAAGGAAATTTCAGCCTTTTTACCTGAAAATAAGTGAAATTTCTGAAATTTTGCCCCAAATAAAGGAAATTTCTGCAATTTTGCCCCAATATAAGGTAAATTCCTGCAATTTTGCCCCAAAATAAAGGAAATTTCTGGAATTTTGCCCCAAAATAAGGGGAATTTCTGATTTTTGCCCCAAAATAAAGGGAATTTCTGCCTTTTGCCCCAAAATTAGAGGAATTTCTGCAATTTTGCTCCAAAATACGGGAATTTCTGCCTTTTTGCCTGAAAATAATGGGAATGCATAACTTTTGGCCATAAAAAGGAAAATTTCTTCATTTTTGCTCCAAAACAAAGGGAATTTCTGCCTTTTTGCCTCTAAATAAGTGGAATTATTGTCTTTTTCCCCCAAAACAAAGAGAATTTCTGTCTTTTTTGCCCCAAAATAAGGGGAATTTCTGCCTTTTTGCCTCTAAATAAGTGGAATTTCTGTCTTTTTCCCCAAAAAACAAAGGAAATTTCTGTCTTTTTTGCCCCAAAATAAGGGGATTTTCTGAGTTATTACCCTGAAATAAGTGAAATTTCTCCAATTTTGCCCCAAAATAAAGGAAATTTCTGCCTCTTTGCCCCCAAATATAGGGAATTTCAGCCTTTTTACCTACAAAATAAGGGGAATTTCTGCATTTTTGCCACAAAATATTAGGAATTTCTGACTTTTTGCCCCAAAATAAGGAAAATTTGTGCCTTTTTTCACTGAAATAAGTGAAATTTCTGCAATTTTGCCCCAAAATAAGTGAAATTTCTGCAATTGTGGCTTAAAATAAAAGAAATTTCTGGAATTTTGGCCCAAAATAAGTGGAATTTCTAAGTTTTGCCCTAAAATAAGGAGAATTTCTGTCTTTTTGCCTCTAAATAAGTGAAATTTCTGCAATTTTGCCCCAAAATAAGGGAAATTTCTGTTTTTTTGCCCCAAAATAAGGGGAATTTCAGCCTTTTTACCTCAAAGTAAGGGAAATTTCTGCATTTTTGCCAGAAAATATAAGGAATTTCTGCCTTTTTGCCCCAAAATAAAGAAAATTTCTGCCTTTTTTCCCTGAAATAAGTGAAATTTCTGCAATTTTGCCCCAAAATAAGTGAAATTTCTGCAATTGTGGCTTAAAATAAAAGAAATTTCTGGAATTTTGGCCCAAAATAAGTGGAATTTCTAAGTTTTGCCCTAAAATAAGGAGAATTTCTGTCTTTTTGCCTCTAAATAAGTCAAATTTCTGCAATTTTGCCCCAAAATAAGGGAAATTTCTGTTTTTTTGCCCCAAAATAAGGGGAATTTCAGCCTTTTTACCTCAAAGTAAGGGAAATTTCTGCATTTTTGCCAGAAAATATAAGGAATTTCTGCCTTTTTGCCCCAAAATAAAGAAAATTTCTGCCTTTTTTCCCTGAAATAAGTGAAATTTCTGCAATTTTGCCCCAAAATAAGTGAAATTTCTGCAATTTTGTTCCAAAATAAGGGAAATTTCTAGAATTTTGCCCCAAAATAAGTGGAATTTCTGAGTTATGCCCCAAAATAAGGAGAATTTCTGTCTTTTTGCCCCAACATATAGGGAATTTCTGTCTTTCTGCAGCACAACTAGGGGAATTTCTTCAATTATGCTCCAAAATACGGGGAATTTCTGCCTTTTTGCCCGAAAATAAGGGGAATGCATAACTTTTTGCCATAAAAAGGGGAAATTTCTTCATTTTTGCTCCAAAATAAGGGAAATTTCTGCTTTTTTGCCTCTAAATAAGTGGAATTTCTGTCTTTTTCTCTCAAAACAAAAAAAAATTCTGTCTTTTTTGCCTCAAAATAAGGGAAATTTCTGACTTATTACACTGAAATAAGTGAAATTTCTGCAATTTTGCCCCAAAATAAGGGAAATTTCTGCCTTTTTGCCCCGAAATATGCGAAATTTCTGCAATTTTACCCCAAAATAAGGTGAATTTCTGCCTTTTTGCCACAAATTAATGGGAATTTCTGCCTTTTTGCCCCAAAATAAGAAAAATTTTGCTTTTTTTCTCTGAAATAATTGAAATTTCTGCAATTTTCCCTAAAATAAGAGAATTTTTTCAATTTTTTCCCATAATAAGGGAGATTTCTGCAATTTTGCCCCAAAATAAGGGGAATTTCTTTTTTTTTGCCCCAAAACAAAGGAAATTTCTGCCTTTTTACCTGAAAATAAGTGAAATTTCTGAAATTTTGCCCCAAATAAGGGAAATTTCTGCAATTTTGCCCCAAAATAAGGTAAATTCCTCCAATTTTGCCCCAAAATAAAGGAAATTTCTGGAATTTTGCCCCAAAATAAGGGGAATTTCTGATTTTTGCCCAAAAATAAAGGGAATTTCTGCCTTTTGCCCAAAATTAGAGGAATTTCTGCAATTTTGCTCCAAAATACGGGAATTTCTGCCTTTTTGCCTGAAAATAATGGGAATGCATACCTTTTGGCCATAAAAAGGAAAATTTCTTCATTTTTGCTGCAAAACAAAGGGAATTTCTGCCTTTTTGCCTCTAAATAAGTGGAATTTCTGTCTTTTTCCCCCAAAACAAAGAGAATTTCTGTCTTTTTTTCCCCAAAATAAGGGGAATTTCTGACTTATTACCCTGAAGTTAGTGAAATTTCTGCAATTTTTCCCCAAAATAAGGGAAATTTCTGCAATTTTGCCCCAATGTAAAGGAAATTTCTGCAATTTTGCCCCAAAATAAGGGGAATTTCTGAATGTTTGCTCCCGAAAAATGGAGATCTTCTGTCTTTTTGCCCCAAAATAAGGAGAATTTCTGCCTTTTTGCCCGAAAATTATGAGAATTTCTGCAATTTGGTTTCAAAATACGGGGAATTTCTGCTTTTTATCCCGAAAGTAAGGGGAATGAATACCTTTTTGCCCTAAAAAGGTAAATTTCTTCATTTTTGCTAAAAATAAGGGGAATTTCTGCCTTTTTGCCTCTAAATAAGTGGAATTTCTGTCTTTTTCCCCCAAAACAAAATAAATTTCTGTCTTTTTTGCCCCAAAATAAGGGGATTTTCTGAATTATTACCCTGAAATAAGTGAAATTTCTACAATTTTGCCCCAAAATAAGGGAAATTTCTGCCTCTTTGCCCCCAAATATAGGGAATTTCAGCCTTTTTACCTCAAAATAAGGGGAATTTCTGCATTTTTGCCACAAAATATTAGGAATTTCTGACATTTTGTCCCAAAATAAAAAAAATTTATGCGTTTTTTCCCTGAAATAAGTGAAATTTCTGCAATTTTGCCCCAAAATAAGTGAAATTTCTGCAATTTTGGCCCAAATAAGGGAAATTTCTTAAATTTTGCCCCAAAATAAGGAAAATTCCTGTAATTTTGTTCCAAAATAAAGGAAATTTCTTAAATTATACCCCAAAAGAAAGGGATTTTCTGATTTTTGCCCCAAAATAAAAGGAATTTCTGCCTTTTGCCCCAAAATTAGGGAATTTCTCCCTTTTTGCCCGAAAATTATGAGAATTTCTGCAATTTTGCTTCAAAATACGGGGAATTTCTGCTTTTTATCCCGAATGTATGGGGAATGTATACCTTTTACCACAAAAAAGGAAATTTCTTCATTTTTGCCCCAAAATAAGAGGAATTTCTGCCTTTTTACTTCAAAGTAAGTGAAATTTCTGCCTTTGTAGCAAAAAATAAATGGAATTTCTGTCTTTTTGCCCCCAAAAAAAAGGAATTTTTGAATTATGCCCTGAAATAAGTAAAATTTCTGCAATTTTGCCCCAAAATAAATGAAATTTCTGCCTTTTTGCCACAAAATATAAGGAATTTGTGTCTTTTTGCCCCTAAATAAGGGAAATTTCTGCCTTTTTGCCCCCAAATAAAAGGAATATCAGCCATTTTACCTCAAAATAAGGGGAATTTCTACATTTTTGCCACAAAATATTAAGAATTTCTGCATTTTTGCCCCAAAATAAAGAAAATTTCTGCCATTTTTCCCTAAAATAAGTGAAATTTCTCCAATTTTGCCCTAAAATAAGTGAAATTTCTGCAATTTTACCCCAAAATAATGGAAATTTCTGGAATATTGCCCAAAAATAAGTGGAATTTGTGAGTTTTGCCCCAAAAAAGGAGAATTTATGTCTTTTTTCCCCACCATATAGGGAATTTCTGCCTTTTTGCCCCACAATTAGGAGAATTTCTGCAATTTTGCTACAAAATACGGTGAATTTCTGCCTTTTCCCAAAAATAAAGGGAATGCAAAACTTTTTGCCATAAAAAAGGGAAATTTCTTCATTTTTGCTCCAAAATAAGGGGAATTTCTGCCTTTTTGCCTCCAAATAAGTGGAATTTCTGTCTTTTTCCCCCAAAACAAAGGGAATTTCTGTATTTTTTGCCCCAAAATAACGGGAATTTCTGACTTATTACCCTGAAATAAGTGAAATTTCTGCAATTTTGCCCCAAAATAAAAATATTTCTGCAATTTTGCCTCAATGTAAAAGAAATTTCTGCAATTTTCCCCCAAAATAAGGGAAATTTCTGACTGTTTGCTTCCGAAAAAAGGAGATTTTCTGTCTTTTTGCCCCAAAATAAGGAGAATTTCTGCCTTTTTGCCCGAAAATTATGATAATTTCTGCAATTTTGCTTCAAAATACGGGGAATTTCTGCTTTTTATCCCGAAATTAAGGGTAATGCATACCTTTTTGCCATAAAAAGGTAAATTTCTTCATTTTTGCTCCAAAATAAGGGAAATTTCTGCCTTTTTGCCTCTAAATAAGTGGAATTTCTGTCTTTTCCTCCAAAACAAAGGGAATTTCTGTCTTTTTTGCCCCAAAATAAGGGGAATTTCTGACTTATTACCCTGAAATAAGTGAAATTTCTGCAGTTTTGCCCTAAAATAAGGGAAATTTCTGCCTCTTTGCCCTCAAGTTAAAGGAATTTCAGCCTTCTTACCTCAAAATAAGGGGAATTCCTGCCTTTTTGACCCAATGTAAGGAAAATTTCTAACTTTTTTCCCTGAAATAAATAAAATTTCTGCAATTTTGCCACAAAATAAGTGAAATTTCTGCCATTTTGCCCCAGAATAAGGGAAATTTCTGGAATTTACCCCAAAATAAGTGGAATTTCTGAGTTTTGCCCCAAAATAAGGAGAATTTCTGTCTTTTTGCCCCAACATATAAGGAATTTCTGCATTTTTGCCCCACAATTAGGGGAATTTCTCCAATTTTGCTCCAAAATACGAGGAATTTCTGCCTTTTTTCCCGAAAATAAGAACAATGCATAAATTTTTGCCTTAAAAAATGGAAATTTCTTCATTTTTGCTCGTAAATAAAGGGAATTTCTGCTTTTTTGCCTCTAAATAAGTGGAATTTCTGTCTTTTTCCCCCAAAACAAAGGGATTTTCTGTCTTTTTTGCCCCAAAATAAGGAAAATTTCTGACTTATTACCCTGAAATAAGTGAAATTTCTGCAATTTTGCCCCAAAATAAGGGAAATTTCTGCCTTTTTGCCCCCAAATAAGGGCAATTTCAGACTTTTTACGTCAAAATAAGAGGAATTTCTGCCTTTTTGCCCCAAAATAACAAAATTTCTTTTTTTTCCATGAAATAAGAACAATTTCTGCAATTTTGCCCAAAATAAGTGAAATTTCTGTAATTTTGCCCCAGAATAAGGGAAATTTCTCGAATTTTGCCCCAAAATATGTGGAATTTCTGAGTTTTGCCCCAAAATAAGGAGAATTTCTGTTTTTTGCCCCAACATATAGGGAATTTCTGCATTTTTGCCCCACAATTTGGGGAATTTTTGCAATTTTGCTCCAAAATACGGGGAATTTCTGCTTTTTTGCCCGAAAATAAGAAGAATGCATAACTTTTTGCCTTAAAAAAGGTAAATTTCTTTATTTTTGCTTCAAAATAAGGGGAATTTCTGCATTTTTGCCTCTAAATAAGTGTAATTTCTGTCTTTTCCCCCCAAAACAGAGGGATTATCTTTCTTTTTTGCAACAAAATAAGAAAAATTTCTGACTTATTACCCTGAAATAAGTGAAATTTCTGCAATTTTGCCCCAAAATAAGGGAAATTTTTGCCTTTCTGCCCACAAATAAGGGGAATTTCAGCCTTTTACCTCAAAATAAGGGGAATTTCTGCATTTTTGCCACAAAATATTAGGAATTTCTGCATTTTTGCCCCCAAATAAATAGAATTTCTGACTTTTTTCCCTGAAATAAGTGAAATTTCTGCAATTTTGCCCCAAAATAAGTGGAATTTCTGAGTTTTGCCCCAAAATATGGAGAATTTCTTTCTTTTTGCCCCAACATATAGGGAATTTCTGCCTTTTTGCACCACAATTAGTGGAATTTCTGCAATTTTGCTCCAAAATACGATGAATTTCTGTCTTTTTGCCCGAAAATAAGGGGAATGCATAACTTTTTGCCATAAAAAATGGAAATTTCTTCATTTTTGCTCCAAAATAAGGGGAATTTCTGCCTTTTTGCTTCTCAATAAGTGGAATTTCTGTCTTTTTCCTCCAAAACAAAGGGAATTTCTGTCTTTTTTGCCCCAAAATTAGGGGAATTTCTGACTTATTACCCTAAAATAAGTGAAATTTCTGCAATTTTGCCCCAAAATAAAGGAAATTTCTGAATTTTTGCCCTGAAATAAGGGGAATTTCAGCCTTTATACCTCAGAATTAGGGGAATTTCGGCATTTTTGCCACAAAATATTAGGAATTTCTGACTTTTTGCCCCAAAATAAGGAAAATTTCTGCCTTTTTTCCTTGAAATAAGTGAAATTTCTGCAATTTTGCCCCAAAATAAGTGAAATTTCTTCAATTTTGCCCCAAAATAATGAAAATTTCTGGAATTTTGCCCCAAAATAAGGAGAATTTCTGTCTTTATGCCCCAACATATAGGGAATTTCTGTCTTTTTGCCCCACAACTAGGGGAATTTCTGCAATTTTGCTCCAAAATACTTGGAATTTCGGCCTTTTTGCCCTGAAATATGAGAAAATTCTGCAATTTTACCGCTAAATAAGGTGAATTTCTGCTTTTTTGCCCCAAAATAATGAGAATTTCTGCCTTTTTGCCCCAAAATAAGAAAAATTTTTGCTTTTTTTCTCTGAAATAAGTGAAATTTCTGCAATTTTCCCTTAAAATAAGGGAAATTTTTGCAATTTTTTCCTATAATAAGGGAGATTTCTGCAATTTTGCCCCAAAATAAGGGGAATTTCTTCTTTTTTGCCCCAAAACATAGGAAATTTCAGCCTTTTTACCTGAAAATAAGTGAAATTTCTGAAATTTTGCCCCAAATAAGGGAAATTTCTGCAATTTTGCCCCAAAATAAGGTAAATTCCTGCAATTTTGCCCCAAAATAAAGGGAATTTCTGGCTTTTGCTCCAAAATTAGGGGAATTTCTGCAATTTTGCTCTAAAATACGGGGAATTTCTGCCTTTTTGCCTGAAAATAATGGGAATGCATAACTTTTTGCCATAAAAAGCGAAATTTCTTAATTTTTGCTCCAAAATAAAGGGAATTTCTGCCTTTTTGCCTCTAAATAAGTGGAATTTCTGTCTTTTTCCCACAAAACAAAGAGAATTTCTGACTTTTTTGCCCCAAAATAAGGGGAATTTCTGACTTATTACCCTGAAGTAAGTGAAATTTTTGCAATTTTGCCCCAAAATAAGAGAAATTTCTGCAATTTTGCCCCAATGTAAAAGAAATATCTGCAAGTTTGCCCAAAAATAAGGGGAATTTCTGATAGTTTGCTCCCGAAAAAAGGAGATCTTCTGTCTTTTTGCCCCAAAATAGGGAGAATTTCTGCCTTTTAGCCTGAAAATTATGAGAATTTCTGCAATTTTGCTTCAAAATACGGGGAATTTCTGCTTTTTATCTCGAAAGTAAGGGGAATGCATACCTTTTTGTCATAAAAAATGGAAATTGCTTCATTTTTGCTCCAAAATAAGGGGAATTTTTGCCTTTTTGCTTCTCAATAAGTGGAATTTCTGTCTTTTTCCTCCATAACAAAGGGAATTTCTGTCTTTTTTGCCCCAAAATAAAGGGAATTTCTGACTTATTTCCCTAAAATAAGTAAAATTTCTGCAATTTTGCCCCAAAATAAGGGAAATTTCTGACTTTTCGCCCTGAAATAAGGGGAATTTCAGCCTTTATACCTCAAAGTAAGAGGAGTTTCAGCATTTTTGCCACAAAATATTAGGAATTTCTGACTTTTTGTCCCAAAATAAGGAAAATTTCTGCCTTTTTTCCCTGAAATAAGTGAAATTTCTGCAATTTTGCCCCAAAATAAGTGAAATTTCTGCAATTTTGCCCCAAAATAAGGAAAATTTCTGGAATTTTGCCCCAAAATAAGTGGTATTTATAAGTTTTGCCCCAAAATAAGGAGAATTTCTGTTTTTTTGCCCCAACATATAGGGAATTTCTGTCTTTTTGCCCCACAACTAGGAGAATTTCTGCAATTTTGCACCAAAATACTGGGAATTTCTGCCTTTTTGCTCTGATATATGTGAAATTTCTGCAATTTTACCCCTAAATAAGGTGAATTTCTGCTTTTGCCCCAAAATAAGAAAAATTTTTGCTTTTTTTCTCTGAAATAAGTGAAATTTCTGCAATTTTCCCTTAAAATAAGGGAAATTTTTGAAATTTTTTCCTATAATAATTGAGATTTCTGCAATTTTGCCCCAAAATAAGGGGAATTTCTTCCTTTTTGCCCCAAAACAAAGGAAATTTCAGCCTTTTTACCTGAAAATAAGTGAAATTTCTAAAATTTTGCCCCAAATAAGGGAAATTTCTGCAATTTTGCCCCAAAATAAGGTAAATTCCTGCAATTTTGCCCCAAAATAAAAGAAATTTCTGGAATTTTGCCCCAAAATAAGGGGAATTTCTCATTTTTGCCCCAAAATAAAGGGAATTTCTGCCTTTTGCCCCAAAATTAGGGGAATTTCTGCAATTTTGCTCTAAAATACGGGGAATTTCTGCCTTTTTGCCTGAAAATAATGGGAATGCATAACTTTTTGCCATATAGGGAAATTTCTTCATTTTTGCTCCAAAATAAAGGGAATTTCTGCCTTTTTGCCTCTAAATAAGTGGAATTTCTGTCTTTTTCCCCCAAAACAAAAAGAATTTCTGACTTTTTTGCCCCAAAATAAGGGGAATTTCTGACTTATTACCCTGAAGTAAGTGAAATTTCTGCAATTTTGCCCCAAAATAAGGGAAATTTCTGAAATTTTGCCCTAATGTAAAGGAAATTTCTGCAATTTTGCCCAAAAATAAGGGGAATTTATGATAGTTTGCTCCCGAAAAAAGGAGATCTTCTGTCTTTTTGCCCCAAAATAGGGAGAATTTCTGCCTTTTTGCCCAAAAATTATGAGAATTTCTGCAATTTTGCTTCAAAATACGGGGAATTTCTGCTTTTTATCCCGAAAGTAAGGGGAATGCATACATTTTTTGCCATTAAAAATGGAAATTTCTTCATTTTTGCTCCAAAATAAGGGGAATTTCTGCCTTTTTGCTTCTCAATAAGTGGAATTTCTGTATTTTTTCCCCCAAAACAAAGGGAATTTCTGTCTTTTTTGCCCCAAAAAAGGGGAATTTCTGACTTATTACCCTAAAACAAGTGAAATTTCTGCAATTTTGCCCCAAAATAAGGATAATTTCTGACTTTTTGCCCTGAAATAAGGGGAATTCCAGCCTTTATTCCTCAAAATAAGGGAAATTTCGGCATTTTTGCCACAAAATATTAGGAATTTCTGACTTTTTGCCCCAGAATAAGGAAAATTTCTGCCTTTTTTCCCTGAAATAAGTGAAATTTCTGCAATTTTGCCCCAAAATAAGTGAAATTTCTGCAATTTTGCCCCAAAATAAGGAGAATTTCTGTCTTTTTGCCCCAACATATATTGAATTTCTGTCTTTTTGCCCCACAACTAGGGGAATTTCTGCAATTTTGCTCCAAAATACTGGGAATTTCTGCCTTTTTGCCCTGAAATATGAGAAAATTCTGCAATTTTACCCCTAACTAAAGTGAATTTCTGCTTTTTTGGCCCAAAATAATGAGAATTTCTGCCTTTTTGCCCCAAAATAAGAAAAATTTTTGCTTTTTTTCTCTGAAATAAGTGAAATTTCTGCAATTTTCCCTTAAAATAAGGGAAATTTTTGCAATTTTTTCCTATAATAAGGGAGATTTCTGCAATTTTGCCCCAAAATAAGGGGAATTTCTTCCTTTTTGCCCCAAAACAAAGGAATTTTCAGCCTTTTTACCTGAAAATAAGTGAAATTTCTGAAATTTTGCCCCAAATAACGGAAATTTCTGCAATTTTGCCCCAAAATAAGGTAAATTCCTTCAATTTTGCCCCAAAATAAAGGAAATTTCTGGAATTTTGCCCCAAAATAAGGGGAATTTCTGATTTTTGCCCAAAAATAAAGGGAATTTCTGCCTTTTGCCCCAAAATTGGAGGAATTTCTGCAATTTTGCTCTAAAATACGGGGAATTTCTGACTTTTTGCTTGAAAATAATGGGAATGCATAACTTTTTGCCATAAAAAGGGAAATGTCTTCATTTTTGCTCCAAAATAAAGGGAATTTCTGCCTTTTTACCTCTAAATAAGTGGAATTTCTGTCTTTTTCCCCCCAAAACAAAGAAAATTTCTGACTTTTTTGCCCCAAAGTAAGGGGAATTTCTGACTTATTACCCTGAAGTAAGTGAAATTTTTGCAATTTTGCCCCAAAATAAGGGAAATTTCTGCAATTTTGCCCCAATGTAAAGGAAATTTCTGCAATTTTGCCCAAAAATAAGGGGAATTTCTGATAGTTTGCTCCCGAAAAAAGCAGATCTTCTGTCTTTTTGCCCCAAAATAGGAAGAATTTCTGCCTTTTTGCCCAAAAATTATGAGAATTTCTGCAAATTTGCTTCAAAATACTGGGAATTTCTGCTTTTTATCCCGAAAGTAAGGGGAATGCATACCTTTTTGCCATAAAAAAATGGAAATTTCTTCATTTTTGCTCCAAAATAAGGGGAATTTCTGCCTCTTTGCTTCTCAATAAGTGGAATTTCTGTATTTGTCTACCAAAACAAAGGGAATTTCTGTCTTTTTTGTCCCAAAATAAGGGGAATTTCTGACTTATTACCCTAAAACAAGTGAAATTTCTGCAATTTTGCCTCAAAATAAGGAAAATTTCTGCCTTTTTTCCCTGAAATAAGTGAAATTTCTGCAATTTTGCCCCAAAATAAGTGAAATTTCTGAAATTTTGCCCCAAACTAAAGAAAATTTCTGGAATTTTGCCCCAAAATAAGTGGAATTTCTAAGTTTTGCCCCAAAATAAGGAGAATTTCTGTCTTTTTGCCCCAACATATAGGGAATTTCTGTCTTTCTGCATCACAACTAGGGGAATTTCTGCAATTTTGATCCAAAATACTTGGAATTTATGCCTTTTTGCCCTGAAATATGTTGAAATTCTGCAATTTTACCCCTAAATAAGGTGAATTTCTGCTTTTTTGCCCCAAAATAATGAGAATTTCTGCCTTTTTGCCCCAAAATAAGAAAAATTTTTGCTTTTTTTCTCTGAAATAAGTGAAATTTCTGCAATTTTCCCTTAAAATAAGAGAAATTTTTGCAATTTTTTCCTATAATAAGGGAGATTTCTGCAATTTTGCCCCAAAATAAGGGGAATTTCTTCCTTTTTGCCACAAAACAAAAGAAATTTCAGCCTTTTTACCTGAAAATAAGTGAAATTTCTGAAATTTTGCCCCAAATAAGGGAAATTTCTGCAATTTTGCCCAAAAATAAGGTAAATTCCTGCAATTTTGCCCCAAAATAAAGGGAATTTCTGCCTTTTGCCCCAAAATTAGGGAAATTTCTGCAATTTTGCTCTAAAATACGGGGAATTTCTCCCTTTTTGCCTATAAATAATGGGAATGCATAACTTTTTGCCATAAAAAGGGAAATTTCTTCATTTTTGCTCCAAAATAAAGGGAATTTCTGCCTTTTTGCCCGAAAATAAGGGGAATGCATAACTTTTTGCCATAAAAAAGGGAAATTTCTTCATTTTTGCTCCAAAATAAGGGAAATTTCTGCATTTTTGCCTCTAAATAAGTGGAATTTCTGTCTTTTTCCCTCAAAACAAAGGGAATTTCTGTCTTTTTTGCCTCAAAATAAGGGGAATTTCTGACTTATTACACTGAAATAAGTAAAATTTCTGCAATATTGCCTCAAAATAAGGGAAATTTCTGCCTTTTTGCCCTGAAATATGTGAAATTTCTGCAATTTTACCCCAAATTAAGGTGAATTTCTGCCATTTTGCCACAAATTAATGGGAATTTCTGCCTTTTTGCCCCAAAATAAGAAAAAATTTTGCGTTTTTGCTCTGAAATAAGTGAAATTTCTGCAATTTTGCCCTAAAATAAGGAAAATTTCTGCAATTTTTCCCAATAATAAGGGGAATTTCTTCAATTTTGCCCCAAAATAAGGGGAATTTCTCCCTTTTTGCCCCAAAATAAAGGAAATTTCAGCCTTTTTACCTGAAAATAAATGAAGTTTCTGCAATTTTGCCCCAAATAAGTAAAATTTCTGCAATTTTGCCCCAAAATAAGATAAATTCCTGCAATTTTTCCCCAAATTAAAGGAAATATCTTGAATTTTGCTCCAAAATAAGGGGAATTTATGATTTTTGCCCCAAAATAAAGGGAATTTCTGCCTTTTGCCCCAATATTAGGGGAATTTCTGCAATTTTACCCCAAAATAATTCGAATTTCTGCCTTTTTGCCCCAAAATAATGGGAATTTCTGCCTTTTTGCCACAAAATAAGAAAAGTTTTTGCTTTCTTTCTCTGAAATAAATGAAATTTCTGCAATTTTGCCCTAAAATAAGGAAAATTTCTGCAATTTTTCCCCATAATAATAGAAATTTCTGCAATTTTGCACCAAAATAAGAGGAATTTTTCCCTTTTTGCCCCAAAATAAAGGAAATATCAGCCCTTTTTCCTGAAAATAAGTGAAATTTCTGCAATTTTGCCTCAAATAAGGGAAATTTCTGCAATTTTGCCCCAAAAATAAGGTAAATTCCTCCAATTTTGCCCCAAAATAAAGGAAATTTCTTGAATTTTGCCCCAAAATAAAGAGATTTTCTGATTTTTGCCCCAAAATTAGAGATTTCTGCAACTTTGCTCCAAAATACGAGGAATTTCTGCCTTTTTGCCCGAAAATAATGGGAATGCATACCTTTTTGCCATAAAAAATGAAATTTCTTCATTTTTGCTCCAAAATAAGGGAAATTTCTGCCTTTTTGCCTCTAAATAAGTGGAATTTCTGTCTTTTTTCCACAAAACAAAGGGAATTTCTCTCTTTTTGCCCCAAAATAAAGAGAATTTCTGACTCATTACCCTGAAATAAGTGAAATTTCTGCAATTTTGCCCCAAAATAAGGGAAATTTCTGCCTTTTTGCCCCCAAATAAGGGGAATTCAGCCTTTTTACCTCAAAATAAGAGGAATTTCTGCATTTTTGCCACAAAATATTAGGAATTTCTGTTTTTTGCCCCAAAATAAGGAAAATTTCTGACTTTGTTCCCTGAAATAAGTGAATTTTCTGCAATTTTGCCCCAAAATTAATGAAATTTCTGCAATTTTGCCCCAAAATAAAGGAAATTTCTGGAATTTTTTACCAAAAGAAGTGGAATTTCTGAATTTTGCCCCAAAATAAGAAGAATTTCTGTCTTTTTGCCTCTAAATAAGTGAAATTTCTGCAATTTTGCCCCAAAATATAGAAAATTTCTGCCTTTTTGCACCCAAATAAGGGGAATTGCAGCCTTTTTACCTCAAAATAAGGGGAATTTCTGCATTTTTGCCACAAAATATTAGGAATTTCTTCTTTTTTGCCCCAAAATAAAGAAAATTTCTGACTTTTTTCAATGAAATGAGTGAAATTTCTGCAATTTTGCCCCAAAATAAGTGAAATTTCTTCAATTTTGCCCCAAAATAATGGAAATTTCTGGAATTTTGCCCCAAAATAAGTGGAATTTCTGAGTTTTGCCCCAAAATAAGGAGAATTTCTGTCTTTTGCCCCAACATATAGGGAATTTCTGTCTTTCTGCACCACAACTAGGGGAATTTCTGCAATTATGCTCCAAAATACGGGAAATTTCTGCCTTTTTGCGCGAAAATAAAGGGAATGCAAAACTTTTTGCCATAAAAAAGGGAAATTTCTTCATTTTTGCTCCAAAATAAGGGATATTTCTGCCTTTTTGCCTCTAAATAAGTGGAATTTCTGTCTTTTTCCCTCCAAACAAAGGGAATTTCTGTCTTTTTTGCCTCAAAATAAGGGGAAATTCTGACTTATTACACTGAAATAAGTAAAATTTCTGCAATATTGCCCCAAAATAAGGGAAATTTCTGCCTTTTTACCCTGAAATATGTGAAATTTCTGCAATTTTACCCCAAATTAAGGTGAATTTCTGCCTTTTTGCCACAAATTAATGGGAATTTCTGCCTTTTTGCCCCAAAATAAGAAAAAAATTTGCGTTTTTGCTCTGAAATATGTGAAATTTCTGCAATTTTGCCCTAAAATAAGGAAAATTTCTGCAATTTTTCCCAATAATAATGGGAATTTCTTCAATTTTGCCCCAAAATAAGGGGAATTTCTCCCTTTTTGCCCCAAAATAAAGGAAATTTCAGCCTTTTTACCTGAAAATAAATGAAGTTTCTGCAATTTTGCCCCAAATAAGTAAAATTTCTGCAATTTTGCCCCAAAATAAGGTAAATTCCTGCAATTTTTCCCCAAATTAAAGGAAATATCTTGAATTTTGCTCCAAAATAAGGGGAATTTATGATTTTTGCCCCAAAATAAAGGGAATTTCTGCCTTTTGCCCCAATATTAGGGGAATTTCTGCAATTTTACCCCAAAATAATTCGAATTTCTGCCTTTTTGCCCCAAAATAATGGGAATTTCTGCCTTTTTGCCACAAAATAAGAAAAATTTTTGCTTTCTTCCTCTGAAATAAATGAAATTTCTGCAATTTTGCCCTAAAATAAGGAAAATTTCTGCAATTTTTCCCCATAATAATAGAAATTTCTGCAATTTTGCCCCAAAATAAGAGGAATTTTTCCCTTTTTGCCACAAAATAAAGGAAATATCAGCCCTTTTTCCTGAAAATAAGTGAAATTTCTGCAATTTTGCCTCAAATATGGAAATTTCTGCAATTTTTCCCAAAAATAAGGTAAATTCCTCCAATTTTGCCCCAAAATAAAGGAAATTTCTTGAATTTTGCCCCAAAATAAAGAGATTTTCTGATTTTTGCCCCAAAATTAGAGATTTCTGCAATTTTGCTCCAAAATACGAGGAATTTCTGCCTTTTTGCCCGAAAATAATGGGAATGCATACCTTTTTGCCATAAAAAATGAAATTTCTTCATTTTTGCTCCAAAATTAGGGAAATTTCTGCCTTTTTGCCTCTAAATAAGTGGAATTTCTGTCTTTTTTCGACAAAACAAAGGGAATTTCTCTCTTTTTGCCCCAAAATAAAGAGAATTTCTGACTCATTACCCGGAAATAAGTGAAATTTCTGCAATTTTGCCCCAAAATAAGGGAAATTTCTGCCTTTTTGCCCCCAAATAAGGGGAATTCAGCCTTTTTACCTCAAAATAAGAGGAATTTCTGCATTTTTGCCACAAAATATTAGGAATTTCTGTTTTTTTGCCCCAAAATAAGGAAAATTTCTGACTTTGTTCCCTGAAATAAGTGAAATTTCTGCAATTTTGCCACAAAATAAGTGAAATTTCTGCAATTTTGCCCCAAAATAAAGGAAATTTCTGGAATTTTTCCCCAAAAGAAGTGGAATTTCTGAGTTTTGCCCCAAAATAAGGAGAATTTCTGTCTTATTGCCCCAACATATAGGGAATTTATGCCTTTTGCCCCACAATTAGGGGAATTTCTGCAATTTTGCTCCAAAATACGGGGAATTTCTGCCTTTTTTTCCAAAAATAAGGGAAATGCATACCTTTTTGCCATAAAAAAGGGAAATTTCTTCATTTTTGCTCCAAAATAAGGGGAATTTCTGCCTTTTTGCCTCTAAATAAGTGGAATTTCTATCTTTTTCCCCCAAAACAACCGGAATTTCTGTATTTTTTGCCCCAAAATAAGAGGGAATTTCTGACTTATTACCCTGAAATAAGTGAAATTTCTGCAATTTTGCCCCAACATAAGGGAAATTTCTGCCTTTTAGCCCTGAAATATGTGAAATTTCTGCAATTTTACCTCAAAATAAGGTGAATTTCTGCCTTTTTGCCTTAAAATAATGGGAATTTCTGCCTTTTTGCCCCAAAATAAGAAATATTTTTGCTTTATTTCTCTGAAATAAGTGAAATTTCTGCAATTTTGCCCTAAAATAATGGAAATTTCTGCAATTTTTTCCCATAACTAGGGAAATTTCTGCTATTTTGCCCCAAAATAAAGGGAATTTCTCTTTTTTTGCCCCAAAATAAAGGAAATTTCAGCCTTTTTACCTGAAAATAAGTGAATTTTATGCAATTTTGCTTCAAATAAAAAAATTACTGCAATTTTGCCACTAAATAAGGTAAATTCCTGCACTTTTGCCCCAAATTAAAGGAAATTTCTTGAATTTTGCCCCAAAATAAGGGGAATTTCTGATTTTTGCCCCAAAATAAAGGGAATTTCTGCTTTTTGCCCCAAAATTAGGGGAATTTCTGCCATTTTTCTCCAAAATACGGGGAATTTCTGCCTTTTTGCCTGAAAATAATGGGAATGCATACCTTTTTGCCATAAAAAGGGAAATTTCTTCATTTTTGCTCCAAAATAAAGGGAATTTCTGCCTTTTTGCCTCTGAATAAGTGGAATTTCTGTCTTTTTCTCTTAAAACAAAGAGAATTTCTGTCTTTTTTGCCCCAAAATAAGGGGAATTTCTGACTTATTACCCTGAAGTAAGTGAAATTTTTGAAATTTTGCCACAATATAAGTGAAATTTCTGCAATTTTGCCCCAAAATAAGTGAAATTTCTGCAATTTTGCCCCAAAATGAGGGAAATTTCTGGAATTTTGCCCCAAAATAAGTGGAATTTCTGAGTTTTGCCCCAAAATAAGGAGAATTTCTGTCTTTTTGCCCCAACATATAGGGAATTTCTGTCTTTCTGCATCACAACTAGGGGAATTTCTGCAATTATGCTCAAAAATACGGGGAATTTCTGCCTATTTGCCCGAAAATAAAGGGAATGCATAACTTTTTGCCATAAAAAAAGGAAATTTGTTCATTTTTGCTCCAAAATAAGGGAAATTTCTGCCTTTTTGCCTCTAAATAAGTGGAATTTCTGTCTTTTTCCCTCAAAACAAAGGGAATTTCTGTTTTTTTTGCTTCAAAATAAGGGGAATTTCTGAATTATTACACTGAAATAAGTAAAATTTCTGCAATTTTGCCCCAAAATAAGGGAAATTTCTGCCTTTTTGCCCTGAAATATGTGAAATTTCTGCAATTTTACCCCAAAATAATGTGAATTTCTGCCTTTTTGCCACAAATTAATGGGAATTTCTGCCTTTTTGCCCCAAAATAAGAAAAATTTTTGCGTTTTTTCTCTGAAATAAGTGAAATTTCTGCAATTTTGCCCTAAAATAAGGAAAATTTCTGCAATTTTTTCCAATAATAAGGGGAATTTCTTCAATTTTGCCCCAAAATAAGGGGAATTTCTCCCTTTTTGCCCCGAAATAAAGGAAATTTCAGCCTTTTTACCTGAAAATAAATGAAGTTTCTGCAATTTTGCTCCAAATAAGAAAAATTTCTGCAATTTTGCCCCAAAATAATGTAAATTCCTGCAATTTTTCCCCAAATTAAAGGAAATTTTTTGAATTTTGCCCCAAAATATGGGGAATTTATGATTTTTGCCCCAAATTAAAGGAAATTTCTTGAATTTTGCCCCAAAATATGGGGAATTTATGATTTTTGCCCCAAAATAAAGGGAATTTCTGCCTTTTGCCCCAAAATTAGAGGAATTCCTGCAATTTTGCTCCAAAATACGGGGATTTCTGCCTTTTTGCCTGAAAATAATGGGAATGCATATCTTTTTGCCATAAAAAATGAAATTTCTTCATTTTTGCTCCAAAATAAGGGGAATCTCTGCCTTTTTGCCTCTAACTAAGTGGAATTTCTGTCTATTTCCCAAAAAACATAGGGAATTTCTCTCTTTTTTGCCCCAAAATAAGGGGAATTTCTTACTCATTACCCTGAAATAAGTGAAATTTTTGCAATTTTGCCCAAAAATAAGGGAAATTTCTGCTATTTTGCCCCCAAATAAGGGGAATTCAGCCTTTTTACCTCAAAATAAGGGGAATTTCTGCATTTTTGCAACAAAATATTAGGAATTTCTGTTTTTTTGGCCCAAAGTAAGGACAATTTCTGACTTTTTTCTCTGAAATAAGTGAAATTTCTGCAATTTTGCCCCAAAATAAGTGAAATTTCTGCAATTTTGCCCCAAAATAAGGGAAATTTCTGGAACTTTGCCCCAAAAGAAGTGGAATTTCTAAGTTTTGCCACAAAATAAGGAGAATTTCTGTCTTTTTGCCTCTAAATAAGTGAAATTTCTGCAATTTTTCCCAAAAATAAGGGAAATTTCTGCCTTTTTGCCCCCAAATAAGGGGAATTTCAGCCTTTTTACCTCAAAATAAGGGGAATTTCTGCATTTTTGCCAAAAAATATTAGGAATTTCTGCCTTTTTGCCCCAAAATAAAGAAAATTTCTGCCTTTTTTCACTGAAATAAGTAAAATTTCTGCAATTTTGCCCCAAAATAAGTGAAATTTCTGCAATTTTGCCCCAAAATAAGGGAAATTTCTGGAATTTTGCCCCAAAATAAGTGGAAGTTCTGAGTTTTGCCCCAAAATAAGGAGAATTTCTGTCTTTTTGCCCCAACATATAGGAAATTTCTGTCTTTCTGCACCAAAACTAGGGGAATTTCTGCAATTATGCTCCAAAATACGGGGAATTTCTGCCTATTTGCCCGAAAATAAAGGGAATGCATAACTTTTTGCCATAAAAAAGGGAAATTTTTTCATTTTTGCTCCAAAATAAGGGAAATTTCTGCCTTTTTGCCTCTAAATAAGTGGAATTTCTGTCTTTTTCCCTCAAAACAAGGGAATTTCTGTTTTTTTGCCTCAAAATAAGGGGAATTTCTGATTTATTACACTGAAATAAGTAAAATTTCTGCAATTTTGCCCCAAAATAAAGGAAATTTCTGCCTTTTTGCCCTGAAATATGTGAAATTTCTGCAATTTTACCCCAAATTAAGGTGAATTTCTGCCTTTTTGCCACAAATTAATGGAAATTTCTGCCTTTTTGCCCCAAAATAAGAAAAATTTTTGCGTTTTTTCTCTGAAATAAGTGAAATTTCTGCAATTTTGCCCTAAAATAAGGAAAATTTCTGCAATTTTTCCCAATAATAAGGGGAATTTCTTCAATTTTGCCCCAAATTAAGGGAAATTTCTGCCTCTTTGCCTCCAAATATATGGAATTTCAGCCTTTTTACCTCAAAATATGGGAAATTTCTGCATTTTTGCAACAAAATATTAGGAATTTCTGACTTTTTGCCCCAAAATAAAGAAAATTTCTGCCTTCTTTCTCTGAAATAACTGAAATTTCTGAAATTTTGCCCAAAAATAAGTGAAATTTCTGCAATTTTGGCCCAAAATAAGGGAAATTTCTGGAATTTTGCCCCAAAATAAGTGGAATTTCTAAGTTTTGCCCCAAAATAAGGAGAATTTCTGTCTTTTTGCCTCTAAATAAGTGAAATTTCTGCAATTTTGCCCCAAAATAAGGGAAATTTCTGCCTTTTTGCACCCAAATATGGGGAATTTCAGCCTTTTTACCTCAAAATAAGGGGAATTTCTGCATTTTTGCCAGAAAATATTAGGAATTTCTGCCTTTTTGCCCCAAAATAAAGAAAATTTCTGCCTTTTTTCCCTGAAATAAGTGAAATTTCTGCAATTTTGCCCCAAAATAAGTGAAATTTCTGCAATTTTGCCCCAAAATAAGGTAAATTTCTAGAATTTTGCCCCAAAATAACTGGAATTTCTGAGTTATGCCCCAAAATAAGGAGAATTTCTGTCTTTTTGCCCCAACATATAGGGAATTTCTGTCTTTCTGCACCACAACTAGGGGAATTTCTGTAATTATGCTCCAAAATACGGGGAATTTCTGCCTTTTTGCCCGAAAATAAGGGGAATGCATAACTTTTGCCATAAAAAAGAGAAATTTCTTCATTTTTGCTCCAAAATAAGGGAAATTTCTGCCTTTTTGCCTCTAAATAAGTGGAATTTCTGTCTTTTTCCCTCAAACCAAAAAAAATTTCTGTCTTTTTTGCCTCAAAATATGTGGAATTTCTGACTTATTACACTGAAATATGTAAAATTTCTGCAATTTTGCCCCAAAATAAGGGAAATTTCTGCCTTTTTGCCCTGAAATATGTGAAATTTCTTCAATTTTACCCCAAAATAAGGTGAATTTCTGCCTTTTTGCCACAAATTAATGGGAATTTCTGCATTTTTGCCCCAAAATAAGAAAAATTTTTGCATTTTTTCTCTGAAATAAGTGAAATTTCTGCAATTTTGCCCTAAAATAAGGAAAATTTCAGCAATTTTTCCCAATAATAAGGGGAATTTCTTCAATTTTGCCCCAAAATAAGGGGAATTTCTCCCTTTTTGCCCCAAAATAAAGGAAATTTCAGCCTTTTTACCTGAAAATAAATGAAGTTTCTGCAATTTTGCCCCAAATAAGAAAAATTTCTGCAATTTTGCCCCAAAATAAGGTAAATTCCTGCAATTTTGCCCCAAATTAAAGGAAATTTCTTGAATTTTGCCCCAAAATATGGGGAATTTATGATTTTTGCCCCAAAATAAAGGGAATTTCTGCCTTTTGCCCCAAAATAATGGGAATTTCTTCCTTTTTGCCCCAAAATAAGAAAAATTTTTGCTTTTTTTCTCTGAAATAAGTGAAATTTCTGCAATTTTGCCCTAAAATAAGGAAAATTTCTGCAATTTTTCCCCATAATAATAGAAATTTCTGCAATTTTGCCCCAAAATAAGAGGAATTTCTCCCTTTTTGACCCAAAATAAAGGAAATATCAGCCCTTTTTCCTGAAAATAAGTGAAATTTCTGCAATTTTGCCCCAAATAAGGGAAATTTCTGCAATTTTGCCTAAAAATAAGGTAAATTCCTCCAATTTTGCCCCAAAATAAAGGAAATTTCTTGAATTTTGCCCCAAATAAAGAGATTTTCTGATTTGTGCCCCAAAATTAGGGGATTTTCTGCAATTTTGCTCCAAAATACGGGGAATTTCTGCCTTTTTGCACGAAAATAATGGGAATGCATATCTTTTTGCCATAAAAAATGAAATGTCTTCATTTTTGCTCCAAAATAAGGGGAATTTCTGCCTTTTTGCCTCTAAATAAGTGGAATTTCTGTCTTTTTCCCACAAAACATAGGGAATTTCTCTCTTTTTTGCCCCAAAATAAGGGGAATTTCTGACTCATTACCCTGAAATAAGTGAAATTTTTGCAATTTTGCCCCAAAATAAGGGAAATTTCTACTATTTTGCCCCCAAATAAGGGGAATTCAGCCTTTTTACCTCAAAATAAGGGGAATTTCTGCATTTTTGCAACAAAATATTAGGAATTTCTGTTTTTTTCCCCAAAAGTAAGGAAAATTTCTGATTTTTTTCTCTGAAATAAGTGAAATTTCTGCAATTTTGCCCCAAAATAAGTGAAATTTCTGCAATTTTGCCCCAAAATAAGGGAAATTTCTGGAACTTTGCCCCAAAAGAAGTGGAATTTCTGAGTTTTGCCCCAAAATAAGGAGAATTTCTGTCTTTTTGCCCCAACATATAGTAAATTTCTGCATTTTTGCCCCACAATTAGGGGAATTTCTGCAATTTTGCTCCAAAATACGAGGAATTTCTGCCTTTTTGCCCGAAAATAAGAAGAATGCATAGCTTTTTGCCTTAAAAAAGGGAAATTTCTTCATTTTTGCTTCAAAATAAGGGGAATTTCTGCTTTTTTGCCTCTAAATAAGTGGAATTTCTGTCTTTTTCCCCCAAAACAAAGGGATTTTCTGTCTTTTTTGCACCAAAATAATAAAAATTTCTCACTTATTACCCTGAAATAAGTGAAATTTCTGCAACTTTGCCCAAAAATAAGGGAAATTTTTGCCTTTTTGTCCACAAATAAGAGGAATTTCACTTTTTTTACCTCAAAATAAGGGGAATTTCTGCATTTTTGCCACAAAATATTAGGAATTTCTGCCTTTTTGCCCCAAATTAAGGAAAATTTCTGCCTTTTTTCCCTGAAGTAAGTGAAATTTCTGCAATTTTGCCCCAAAATAAGTGGAATTTCTGAATTTTGCCCCAAAATAAAGAGAATTTCTGTCTTTTTGCCCCAACATATAGGGAATTTCTGCCTTTTTGTACAACAATTAGGGTAATTTCTGCAATTTTGCTCCAAAATACAGGGAATTTCTGCCTTTTTGCCTGAAAATAAGAGGAATGCATAACTTTTTGTTATAAATAGGGAAATTTCTTCATTTTTGCTCCAAAATAAGGGGAATTTCTACCTTTTTGCTTCTCAATAAGTGGAATTTCTATCTTTTTCCCCCAAAACAAAGGGAATTTCTGTTTTTCTGCCCTAAAATAAGGGGAATTTCTGACTTATTACACTGAAATAAGTAAAATTTCTGCAATTTTGCCCAAAAATAAGGGAAATTTCTGCCTTTTTGCCCTGAAATATGTGAAATTTCTGCAATTTTACCCCAAAATAAGGTGAATTTCTGCCTTTTTGCCACAAATTAATGGGCATTTCTGCCTTTTTGCCCCAAAATAAGAAAAATTTTTGCGTTTTTTCTCTGAAATAAGTGAAATTTCTGCAATTTTGCCCTAAAATAAGGAAAATTTCTGCAATTTTTCCCAATAATAAGGGGAATTTCTTCAATTTTGCCCCAAAATAAGGGGAATTTCTCTCTTTTTGCCCCAAAATAAAGGAAATTTCAGCCTTTTTACCTGAAAATAAATGAAGTTTCTGCAATTTTGCCCCAAATAAGAAAAATTTCTGCAATTTTGCCCCAAAATAAGGTAAATTCCTGCAATTTTTCCCCAAATTAAAGGAAATTTTTTGAATTTTGCCACAAAATATGGGGAATTTATGATTTTTGCCCCAAATTAAAGGAAATTTCTTGAATTTTGCCCCAAAATATGGGGAATTTATGATTTTTGCCCCAAAATAAAGGGAATTTCTGCCTTTTGCCCCAAAATAATGGGAATTTCTTCCTTTTTTCCCCAAAATAAGAAAAATTTTTGCTTTTTTTCTCTGAAATAAGTGAAATTTTTGCAATTTTGCCCTAAAATAAGGAAAATTTCTGCAATTTTTCCCCATAATAATGGAAATTTCTGCAATTTTGCCCCAAAATAAGAGGAATTTCTCCCTTTTTGACCCAAAATAAAGGAAATATCAGCCCTTTTCCTGAAAATAAGTGAAATTTCTGCAATTTTGCCCCAAATAAGGGAAATTTCTGCAATTTTGCCTAAAAATAAGGTAAATTCCTCCAATTTTGCCCCAAAATAAAGGAAATTTCTTGAATTTTGCCCCAAATAAAGAGATTTTCTGATTTGTGCCCCAAAATTAGGGGATTTTCTGCAATTTTGCTCCAAAATACGGGGAATTTCTGCCTTTTTGCCCTAAAATAATGGGAATGCATATCTTTTTGCCATAAAAAATGAAATTTCTTCATTTTTGCTCCAAAATAAGGGGAATTTCTGCCTTTTTGCCTCTAAATAAGTGGAATTTCTGTCTTTTTCCCACAAAACATAGGGAATTTCTCTCTTTTTTGCCACAAAATAAGGGGAATTTCTGCTATTTTGCCCCCAAATAAGGGGAATTCAGCCTTTTTACCTCAAAATAAAGGGAATTTCTGCATTTTTGCAACAAAATATTAGGAATTTCTGTTTTTTTGCCCCGAAGTAAGGAAAATTTCTGACTTTTTTCTATGAAATAAGTAAAATTTCTGCAATTTTGTCCCAAAATAAGTGAAATTTCTGCAATTTTGCCCCAAAATAAGGGAAATTTCTGGAACTTTGCCCCAAAAAAAGTGGAATTTCTGAGTTTTGCCCCAAAATAAGGAGAATTTCTGTCTTTTTGCCCCAACATATAGGAAATTTCTGCATTTTTGCCCCACAATTAGGGGAATTTCTGCAATTTTGCTCCTAAATACGAGAAATTTCTGCCTTTTTGCCCGAAAATAAGAAGAATGCATACCTTTTTGCCTTAAAAAAGGGAAATTTCTTAATTTTTGCTTCAAAATAAGGGGAATTTCTTCTTTTTTGCCTCTAAATAAGTGGAATTTCTGTCTTTTTCCCCCAAAACAAAGGGATTTTCTGTCTTTTTTGCACCAAAATAATAAAAATTTCTCACTTATTACCCTGAAATAAGTGAAATTTCTGCAATTTTGCCCAAAAATAAGGGAAATTTTTGCCTTTTTGTCCACAAATAAGAGGAATTTCACCCTTTTTACCTCAAAATAAGGGGAATTTCTGCCTTTTTGCCCCAAATTAAGGAAAATTTCTGCCTTTTTTTCCTGAAGTAAGTGAAATTTCTGCAATTTTGCCCCAAAATAAGTGGAATTTCTGAATTTTTCCCCAAAATAAAGAGAATTTCTGTCTTTTTGCCCCAACATATAGGGAATTTCTGCCTTTTTGCCCAACAATTAGGGTAATTTCTGCAATTTTGCTCCAAAATACAGGGAATTTCTGCCTTTTTGCCTGAAAATAAGGGGAATGCATAACTTTTTGTTATAAAAAGGGAAATTTCTTCATTTTTGCTCCAAAATAAGGGGAATTTCTACCTTTTTGCTTCTCAATAAGTGGAATTTCTATCTTTTTCCCCCAAAACAAAGGGAATTTCTGTTTTTCTGCCCTAAAATAAGGGGAATTTCTGAATTATTACCCTGAAATAAGTGAAATTTCTGCAATTTTGCCCCAAAATAAGGGAAATTTCTGCCTCTTTGCCCTCAAATAAGGGGAATTTCAGCCTTTCTACCTCAAAATAAGGGGAATTCCTGCATTTTTGACCCAAAATAAGGAAAATTTCTACCTTCTTTCCCTGAAATAAGTAAAATTTCTGCAATTTTGCCCCAAAATAAGTGAAATTTCTGCAATTTTGCCCCAGAATAAGGGAAATTTCTGGAATTTTGCCCCAAAATAAGTGGAATTTCTGAGTTTTGCCCCAAAATAAGGAGAATTTCTGTCTTTTTGCCCCAACATATAGGGAATTTCTTCATTTTTGCCCAACAATTAGGGGAATTTCTGCAATTTTGCTCCAAAATACAAGGAATTTCTGCCTTTTTGCCCAAAAATAAGAAGAATGCATAACTTTTTGCCTTAAAAAAGGGAAATTTCTTCATTTTTGCTTCAAAATAAGGGGAATTTCTGCTTTTTTGCCTCTAAATAGGTGGAATTTCTGTCTTTTTCCCCCAAAACAAAGGGATTTTCTGTCTTTTTTGCACCAAAATAAGAAAAATTTCTCACTTATTACCCTCAAATAAGTGAAATTTCTGCAATTTTGCACAAAAATAAGGGAAATTTTTGCCTTTCTGCCCACAAATAAGGGGAATTTCAGCCTTTTTATCTCAAAATAAGGGGAATTTCTGCATTTTTACCAAAAATATTAGGAATTTCTGCCTTTTTGCCACCAAAAAAAGAAAATTTCTGCCTTTTTTCCCCGAAATAAGTGAAATTTCTGCAATTTTGCGCCAAAATAAGTGAAATTTCTGCAATTTTGCGCCAAAATAAGTGAAATTTCTGCAATTTTGCCCCAAAATAAGGGAAATTTCTGGAATTTTGCCCCAAAATAAGTGGAATTTCTGAGTTTTGCCCCAAAATAAGGAGAATTTCTGTCTTTTTGCCCCAACATATAGGGAATTTCTGTCTTTCTGCACCACAACTAGGGGATTTTCTGCAATTATGCTCCAAAATACGGGGAATTTCTGCCTATTTGCCCGAAAATAAAGGGAATGCATAACTTTTTGCCATAAAAAAGGGAAATTTCTTCATTTTTGCTCCAAAATAAGGGAAATTTCTGCCTTTTTGCCTCTAAATAAGTGGAATTTCTGTCTTTTTCCCTCAAAACAAAGGGAATTTCTGTTTTTTTGCCTCAAAATAAGTGGAATTTCTGACTTATTACACTGAAATAAGTAAAATTTCTGAAATTTTGCCCCCAAATAAGGGAAATTTCTGCCTTTTTGCCCTGAAATATGTGAAATTTCTGCAATTTTACCCCAAAATAAGGTGAATTTCTGCCTTTTTGCCACAAATTAATAGGAATTTCTGCCTTTTTGCCCCAAAATAAGAAAAATTTTTGCGTTTTTTCTCTGAAATAAGTGAAATTTCTGCAATTTTGCCCTAACATAAGGAAAATTTCTGCAATTTTTCCCAATAATAAGGGGAATTTCTTCAATTTTGCCCCAAAATAAGGGGAATTTCTCCCTTTTTGCCCCAAAATAAAGGAAATTTCAGCCTTTTTACCTGAAAATAAATGAAGTTTCTGCAATTTTGCCCCAAATAAGAAAAATTTCTGCAATTTTGCCCCAAAATAAGGTAAATTCCTGCAATTATGCCCCAAAATAAGGTAAATTCCTGCAATTTTGCCCCAAATTAAATGAAATTTCTTGAATTTGCCCCAAAATATGGGAAATTTATGATTTTTGCCCCAAAATAAAGGGAATTTCTGCCTTTTGCCCCAAAATTAGGGGAATTTCTGCAATTTTACCGCAAAATAAGTCGAATTCTGCCTTTTTGCCCCAAAATAATGGGAATTTCTTCTTTTTGCCACAAAATAAGAAAAATTTTTGCTTTTTTTTCCTGAAATAAGTGAAATTTCTGCAATTTTGCCCTAAAATAAGGAAAATTTCTGCAATTTTTCCCATAATAATAGAAATTTCTGCAATTTTGCTCCAAAATACGGGGAATTTCTGCCTTTTTGCCCAAAAATAATGGGAATGCATATCTTTTTGCCATAAAAAATGAAATTTCTTCATTTTTGCTCCAAAATAAGGGGAATTTCTGCCTTTTTGCCTCTAAATAAGTGGAATTTCTGTCTTTTTCCCACAAAACATAGGGAATTTCTCTCTTTTTTGCCCCAAAATAAGGGGAATTTCTGACTCATTACCCTGAAATAAGTGAAATTTTTGCAATTTTGCCCCAAAATAAGGGAAATTTCTGCTATTTTGCCCCCAAATAAGGGGAATTCAGCATTTTTACCTCAAAATATGGGGAATTTCTGCATTTTTGCAACAAAATATTAGGAATTTCTGTTTTTTTGCCCCAAAGTAAGGAAAATTTCTGACTTTTTTCTCTGAAATAAGTGAAATTTCTGCAATTTTGCCCCAAAATAAGTGAAATTTCTGCAATTTTGTCCCAAAATAAGGGAAATTTCTGGAACTTTGCCCCAAAAGAAGTGGAATTTCTAAGTTTTGCCACAAAATAAGGAGAATTTCTGTCTTTTTGCCTCTAAATAAGTGAAATTTCTGCAATTCTTCCCGAAAATAAGGGAAATTTCTGCCTTTTTGCCCCCAAATAAGGGGAATTTCAGCCTTTTTACCTCAAAATAAGGGGAATTTCTGCATTTTTGCCAAAAAATATTAGCAATTTCTGCCTTTTTGCCCCAAAATAAAGAAAATTTCTGCCTTTTTTCCCTGAAATAAGTGAAATTTCTGCAATTTTGCCCCAAAATAAGTGAAATTTCTGCAATTTTGCCCAAAAATAAGGGAAATTTTTGCAATTTTGCCCCAAAATAAGTGGAAGTTCTGAGTTTTGCCCCAAAATAAGGAGAATTTCTGTCTTTTTGCCCCAACATATAGGATATTTCTGTCTTTCTGCACCACAACTAGGGGAATTTCTGCAATTATGCTCCAAAATACGGGGAATTTCTGCCTATTTGCCCGAAAATAAAGGGAATGCATTACTTTTTGCCATAAAAAAGGGAAATTTCTTCATTTTTGCTCCAAAATAAGGGAAATTTCTGCCTTTTTGCCCCTAAATAAGTGGAATTTCTGTCTTTTTCCCTCAAAACAAGGGAATTTCTGTTTTTTTGCCTCAAAATAAGGGGAATTTCTGACTTATTACACTGAAATAAGTAAAATTTCTGCAATTTTGCCCCAAAATAAGGGAAATTTCTGCCTTTTTGCCCTGAAATATGTGAAATTTCTGCAATTTTACCCCAAAATAAGGTGAATTTCTGCCTTTTTGCCACAAATTAATGGGAATTTCTGCCTTTTTGCCCCAAAATAAGAAAAATTTTTGCGTTTTTTCTCTGAAATAAGTGAAATTTCTGCAATTTTGCCCTAAAATAAGGAAAATTTCTGCAATTTTTCCCAATAATAAAGGGAATTTCTTCAATTTTTCCCCAAAATAAGGGGAATTTCTCTCTTTTTGCCCCAAAATAAAGGAAATTTCAGCCTTTTTACCTGAAAATAAATGAAGTTTCTGCAATTTTGCCCCAAATAAGAAAAATTTCTGCAATTTTGCCGCAAAATAAGGTAAATTCCTGCAATTTTTCCCCAAATTAAAGGAAATTTTTTGAATTTTGCCCCAAAATATAGGGAATTTATGATTTTTGCCCCAAATTAAAGGAAATTTCTTGAATTTTGCCCCAAAATATGGGGAATTTATGATTTTTGCCCCAAAATAAAGGGAATTTCTGCCTTTTGCCCCAAAATAATGGGAATTTCTTCCTTTTTTCCCCAAAATAAGAAAAATTTTTGCTTTTTTTCTCTGAAATAAGTGAAATTTCTGCAATTTTGCCCTAAAATAAGGAAAATTTCTGCAATTTTTCCCCATAATAATGGAAATTTCTGCAATTTTGCCCCAAAATAAGAGGAATTTCTCCCTTTTTGACCCAAAATAAAGGAAATATCAGCCCTTTTCCTGAAAATAAGTGAAATTTCTGCAATTTTGCCCCAAATAAGGGAAATTTCTGCAATTTTGCCTAAAAATAAGGTAAATTCCTCCAATTTTGCCCCAAAATAAAGGAAATTTCTTGAATTTTGCGCCAAATAAAGAGATTTTCTGATTTGTGCCCCAAAATTAGGGGATTTTCTGCAATTTTGCTCCAAAATACGGGGAATTTCTGCCTTTTTGCCCGAAAATAATGGGAATGCATATCTTTTTGCCATAAAAAATGAAATTTCTTCATTTTTGCTCCAAAATAAGGGGAATTTCTGCCTTTTTGCCTCTAAATAAGTGGAATTTCTGTCTTTTTCCCACAAAACATAGGGAATTTCTCTCTTTTTTGCCCCAAAATAAGGGGAATTTCTGCTATTTTGCCCCCAAATAAGAGGAATTCAGCCTTTTTACCTCAAAATAAGGGGAATTTCTGCATTTTTGCAACAAAATATTAGGAATTTCTGTTTTTTTGCCCCAAAGTAAGGAAAATTTCTGACTTTTTTCTCTGAAATAAGTGAAATTTCTGAAATTTTGCCCCAAAATAAGTGAAATTTCTGCAATTTTGCCCCAAAATAAAGGAAATTTCTGGAACTTTGCCCCAAAAGAATTGGAATTTCTGAGTTTTGCCCCAAAATAAGGAGAATTTCTGCCTTTTTGCCACAACATATAGGAAATTTCTGCATTTTTGCCCCACAATTAGGGGAATTTCTGCAATTTTGCTCCAAAATACGAGGAATTTCTGCCTTTTTGCCCGAAAATAAGAAGAATGCATACCTTTTTGCCTTAAAAAAGGGAAATTTCTTCATTTTTGCTTCAAAATAAGGGGAATTTCTGCTTTTTTGCCTCTAAATAAGTGGAATTTCTGTCTTTTTCCCCCAAAACAAAGGGATTTTCTGTCTTTTTTGCACCAAAATAATAAAAATTTCTCACTTATTACCCTGAAATAAGTGAAATTTCTGCAATTTTGCCCAAAAATAAGGGAAATTTTTGCCTTTTTGTCCACAAATAAGAGGAATTTCACCCTTTTTACCTCAAAATAAGGGGAATTTCTGCATTTTTGCCACAAAATATTAGGAATTTCTGCCTTTTTGCCCCAAATTAAGGAAAATTTCTGCCTTTTTTCCCTTAAGTAAGTGAAATTTCTGCAATTTTGCCCCAAAATAAGTGGAATTTCTGAATTTTTCCCCAAAATAAAGAGAATTTCTGTCTTTTTGCCCCAACATATAGGGAATTTCTGCCTTTTTGTACAACAATTAGGGTAATTTCTGCAATTTTGCTCCAAAATACAGGGAATTTCTGCCTTTTTGCCTGAAAATAAGAGGAATGCATAACTTTTTGTTATAAAAAGGGAAATTTTTTCATTTTTGCTCCAAAATAAGGGGAATTTCTACCTTTTTGCTTCTCAATAAGTGGAATTTCTATCTTTTTCCCCCAAAACAAAGGGAATTTCTGTTTTTCTGCCCTAAAATAAGGGGAATTTCTGACTTATTACACTGAAATAAGTAAAATTTCTGCAATTTTGCCCCAAAATAAGGGAAATTTCTGCCTTTTTGCCCTGAAATATGTGAAATTTCTGCAATTTTACCCCAAAATAAGGTGAATTTCTGCCTTTTTGCCAAAAATTAATGGGAATTTCTGCCTTTTTGCCCCAAAATAAGAAAAATTTTTGCGTTTTTTCTCTGAAATAAGTGAAATTTCTGCAATTTTGCCCTAAAATAAGGAAAATTTCTGCAATTTTTCCCAATAATAAGGGGAATTTCTTCAATTTTGCCCCAAAATAAGGGGAATTTCTCTCTTTTTGCCCCAAAATAAAGGAAATTTCAGCCTTTTTACCTGAAAATAAATGAAGTTTCTGCAATTTTGCCCCAAATAAGAAAAATTTCTGCAATTTTGCCCCAAAATAAGGTAAATTCCTGCAATTTTTCCCCAAATTAAAGGAAATTTTTTGAATTTTGCCCCAAAATATGGGGAATTTATGATTTTTGCCCCAAATTAAAGGAAATTTCTTGAATTTTGCCCCAAAATATGGGGAATTTATGATTTTTGCCCCAAAATAAAGGGAATTTCTGCCTTTTGCCCCAAAATAATGGGAATTTCTTCCTTTTTTCCCCAAAATAAGAAAAATTTTTGCTTTTTTTCTCTGAAATAAGTGAAATTTCTGCAATTTTGCCCTAAAATAAGGAAAATTTCTGCAATTTTTCCCCATAATAATGGAAATTTCTGCAATTTTGCCCCAAAATAAGAGGAATTTCTCCCTTTTTGACCCAAAATAAAGGAAATATCAGCCCTTTTCCTGAAAATAAGTGAAATTTCTGCAATTTTGCCCCAAATAAGGGAAATTTCTGCAATTTTGCCTAAAAATAAGGTAAATTCCTCCAATTTTGCCCCAAAGTAAAGGAAATTTCTTGAATTTTGCCCCAAATAAAAAGATTTTCTGATTTGTGCCCCAAAATTAGGGGATTTTCTGCAATTTTACTCCAAAATACGGGGAATTTCTGCCTTTTTGCCCTAAAATAATGGGAATGCATATCTTTTTGCCATAAAAAATGAAATTTCTTCATTTTTGCTCCAAAATAAGGGGAATTTCTGCCTTTTTGCCTCTAAATAAGTGGAATTTCTGTCTTTTTCCCACAAAACATAGGGAATTTCTCTCTTTTTTGCCCCAAAATAAGGGGAATTTCTGCTATTTTGCCCCCAAATAAGGGGAATTCAGCCTTTTTACCTCAAAATAAAGGGAATTTCTGCATTTTTGCAACAAAATATTAGGAATTTCTGTTTTTTTGCCCCGAAGTAAGGAAAATTTCTGACTTTTGTCTATGAAATAAGTAAAATTTCTGCAATTTTGTCCCAAAATAAGTGAAATTTCTGCAATTTTGCCCCAAAATAAGGGAAATTTCTGGAACTTTGCCCCAAAAAAAGTGGAATTTCTGAGTTTTGCCCCAAAATAAGGAGAATTTCTGTCTTTTTGCCCCAACATATAGGAAATTTCTGCATTTTTGCCCCACAATTAGGGGAATTTCTGCAATTTTGCTCCTAAATACGAGAAATTTCTGCCTTTTTGCCCGAAAATAAGAAGAATGCATACCTTTTTGCCTTAAAAAAGGGAAATTTCTTAATTTTTGCTTCAAAATAAGGGGAATTTCTTCTTTTTTGCCTCTAAATAAGTGGAATTTCTGTCTTTTTCCCCCAAAACAAAGGGATTTTCTGTCTTTTTTGCACCAAAATAATAAAAATTTCTCACTTATTACCCTGAAATAAGTGAAATTTCTGCAATTTTGCCCAAAAATAAGGGAAATTTTTGCCTTTTTGTCCACAAATAAGAGGAATTTCACCCTTTTTACCTCAAAATAAGGGGAATTTCTGCCTTTTTGCCACAAAATATTAGGAATTTCTGCCTTTTTGCCCCAAATTAAGGAAAATTTCTGCCTTTTTTTCCTGAAGTAAGTGAAATTTCTGCAATTTTGCCCCAAAATAAGTGGAATTTCTGAATTTTTCCCCAAAATAAAGAGAATTTCTGTCTTTTTGCCCCAACATATAGGGAATTTCTGCCTTTTTGCCCAACAATTAGGGTAATTTCTGCAATTTTGCTCCAAAATACAGGGAATTTCTGCCTTTTTGCCTGAAAATAAGGGGAATGCATAACTTTTTGTTATAAAAAGGGAAATTTCTTCATTTTTGCTCCAAAATAAGGGGAATTTCTACCATTTTGCTTCTCAATAAGTGGAATTTCTATCTTTTTCTCCCAAAACAAAGGGAATTTCTGTTTTTCTGCCCAAAAATAAGGGGAATTTCTGAATTATTACCCTGAAATAAGTGAAATTTCTGCAATTTTGCCCCAAAATAAGGGAAATTTCTGCCTCTTTGCCCTCAAATAAGGGGAATTTCAGCCTTTCTACCTCAAAATAAGGGGAATTCCTGCATTTTTGACCCAAAATAAGGAAAATTTCTACCTTCTTTCCCTGAAATAAGTAAAATTTCTGCAATTTTGCCCCAAAATAAGTGAAATTTCTGCAATTTTGCCCCAGAATAAGGGAAATTTCTGGAATTTTGCCCCAAAATAAGTGGAATTTCTGAGTTTTGCCCCAAAATAAGGAGAATTTCTGTCTTTTTGCCCCAACATATAGGGAATTTCTTCATTTTTGCCCAACAATTAGGGGAATTTCTGCAATTTTGCTCCAAAATACAAGGAATTTCTGCCTTTTTGCCCAAAAATAAGAAGAATGCATAACTTTTTGCCTTAAAAAAGGGAAATTTCTTCATTTTTGCTTCAAAATAAGGGGAATTTCTGCTTTTTTGCCTCTAAATAGGTGGAATTTCTGTCTTTTTCCCCCAAAACAAAGGGATTTTCTGTCTTTTTTGCACCAAAATAAGAAAAATTTCTCACTTATTACCCTCAAATAAGTGAAATTTCTGCAATTTTGCACAAAAATAAGGGAAATTTTTGCCTTTCTGCCCACAAATAAGGGGAATTTCAGCCTTTTTATCTCAAAATAAGGGGAATTTCTGCATTTTTACCAAAAATATTAGGAATTTCTGCCTTTTTGCCACCAAAAAAAGAAAATTTCTGCCTTTTTTCCCCGAAATAAGTGAAATTTCTGCAATTTTGCGCCAAAATAAGTGAAATTTCTGCAATTTTGCGCCAAAATAAGTGAAATTTCTGCAATTTTGCCCCAAAATAAGGGAAATTTCTGGAATTTTGCCCCAAAATAAGTGGAATTTCTGAGTTTTGCCCCAAAATAAGGAGAATTTCTGTCTTTTTGCCCCAACATATAGGGAATTTCTGTCTTTCTGCACCACAACTAGGGGATTTTCTGCAATTATGCTCCAAAATACGGGGAATTTCTGCCTATTTGCCCGAAAATAAAGGGAATGCATAACTTTTTGCCATAAAAAAGGGAAATTTCTTCATTTTTGCTCCAAAATAAGGGAAATTTCTGCCTTTTTGCCTCTAAATAAGTGGAATTTCTGTCTTTTTCCCTCAAAACAAAGGGAATTTCTGTTTTTTTGCCTCAAAATAAGTGGAATTTCTGACTTATTACACTGAAATAAGTAAAATTTCTGAAATTTTGCCCCCAAATAAGGGAAATTTCTGCCTTTTTGCCCTGAAATATGTGAAATTTCTGCAATTTTACCCCAAAATAAGGTGAATTTCTGCCTTTTTGCCACAAATTAATAGGAATTTCGGCCTTTTTGCCCCAAAATAAGAAAAATTTTTGCGTTTTTTCTCTGAAATAAGTGAAATTTCTGCAATTTTGCCCTAACATAAGGAAAATTTCTGCAATTTTTCCAAATAATAAGGGGAATTTCTTCAATTTTGCCCCAAAATAAGGGGAATTTCTCCCTTTTTGCCCCAAAATAAAGGAAATTTCAGCCTTTTTACCTGAAAATAAATGAAGTTTCTGCAATTTTGCCCCAAATAAGAAAAATTTCTGCAATTTTGCCCCAAAATAAGGTAAATTCCTGCAATTATGCCCCAAAATAAGGTAAATTCCTGCAATTTTGCCCCAAATTAAATGAAATTTCTTGAATTTGCCCCAAAATATGGGGAATTTATGATTTTTGCCCCAAAATAAAGGGAATTTCTGCCTTTTGCCCCAAAATTAGGGGAATTTCTGCAATTTTACCGCAAAATAAGTCGAATTCTGCCTTTTTGCCCCAAAATAATGGGAATTTCTTCTTTTTGCCACAAAATAAGAAAAATTTTTGCTTTTTTTCTCTGAAATAAGTGAAATTTCTGCAATTTTGCCCTAAAATAAGGAAAATTTCTGCAATTTTTCCCCATAATAATAGAAATTTCTGCAATTTTGCTCCAAAATACGGGGAATTTCTGCCTTTTTGCCCAAAAATAATGGGAATGCATATCTTTTTGCCATAAAAAATGAAATTTCTTCATTTTTGCTCCAAAATAAGGGGAATTTCTGCCTTTTTGCCTCTAAATAAGTGGAATTTCTGTCTTTTTCCCACAAAACATAGGGAATTTCTCTCTTTTTGGCCCCAAAATAAGGGGAATTTCTGACTCATTACCCTGAAATAAGTGAAATTTTTGCAATTTTGCCCCAAAATAAGGGAAATTTCTGCTATTTTGCCCCCAAATAAGGGGAATTCAGCATTTTTACCTCAAAATATGGGGAATTTCTGCATTTTTGCAACAAAATATTAGGAATTTCTGTTTTTTTGCCCCAAAGTAAGGAAAATTTCTGACTTTTTTCTCTGAAATAAGTGAAATTTCTGCAATTTTGCCCCAAAATAAGTGAAATTTCTGCAATTTTGTCCCAAAATAAGGGAAATTTCTGGAACTTTGCCCCAAAAGAAGTGGAATTTCTAAGTTTTGCCACAAAATAAGGAGAATTTCTGTCTTTTTGCCTCTAAATAAGTGAAATTTCTGCAATTCTTCCCGAAAATAAGGGAAATTTCTGCCTTTTTGCCCCCAAATAAGGGGAATTTCAGCCTTTTTACCTCAAAATAAGGGGAATTTCTGCATTTTTGCCAAAAAATATTAGCAATTTCTGCATTTTTGCCCCAAAATAAAGAAAATTTCTGCCTTTTTTCCCTGAAATAAGTGAAATTTCTGCAATTTTGCCCCAAAATAAGTGAAATTTCTGCAATTTTGCCCAAAAATAAGGGAAATTTTTGCAATTTTGCCCCAAAATAAGTGGAAGTTCTGAGTTTTGCCCCAAAATAAGGAGAATTTCTGTCTTTTTGCCCCAACATATAGGATATTTCTGTCTTTCTGCACCACAACTAGGGGAATTTCTGCAATTATGCTCCAAAATACGGGGAATTTCTGCCTATTTGCCCGAAAATAAAGGGAATGCATAACTTTTTGCCATAAAAAAGGGAAATTTCTTCATTTTTGCTCCAAAATAAGGGAAATTTCTGCCTTTTTGCCCCTAAATAAGTGGAATTTCTGTCTTTTTCCCTCAAAACAAGGGAATTTCTGTTTTTTTGCCTCAAAATAAGGGGAATTTCTGACTTATTACACTGAAATAAGTAAAATTTCTGCAATTTTGCCCCAAAATAAGGGAAATTTCTGCCTTTTTGCCCTGAAATATGTGAAATTTCTGCAATTTTACCCCAAAATAAGCTGAATTTCTGCCTTTTTGCCACAAATTAATGGGAATTTCTGCCTTTTTGCCCCAAAATAAGAAAAATTTTTGCGTTTTTTCTCTGAAATAAGTGAAATTTCTGCAATTTTGCCCTAAAATAAGGAAAATTTCTGCAATTTTTCCCAATAATAAAGGGAATTTCTTCAATTTTGCCCCAAAATAAGGGGAATTTCTCTCTTTTTGCCCCAAAATAAAGGAAATTTCAGCCTTTTTACCTGAAAATAAATGAAGTTTCTGCAATTTTGCCCCAAATAAGAAAAATTTCTGCAATTTTGCCCCAAAATAAGGTAAATTCCTGCAATTTTTCCCCAAATTAAAGGAAATTTTTTGAATTTTGCCCCAAAATATGGGGAATTTATGATTTTTGCCCCAAATTAAAGGAAATTTCTTGAATTTTGCCCCAAAATATGGGGAATTTATGATTTTTGCCCCAAAATAAAGGGAATTTCTGCCTTTTGCCCCAAAATAATGGGAATTTCTTCCTTTTTTCCCCAAAATAAGAAAAATTTTTGCTTTTTTTCTCTGAAATAAGTGAAATTTCTGCAATTTTGCCCCAAATAAGGGAAATTTCTGCAATTTTGCCTAAAAATAAGGTAAATTCCTTTAATTTTGCCCCAAAATAAAGGAAATTTCTTGAATTTTGCCCCAAATAAAGAGATTTTCTGATTTGTGCCCCAAAATTAGGGGATTTTCTGCAATTTTGCTCCAAAATACGGGGAATTTCTGCCTTTTTGCCCGAAAATAATGGGAATGCATATCTTTTTGCCATAAAAAATGAAATTTCTTCATTTTTGCTCCAAAATAAGGGGAATTTCTGCCTTTTTGCCTCTAAATAAGTGGAATTTCTTTCTTTTTCCAACAAAACATAGGGAATTTCTCTCTTTTTTGCCCCAAAATAAGGGGAATTTCTGCTATTTTGCCCCCAAATAAGGGGAATTCAGCCTTTTTACCTAAAAATAAGGGGAATTTCTGCATTTTTGCAACAAAATATTAGGAATTTCTGTTTTTTTGCCCCAAAGTAAGGAAAATTTCTGACTTTTTTCTCTGAAATAAGTGAAATTTCTGCAATTTTGCCCCAAAATAAGTGAAATTTCTGCAATTTTGCCCCAAAATAAGGGAAATTTCTGGAACTTTGCCCCAAAAGAAGTGGAATTTCTGAGTTTTGCCCCAAAATAAGGAGAATTTCTGTCTTTTTGCCCCAACATATAGGAAATTTCTGCATTTTTGCCCCACAATTAGGGGAATTTCTGCAATTTTGCTCCAAAATACGAGGAATTTCTGCCTTTTTGCCCGAAAATAAGAAGAATGCATACCTTTTTGCCTTAAAAAAGGGAAATTTCTTCATTTTTGCTTCAAAATAAGGGGAATTTCTGCTTTTTTGCCTCTAAATAAGTGGAATTTCTGTCTTTTTCCCCCAAAACAAAGGGATTTTCTGTCTTTTTTGCACCAAAATAATAAAAATTTCTCACTTATTACCCTGAAATAAGTGAAATTTCTGCAATTTTGCCCAAAAATAAGGGAAATTTTTGCCTTTTTGTCCACAAATAAGAGGAATTTCACCCTTTTTACCTCAAAATAAGGGGAATTTCTGCATTTTTGCCACAAAATATTAGGAATTTCTGCCTTTTTACCCCAAATTAAGGAAAATTTCTGCCTTTTTTCCCTGAAGTAAGTGAAATTTCTGCAATTTTGCCCCAAAATAAGTGGAATTTCTGAATTTTTCCCCAAAATAAAGAGAATTTCTGTCTTTTTGCCCCAACATACAGGGAATTTCTGCCTTTTTGTACAACAATTAGGGTAATTTCTGCAATTTTGCTCCAAAATACAGGGAATTTCTGCCTTTTTGCCTGAAAATAAGAGGAATGCATAACTTTTTGTTATAAAAAGGGAAATTTCTTCATTTTTGCTCCAAAATGAGGGGAATTTCTACCTTTTTGCTTCTCAATAAGTGGAATTTCTATCTTTTTCCCCCAAAACAAAGGGAATTTCTGTTTTTCTGCCCTAAAATAAGGGGAATTTCTGACTTATTACACTGAAATAAGTAAAATTTCTGCAATTTTGCCCCAAAATAAGGGAAATTTCTGCCTTTTTGCCCTGAAATATGTGAAATTTCTGCAATTTTACCCCAAAATAAGCTGAATTTCTGCCTTTTTGCCACAAATTAATGGGAATTTCTGCCTTTTTGCCCCAAAATAAGAAAAATTTTTGCGTTTTTTCTCTGAAATAAGTGAAATTTTTGCAATTTTGCCCTAAAATAAGGAAAATTTCTGCAATTTTTCCCAATAATAAGGGGAATTTCTTCAATTTTGCCCCAAAATAAGGGGAATTTCTCTCTTTTTGCCCCAAAATAAAGGAAATTTCAGCCTTTTTACCTGAAAATAAATGAAGTTTCTGCAATTTTGCCCCAAATAAGAAAAATTTCTGCAATTTTGCCCCAAAATAAGGTAAATTCCTGCAATTTTTCTCCAAATTAAAGGAAATTTTTTGAATTTTGCCCCAAAATATGGGGAATTTATGATTTTTGCCCCAAATTAAAGGAAATTTCTTGAATTTTGCCCCAAAATATGGGGAATTTATGATTTTTGCCCCAAAATAAAGGGAATTTCTGCCTTTTGCCCCAAAATAATGGGAATTTCTTCCTTTTTTCCCCAAAATAAGAAAAATTTTTGCTTTTTTTCTCTGAAATAAGTGAAATTTCTGCAATTTTGCCCTAAAATAAGGAAAATTTCTGCAATTTTTCCCCATAATAATGGAAATTTCTGCAATTTTGCCCCAAAATAAGAGGAATCTCTCCCTTTTTGACCCAAAATAAAGGAAATATCAGCCCTTTTCCTGAAAATAAGTGAAATTTCTGCAATTTTGCCCCAAATAAGGGAAATTTCTGCAATTTTGCCTAAAAATAAGGTAAATTCCTCCAATTTTGCCCCAAAATAAAGGAAATTTCTTGAATTTTGCCCCAAATAAAGAGATTTTCTGATTTGTGCCCCAAAATTAGGGGATTTTCTGCAATTTTGCTCCAAAATACGGGGAATTTATGCCTTTTTGCCCAAAAATTATGGGAATGCATATCTTTTTGCCATAAAAAATGAAATTTCTTCATTTTTGCTCCAAAATAAGGGGAATTTCTGCCTTTTTGCCTCTAAATAAGTGGAATTTCTGTCTTTTTCCCACAAAACATAGGGAATTTCTCTCTTTTTTGCCCCAAAATAAGGGGAATTTCTGACTCATTACCCTGAAATAAGTGAAATTTTTGCAATTTTGCCCCAAAATAAGGGAAATTTCTGCTATTTTGCCCCCAATAAGGGGAATTCAGCCTTTTTACCTCAAAATAAGGGGAATTTCTGCATTTTTGCAACAAAATATTAGGAATTTCTGTTTTTTTTGCCCCAAAGTAAGGAAAATTTCTGACTTTTTTCTCTGATATAAGAGAAATTTCTGCAATTTTGCCCCAAAATAAGTGAAATTTCTGCAATTTTGCCCCAAAATAAGGGAAATTTCTGGAACTTTGCCCCAAAAGAAGTGGAATTTCTGAGTTTTGCCCCAAAATAAGGAGAATTTCTGTCTTTTTGCCCCAACATATAGGAAATTTCTGCATTTTTGCCCTACAATTAGGGGAATTTCTGTAATTTTGCTCCAAAATACTAGGAATTTCTGCCTTTTTGCCCGAAAATAAGAAGAATGCATACCTTTTTGCCTTAAAAAAGGGAAATTTCTTCATTTTTGCTTCAAAATAAGGGGAATTTCTGCTTTTTTGCCTCTAAATAAGTGAAATTTCTGTCTTTTCCCCCCAAAACAAAGGGATTTTCTGTCTCTTTTGCACCAAAATAATAAAAATTTCTCACTTATTACCCTGAAATAAGTGAAATTTCTGCAATTTTGCCCAAAAATAAGGGAAATTTTTGCCTTTTTGTCCACAAATAAGAGGAATTTCACCCTTTTTACCTCAAAATAAATGGAATTTCTGCATTTTTGCCACAAAATATTAGGAATTTCTGCCTTTTTGCCCCAAATTAAGAAAATTTCTGCCTTTTTTCCCTGAAGTAAGTGAAATTTCTGCAATTTTGCCCCAAAATAAGTGGAATTTCTGAATTTTGCCCCAAAATAAAGAGAATTTCTGTCTTTTTGCCCCAACACATAGGGAATTTCTGCCTTTTTGTAAAACAATTATGGTAATTTCTGCAATTTTGCTCCAAAATACAGGGAATTTCTGCCTTTTTGCCTGAAAATAAGGGGAATGCATAACTTTTTGTTATAAAAAGGGAAATTTCTTCATTTTTGCTCCAAAATAAGGGGAATTTCTGCCTTTTTGCTTCTCAATAAGTGGAATTTCTGTATTTTTCCCCCAAAACAAAGGGAATTTCTGTTTTTTTGCCCTAAAATAAGGTGAATTTCTGACTTATTACCCTGAAATAAGTGAAATTTCTGCAATTTTGCCCCAAAATAAGGAAAATTTCTGCCTCTTTGCCCTCAAATAAGGGGAATTTCAGCCTTTTTACCTCAAAATAATGGGAATTCCTGCCTTTTTGTCCCAAAATAAGGAAAATTTCCAACTTTTTTTCCCTGAAATAAGTAAAATTTCTGCAATTTTACCCCAAAATAAGTGAAATTTCTGCAATTTTGCCCCAGAATAAGGGAAATTTCTGGAATTTTGCCCCAAAATATGTGGAATTTCTGAGTTTTGCCCCAAAATAAGGAGAATTTCTGTCTTTTTGCCCCAACATATAGGGAATTTTTGCATTTTTGCCCAACAATTAGGGGAATTTCTGCAATTTTGCTCCAAAATACAAGGAATTTCTGCCTTTTTGCCTGAAAATAAGAAGAATGCATAACTTTTTGCCTTAAAAAGGGAAATTTCTTCATTTTTGCTTCAAAATAAGGGGAATTTCTGCTTTTTTGCCTCTAAATAGGTGTAATTTCTGTCTTTTTCCCCCAAAACAAAGGGATTTTCTTTCTTTTTTGCACCAAAATAAGAAAAATTTCTCACTTATTACCCTCAAATAAGTGAAATTTCTGCAATTTTGCACAGAAATTAGGGAAATTTTTGCTTTTCTGCCAACAAATAAGGGGAATTTCAGCATTTTTACCTCAAAATAAGGGGAATTTCTGCATTTTTGCCAAAAATATTAGGAATTCCTGCCTTTTTGCCCCCCAAAAAAGAAAATTTCTGCATTTTTTCCCCGAAATAAGTGAAATTTCTGCAATTTTGCGCCAAAATAAGTGAAATTTCTGCCATTTTGCCCCAAAATAAGAGAAATTTCTGGAATTTTGCCCAAAATAAGTGGAATTTCTGAGTTTTGCCCCAAAATAAGGAGAATTTCTGTCTTTTTGCCCCAACATATAGGGAATTTCTGTCTTTCTGCCCCACAACTAAGGGAATTTCTGCAATTTTGCTCCAAAATACGGGGAATTTCTGTCTTTTTGCCCGAAAATAAGGGGAATGCATAACTTTTTGCCATAAAAAAGGGAAATTTCTTCATTTTTGCTCCAAAATAAGGGAAAATTCTGCCTTTTTGCCTCTAAATAAGTGGAATTTCTGTCTTTTTCCCTCAAAACAAAGGGAATTTCTGTCTTTTTTGCCTCAAAATAAGGGGAATTTCTGCCTTTTTCCCTGAAATATGTGAAGTTTCTGCAATTTTACCCCCAAATAAGGTGAATTTCTGCTTTTTTGCCCCTAAATAATAGGAATTTCTGCATTTTTGCCTGAAAATAATAAAAATTTTTGCTTTTTTTCTCTGAAATAAGTGAAATTTCTGCAATTTTGCCCTAAAATAAGGGAAATTTTTGCAATTTTATCCCATAATAAGGGAGATTTCTGCAATTTTGCCCCAAAATAATGGGAATTTCTTCCTTTTTGACACAAAACAAAGGAAATTTCAGCCTTTTTACCTGAAAATAAGTGAAATGTATGAAATTTTGCCCCAAATAAAGATAATTTCTGCAATTTTGCCCCAAAATAAGGTAAATCCTGCAATTTTGCCCCAAAATAAAGGAAATTTCTGGAATTTTGCCCCAAAATAAGGGGAATTTCTGATTTTTGCCCCAAAATAAAGGGAATATCTGCCTTTTGCCCCAAAATTAGGGGAATTTCTGCAATTTTGCTCCAAAATACGGGGAATTTCTGCCTTTTTGCCTGAAAATAATGGGAATGCATACCTTTTTGCCATAAAAAGGTAAATTTCTTCATTTTTGCTCCAAAATAAAAAGAATTTCTGCCTCTTTGCCTCTGAATACGAGGAATTTCTGTCTTTTTCCCCCAAAACAAAGAGAATTTCTGTCTTTTTTGCCCCAAAATAAGGCGAATTTCTGACTTATTACCCTGAAGTAAGTAAAATTTCTGCAATTTTGCCACAATATAAGGGAAATTTCTGCAATTTTGCCCCAATATAAAAGAAAATTTCTGCAATTTTGCCCAAAAATAAGGGGAATTTCTGACAGTTTTCTCTCAAAAAACGGAGATCTTCTGTCTTTTTGCCCCAAAATAGGGAGAATTTCTGCCTTTTTGCTCGAAAATTATGAGAATTTCTGCAATTTTGCTTCAAAATACGGGGAATTTCTGCTTTTTATCCCGAAAGTAAGGGGAATGCATACCTTTTTGCCATAAAAAGGTAAATTTCTTCATTTTTGCTCCAAAATAAGGGGAATTTCTGCATTTTTGCCTCTAAATAAGTGAAATTTCTGTCTTTTTCCCCCAAAACAAAGGGAATTTCTGTCTTTTTTGCCACAAAATAAGGGGAATTTCTGAATTATTACCCTGAAATAAGTGAAATTTCTCCAATTTTGCCCCAAAAATAAGGGAAATTTCTGCCTCTTTACCCCCAAATAAGGGGAATTTCAGGCTTTTTACCTTAAAATGAGGGGAATTTCTGCATTTTTGCCACAAAATATTAGGAATTTCTGTTTTTTTGCCCCAAAGTAAGGAAAATTTCTGACTTTTTTCTCTGAAATAAGTGAAATTTCTGTAATTTTGCTCCAAAATAAGTGAAATTTCTGCAATTTTGCCCCAAAATAAGGGAAATTTCTGGAACTTTGCCCCAAAAGAAGTGGAATTTCTAAGTTTTGCCACAAAATAAGGAGAATATCTGTCTTTTTGCCTCTAAATAAGTGAAATTTCTGCAATTCTTCCCGAAAATAAGGGAAATTTCTGCCTTTTTGCCCCCAAATAAGGGGAATTTCAGCCTTTTTACCTCAAAATAAGGGGAATTTCTGCATTTTTGCCAAAAAATATTAGCAATTTCTGCCTTTTTGCCCCAAAATAAAGAAAATTTCTGCCTTTTTTCCCTGAAATAAGTGAAATTTCTGCAATTTTGCCAGAAAATAAGTGAAATTTCTGCAATTTTGCCCCAAAATAAGGAAAATTTCTGGATTTTTGCCCCAAAATAAGTGGAATTTCTGAGTTTTGCCCCAAAATAAGGAGAATTTCTGTCTTTTTGCCCTGAAATATGTGAAATTTCTGCAATTTTACCCAAAAATAAGGTGAATTTCTGCCTTTTTGCCACAAATTAATGGGAATTTCTGCCTTTTTGCCCCAAAATAAGAAAAATTTTTGCGTTTTTTTCTCTGAAATAAGTGAAATTTCTGCAATTTTGCCCTAAAATAAGGAAAATTTCTGCAATTTTTCCCAATAATAAGCGGAATTTTTTCAATTTTGCCCCAAAATAAGGGGAATTTTCCCTTTTTGCCCCAAAATAAAAGAAATTCCGCCTTTTTACCTGAAAATAAATGAAGTTTCTGCAATTTTGCCCCAAATAAGAAAAATTTCTGCAATTTTGCTCCAAAATAAGATAAATTCCTGCAATTTTGCCCCAAATTAAAGGAAATTTCTTGAATTTTGCCCCAAAATATGGGGAATTTATGATTTTTGCCCCAAAATAAAGGGAATTTCTGCCTTTTGCCCCAAAATTAGGGGAATTTCTGCAATTTTACCCCAACATAAGTCGAATTTCTGCCTTTTTGCCCCAAAATAATGGGAATTTCTGCCTTTTTGCCCTAAAATAAGAAAAATTTTTGCTTTTTTTCTCTGAAATAAGTGAAATTTCTGCAATTTTGCCCTAAAATAAGGAAAATTTCTGCAATTTTTCCCCATAATAATAGAAATTTCTGCAATTTTGCCCCAAAATAAGAGGAATTTCTCTTTTTTGCCCCAAAATAAAGGAAATATCAGCCTTTTTTCCTGAAAATAAGTGAAATTTCTGCAATTTTGCCACAAATAAGGGAAATTTCTGCAATTTTGCCCAAAAATAAGGTAAATTCCTCCAATTTTTCCCCAAAATAAAGGAAATTTCTTGAATTTTTCCCCAAATTAGAGAGATTTTCTGATTTTTGCCCCAAAATTAGGGGATTTTCTGCAATTTTGTTCCAAAATACGGGGAATTTCTGCCTTTTTGCCCGAAAATAATGGGAATGCATACCTTTTTGCCATAAAAAATGAAATTTCTTAATTTTTGCTACAAAATAAGGGGAATTTCTGCTTTTGCCTCTAAATAAGTGGAATTTCTGTCTTTTTCCCACAAAACATAGGGAATTTCTCTCTTTTTTGCCCCAAAATAAGGGAAATTTCTGACTCATTACCCTGAAATAAGTGAAATTTCTGCAATTTTGCCCCAAAATAAGGGAAATTTCTGTTATTTTGCCCCCAAATAAGGGGAATTCAGCCTTTTTACCTTAAAATAAGAGGAATTTCTGCATTTTTGCAACAAAATATTAGGAATTTCTGTTTTTTTGCCCCAAAGTAAGGAAAATTTCTGATTTTTTTCTCTGAAATAAGTGAAATTTCTGCAATTTTGCCCCAAAATAAGTGAAATTTCTGCAATTTTGCCCCAAAATAAGGGAAATTTCTGGAATTTTGCCCCAAAAGAAGTGGAATTTCTGAGTTTTGCCCCAAAATAAGGAGAATTTCTGTCTTTTTACCCCAACATATAGGGAATTTCTGCTATTTGCCCCAAAATTAGGGGAATTTCTGCAATTTTGCTCCAAAATACGGGGAATTTCTGCCTTTTTTCCCAAAAATAAGGGAAATGCATACCTTTTTGCCATAAAAAAGGGAAATTTCTTCATTTTTGCTCCAAAATAAGGGGAATTTCTGCCTTTTTGCCTCTAAATAAGTGGAATTTCTATCTTTTTCCCCCAAAACAACGGGAATTTCTGTATTTTTTGCCCCAAAATAAGGGGGAATTTCTGACTTATTACCCTGAAATAAGTGAAATTTCTGCAATTTTTCCCCAAAATAAGGGAAATTTCTGCCTTTTTGCCCTAAAATATGTGAAATTTATGCAATTTTACCCCAAAATAAGGTGAATTTCTGCCTTTTTGCCTTAAAATAATAGGAATTTCTGCCTTTTTGCCCCAAAATAAAAACATTTTTGCTTTATTTCTCTGAAATAAGTGAAATTTCTGCAATTTTGCCCTAAAATAAAAGAAATTTCTGCAATTTTTTCCCATAACAAGGGAAATTTCTGCAATTTTGCCCCAAAATATGGGGAATATCTCTTTTTTTGCCCCGAAATAAAGGAAATTTCAGCCTTTTTACCTGAAAATAAGTGAATTTTATGCAATTTTGCCCCAAATAAAGGAAATTTCTGCAATTTTGCCCCAAAAAAGGTAAATTCCTGCAATTTTGCCCCAAAATTAAGGAAATTTTTTGAATTTTGCCCCATAAATAAGGGGAATTTCTGATTTTTGCCCCAAAATAAAGGGAATTTCTGCCTTTTGCCCCAAAATTAGAGGAATTTCTGCAATTTTGCTCCAAAATACGGGGAATTTCTGCCTTTTTGCCAGAAAATAATGGGAATACATACCTTTTTGCCATAAAAAGAAAAATTTCTTCATTTTTGCTCCAAAATAAGGGGAATTTCTGCATTTTTCCTCTAACTAAGTGGAATTTCTGTCTTTTCCTCCAAAACAAAGGGAATTTCTTTGTTTTTTGCTCCAAAATAACGGGAATTTCTGACTTATTACCCTGAAATAAGTGAAATTTCTGCAATTTTGCCCCAAAATAAGGGAAATTTCTCAATTTTGCCCCAATGTAAAGGAAATTTCTGCAATTTTGCCCCAAAACAAGGGAAATTTCTGACTGTTTGCTCTCAAAAAAAGGAGATTTTCTGTCATTTTTCCCCAAAATAAGGAGAATTTCTGCCTTTTTGCCCGAAAATTATGAGAATTTCTGCAATTTTGCTTCAAAATACGGGGAATTTCTGCTTTTATCCCGAAAGTAAAGGGGAATGCATACCTTTTTGCCATAAAAAGGTAAATTTCTTCATTTTTGCACCAAAATCAGGGAAATTTCTGTCTTTTTGCCTCTAAATAAGTGGAAATTCTGTCTTTTCCTCAAAAAAAAAAATTCTGTCTTTTTTGCCCCAAAATAAGAGGAATTTCTGACTTATTACCCTGAAATAAGTGAAATTTCTGCAATTTTGCCCCAAAATAAGGGAAATTTCTGCAATTTGGCCCCAATGTAAAGGAAATTTCTGCAATTTTGCCCCAAAATAAGGGGAATTTCTGACTGTTTGCTCCCGAAAAAAAGGAGATTTTCTTTTTTTTGGCCCTAAATTAAGGAGAATTTCTGCTTTTTTGCCCGAAAATTATGAAAATTTCTGCAATTTTGCTTAAAAAAACGGGGAATTTCGGCTTTTTATCCCGAAAGTAAGGGGAATGTATACCTTTTGCCACAAAAAAGGAAAATTTCTTCATTTTTGCCCCAAAATAAAAGAAATTTCTGCTTTTTACCTTAAAATAAGTGAAATTTCTCCCTTTTTAACCAAAAATAAATGGAATTTCTCTCTTTTTGCCCCAAAATAAAAGTAATTTTTGAATTAGGCTCTGAAATAAGTGATATTTCTGCAATTTTGCCACAAAATAGAAGAAATTTCTACCTTTTTGCCACAAAATAAGGGGAATTACTGTCTTTTTGCCCCAAAATAAGGGAAATTTCTGCCTTTTGCCCCCAAATAAGGGGAATTTCAGCCTTTTTCCTTCAAAATAAAGGGAATTTCTGCATTTTTGCCACAAAATATTAAGAATTTCTATATTTTGCCCCCAAATAAGGAAAATTTCTGCCTTTTTTCCCTGAAATAAGTGAAATTTCTGCAATTTTGCCACAAAAAAGGGGAATTTTGGAATTTTTCCCCAAAATAAGTGGAATTTCTGAATTATGCCCTTAAATAAAAAGAATTTCTGTCTTTTTGCCCCAACATATTAGGAATTTCTGCATTTTTGCCCAACAATTAGGGGAATTTCTGCAATTTTGCTCCAAAATACGGGGAATTTCTGCCTTTTTGCCCGAAAATGAGGGGAATGCACAACTTTTTGCCATAAAAAAGGGAAATTTCTTCATTTTTGCTCCAAAATAATGGGAATTTCTGCCTTTTTGCCTCTAAATAAGTGGAATTTCTGTCTTTTTCCCCCAAAACCAAAGGAATTTTTGTCTTTTTTGCACCAAAATAAGGGGAATTTCTGACTTATTACCATGAAATAAGTGAAATTTCTGCAATTTTGCCACAAAATAAGGGAAATTTCTGCCTTTTTGCCCTGAAATATGTGAAATTTTTGCAATTTTATCCCAAAATAAGTCGAATTTCTGCCTTTTTGCCCCAAAATAATGGGAATCTGCCTATTTGCCCCAAAATAAGAAAAATTTTTGCGTTTTTTCTCTGAAATAAGTGAAATTTCTGCAATTTTGCCCCAAAATAAGGGAAATTTCTGCTATTTTGCCCCCAAATAAGGGGAATTCAGCCTTTTTACCTCAAAATAAGAGGAATTTCTGCATTTTTGCAACAAAATATTAGGAATTTCTGTTTTTTTGCCCCAAAGTAAGGAAAATTTCTGACTTTTTTCTCTGAAATAAGTGAAATTTCTGCAATTTTGCCCCAAAATAAGTGAAATTTCTGCAATTTTGCCCCAAAATAAGGGAAATTTCTGGAATTTTGCCCCAAAAGAAGTGGAATTTCTGAGTTTTGCCCCAAAATAAGGAGAATTTCTGTCTTTTTGCCCAAACATATAGGGAATTTCTGCAATTTGCCCCAAAATTAGGGGAATTTCTGCAATTTTGCTCCAAAATACGGGGAATTTCTGCCTTTTTTCCCAAAAATAAGGGAAATGCATACCTTTTTGCCATAAAAAAGGGAAATTTCTTCATTTTTGCTCCAAAATAAGGGGAATTTCTGCCTTTTTGCCTCTAAATAAGTGGAATTTCTATCTCTTTCCCCCAAAACAACGGGAATTTCTGTATTTTTTGTCCCAAAATAAGGGGGAATTTCTGACTTATTACCCTGAAATAAGTGAAATTTCTGCAATTTTGCCCCAAAATAAGGGAAATTTCTGCCTTTTTGCCCTAAAATATGTGAAATTTATGCAATTTTACCCCAAAATAAGGTGAATTTCTGCCTTTTTGCCTTAAAATAATGGGAATTTCTGCCTTTTTGCCCCAAAATAAAAAACATTTTTGCTTTATTTCTCTGAAATAAGTGAAATTTCTGCAATTTTGCCCTAATATAAGAGAAATTTCTGCAATTTTTTCCCATAACAAGGGAAATTTCTGCAATTTTGCCCCAAAATAAGGGGAATATCTCTTTTTTTGCCCCGAAATAAAGGAAATTTCAGCCTTTTTACCTGAAAATAAGTGAATTTTATGCAATTTTGCCCCAAATAAAGGAAATTTCTGCAATTTTGCCCCAAAATAAGGTAAATTCCTGCAATTTTGCCCCAAAATTAAGGAAATTTTTTGAATTTTGCCCCAAAAATAAGGGGAATTTCTGATTTTTGCCCCAAAATAAAGGGAATTTCTGCCTTTTGCCCCAAAATTAGAGGAATTTCTGCAATTTTGCTCCAAAATACGGGGAATTTCTGCCTTTTTGCCAGAAAATAATGGGAATGCATACCTTTTTGCCATAAAAAGAAAAATTTCTTCATTTTTGCTCCAAAATAAGGGGAATTTCTGCATTTTTGCCTCTAACTAAGTGGAATTTCTGTCTTTTCCCCCAAAACAAAGAGAATTTAAGTCTTTTTTGCTCCAAAATAACGGGAATTTCTGACTTATTACCCTGAAATAAGTGAAATTTCTGCAAATTTGCCCCAAAATAAGGGAAATTTCTCAATTTTGCCCCAATGTAAAGGAAATTTCTGCAATTTTGCCCCAAATCAAGGGAAATTTCTGACTGTTTGCTCCCGAAAAAAGGAGATTTTCTGTAATTTTTCCCCAAAATAAGGAGAATTTCTGCCTTTTTGCCCGAAAATTATGAGAATTTCTGCAATTTTGCTTCAAAATACGGGGAATTTCTGCTTTTTATCCCAAAAGTAAAGGGGAATGCATACCTTTTTGCCATAAAAAGGTAAATTTCTTCATTTTTGCACCAAAATCAGGGAAATTTCTGTCTTTTTGCCTCTAAATAAGTGGAAATACTGTCTTTTCCTCAAAAAAAAATTTCTGTCTTTTTTGCCCCAAAATAAGGGGAATTTCTGACTTATAACCCCGAAATAAGTGAAATTTCTGCAATTTTGCCCCAAAATAAAGGAAATTTCTGCAATTTGGCCCCAATGTAAAAGAAATTTCTGCAATTTTGCCCCAAAATAAGGGGAATTTCTGACTGTTTGCTCCCGAAAAAAAGGAGATTTTCTGTCTTTTGCCCTAAAATAAGGAGAATTTCTGCTTTTTTGCCCGAAAATTATGAAAATTTCTGCAATTTTGCTTAAAAAAACGGGGAATTTCGGCTTTTTATCCCGAAAGTAAGGGGAATGTATACCTTTTGCCACAAAAAAGGAAAATTTCTTCATTTTTGCCCCAAAATAAAAGGAATTTCTGCTTTTTACCTTAAAATAAGTGAAATTTCTCCCTTTTCAACCAAAAATAAATGGAATTTCTCTCTTTTTGCCCCAAAATAAAAGGAATTTTTGAATTAGGCTCTGAAATAAGTGATATTTCTGCAATTTTGCCCCAAAATAAAAGAAATTTCTACCTTTTTGCCACAAAATAAGGGGAATTACTGTCTTTTTGCCCCAAAATAAGGGAAATTTCTGCCTTTTTGCCCCCAAATAAGGGGAATTTCAGCCTTTTTCCCTCAAAATAAAAGGAATTTCTGCATTTTTGCCACAAAATATTAAGAATTTCTACATTTTTGCCCCAAAATAAGAAAAATTTCTGCCTTTTTTCCCTGAAATAAGTGAAATTTCTGCAATTTTGCCCCAAAAAAGGGGAATTTTGGAATTTTTCCTCAAAATAAGTGGAATTTCTGAATTATGCCTTTAAATAAAAAGAATTTCTGTCTTTTTGCCCCAACATATTAGGAATTTCTGCATTTTTGCCCCACAATTAGGGGAATTTCTGCAATTTTGCTCCAAAATACAGGGAATTTCTGCCTTTTTGCCCGAAAATAAGGGGAATGCATAACTTTTTGCCATAAAAAAGGGAAATTTCTTCATTTTTGCTAAAAAATAATGGGAATTTCTGCCTTTTTGCCTCTAAATAAGTTGAATTTCTGTCATTTTTCCCCAAAACAAAAGGAATTTTTGTCTTTTTTGCACCAAAATAAGGGGAATTTCTGACTTATTACCATGAAATAAGTGAAATTTCTGCAATTTTGCCACAAAATAAGGGAAATTTCTGCCTTTTTGCTCTGAAATATGTGAAATTTCTGCAATTTTACCACAAAATAAGGTGAATTTCTGCCTTTTTGCCACAAATTAATGGGAATTTCTGCCTTTTTGCCCCAAAATAAGAAAAATTTTTGCGTTTTTTCTCTGAAATAAGTGAAATTTCTGCAATTTTGCCCTAAAATAAAAAAAATTTCTGAAATTTTTCCCAATAATAAGGGGAATTTCTTCAATTTTGCCCCAAAATAAGGGGAATTTCTCCCTTTTTGCCCCAAAATAAAGGAAATTTCAGCCTTTTTATCTGAAAATAATTGAAGTTTCTGCAATTTTACCCCAAATAAGAAAAATTTCTAAAATTTTGCCCCAAAATAAGGTAAATTCCTGCAATTTTGCCCCAAATTAAAGGAAATTTTTTGAATTTTGCCCCAAAATAAGGGGAATTTATGATTTTTGCCCCAAAATAAAGGGAATTTCTGCCTTTTGCCCCAAAATTAGGGGAATTTCTGCAATTTTACGCCAAAATAAGTCAAATTTGTGCTTTTTTGCCCCAAAATAATGGGAATTTCTGCCTTTTTGCCCCAAAATAAGAAAAATTTTTGCTTTTTTTCTCTGAAACAAGTGAAATTTCTGCAATTTTGCCCTAAAATAAGGAAAATTTCTGCAATTTTTCCCCATAATAAGAGAAATTTCTGCAATTTTGCCCCAAAAAAGAGGAATTTCTTCCTTTTTGCCCCAAAATAAAGGAAATATCAGCCCTTTTTCCTGAAAATAAGTGAAATTTCTGCAATTTTGCCCCAAATAAGGGAAAATTCTGCAATTTTCCCCAAAAATAAGGTAAATTCCTTCAATTTTGCCCCAAAATAAAGGAAATTTCTTGAATTTTGCCCCAAAATAAAGAGATTTTCTGATTTTTGCCCCAAAATTACGGGATTTTCTGCAATTTTGCTCCAAAATACGGGGGATTTCTGCGTTTTTTCTCCAAAATACGGGGAATTTCTGCCTTTTTGCCCGAAAATAATGGGAATGCATACCTTTTTGCCATAAAAAATGAAATTTCTTCATTTTTGCTCCAAAATAAGGGGAATTTCTGCCTTTTTGCCTCTAAATAAGTGGAATTTCTGTCTTTTTCCCACAAAACAATGGGAATTTCTTTCTTTTTTGCCCCAAAATAAGAAAAATTTCTGACTCATTACCCTGAAATAAGTGAAATTTCTGCAATTTTGCCCCAAAATAAGGGAAATTTCTGCCTTTTTGCCCTGAAATATGTGAAATTTCTGCAATTTTACCCCAAAATAAGGTGAATTTCTGCCTTTTTGCCACAAATTAATGGAAATTTCTGCCTTTTTGCCCCAAAATAAGAAAAATTTTTGCGTTTTTTCTCTGAAATAAGTGAAATTTCTGCAATTTTGCCCTAAAATAAGGAAAATTTCTGCAATTTTTCCCAATAATAAGGGGAATTTCTTCAATTTTGCCCCTAAATAAGGGGAATTTCTCCCTTTTTGCCCCAAAATAAAGGAAATTTCAGCCTTTTTACCTGAAAATAAATGAAGTTTCTGTAATTTTGCCCCAAATAAGAAAAATTTCTGCAATTTTGCCCCAAAATAAGGTAAATTCCTGCATTTTTGCCCCAAATTAAAGGAAATTTCTTGAATTTTGCCCAAAATATGGGGAATTTATGATTTTTGCCCCAAAATAAAGGGAATTTCTGCCTTTTGCCCCAAAATTAGGGGAATTTCTGCAATTTTACCCCAAAATAAGTCGAATTTCTGCCTTTTTGCCCCAAAGTAATGAGAATTTCTGCCTTTTTGCTCCCAAAATAAGAAAAATTTTTGCTTTTTTTCTCTGAAATAAGTGAAATTTCTGCAATTTTGCCCTAAAATAAGAAAAAATATCTGCAATTTTTCCCCATAATAATAGAAATTTCTGCAATTTTGCCCCAAAATAAGAGGAATTTCTCCCTTTTTGCCTCAAAATAAACAAAATATCAGCCCTTTTTTCCTGAAAATAAGTTAAATTTCTGCAATTTTGCCCCAAATAATAGAAATTTCTGCAATTTTGCCCAAAAATAAGGTAAATTGCTCCAATTTTGCCCCAAAATAAAGGAAATTTCTTGAATTTTGCCCCAAAATAAAGAGATTTTCTGATTTTTGCCAAAAAATTAGGGGATTTTCTGCAATTTTGCTCCAAAATACGGGAAATTTCTGCCTTTTTGCCCGAAAATAATGGGAATGCATACCTTTTTGCCATAAAAAATGAAATTTCTTCATTTGTGCTCCAAAATAATTGGAATTTCTGCCTTTTTGCCTCTAAATAAGTGGAATTTCTGTCTTTTTCCCACAAAACATAGGGAATTTCTCTCTTTTTGCCCCAAAATAAAGGGAATTTCTGACTCATTACCCTGAAATAAGTGAAATTTCTGCAATTTTGCCCCAAAATAAGGGAAATTTCTGCTATTTTGCCCCCAAATAAGGGGAAGTCAGCCTTTTTACCTCAAAATAAGAGGAATTTCTGCATTTTTGCAACAAAATATTAGGAATTTCTGGGTTTTTTTGCCCCAAAATAAGGAAAATTTCTGACTTTTTTCTCTGAAATAAGTGAAATTTCTGCAATTTTGCCCCAAAATAAGTGAACTTTCTGCAATTTTGCCCCAAAATAAGGGAAATTTCTGGAATTTTGCCCCAAAAGAAGTGGAATTTCTGAGTTTTGCCCCAAAAAAAGGAGAATTTCTGTCTTTTTGCCCCAACATATAGGGAATTTCTGCTATTTGCCCCAAAATTAGGGGAATTTCTGCAATTTTGCTCCAAAATACGGGGAATTTCTGCCTTTTTTCCCAAAAATAAAGGAAATGCATACCTTTTTGCCATAAAAAAGGGAAATTTCTTCATTTTTGCTCCAAAATAAGGGGAATTTCTGCCTTTTTGCCTCTAAATAAGTGTAATTTCTATCTTATTCCCCCAAAACAACGGGAATTTCTGTATTTTTTGTCCCAAAATAAGCGGGAATTTCTGACTTATTACCCTGAAATAAGTGAAATTTCTGCAATTTTGCCCTAAAATAAGGGAAATTTCTGCAATTTTTCCATAACAAGGGAAATTTCTTCAATTTTTCCCAAAAATAAGGGGAATTTCTCTTTTTTTGCCCCCAAATAAAGGAAATTTCAGCCTTTTTACCTGAAAATAAGTGAATTTTATGCAATTTTGCCCCAAATAAAGGAAATTTCGGCAATTTTGCCCCAAAATAAAGTAAATTCCTGCAATTTTGCCCCAAAATAAAGAATATTTTTTTAATTTTGCCCCAAAATAAGGGGAATTTCTGATTTTTGCCCCAAAATCAAGGGAATTTCTGCCTTTTGCCCCAAAATTAGGGGAATTTCTGCAATTTTGCTCCATAATACGGGGAATTTCTGCCTTTTTGTACGAAAATAATGGGAATGCATACCTTTTTTGCCATAAAAAGGAAAATTTCTTCATTTTTGCTCCAAAATAAGGGGAATTTCTGCATTTTTGCCTCTAACTAAGTGGAATTTCTCTCTTTTTCCCCCAAAACAAAGAGAATTTCTGTCTTTTTTGCCCCAAAATAATGGGAATTTCTGACTTATTACCCTGAAATAAGCGAAATTTCTGCAATTTTGCCCCAAAATAAGGGAAAATTCTGCAATTTTGCCACAATGTAAAGGAAATTTCTGCAATTTTGCCCCAAAATAAGGGGAATTTCTGACTGTTTGCTCCCGAAAAAAAAAGATTTTCTGTCTTTTTGCCATAAAATAAGGAGAATTTCTGCTTTTTTGCCCGAAAATTATGAAAATTTCTGCAATTTTGCTTCAAAATACGGGGAATTTCGGCTTTTTATCCCGAAAGTAAGGGGAATGTATACCTTTTGCCACAAAAAAGGGAAATTTCTTCATTTTTGCCCCAAAATAAGAGGAATTTCTGCTTTTTACCTCAAAATAAGTGAAATTTCTCCCTTTTTAACCAAAAATAAATGGAATTTCTCTCTTTTTGCCCCAAAATAAAAGGAATTTTTGAATTAGGCCCTGAAATAAGTGATATTCCTGCAATTTTGCCGCGAAATAAAAGAAATTTCTACCTTTTTGCCACAAAATAAGGGGATTTACTGTCTTTTTGCCCCAAAATAAGGGAAATTTCTGCCTTTTTGCCCCCAAATAAGGGGAATTTCAGCCTTTTTCCCTCAAAATAAAGCGAATTTCTGCATTTTTGCAACAAAATATTAAGAATTTCTACATTTTTGCCCAAAAATAAGGAAAAATTCTGCCTTTTTTCCCTGAAATAAGTGAAATTTGTACAATTTTGCCCCAAAATAAGAGAAATTTTGGATTTTTTTCCCCAAAATAAGTGGAATTTCTGAATTATGCCCTTAAATAAGGAGAATTTCTGTCTTTTTGCCCCAACATAATAGGAATTTCTGCATTTTTGCCCAACAATTAGGGGAATTTCTGCAATTTTGCTCCAAAATACGGGGAATTTCTGCCTTTTTGCCCGAAAATAAGGGGAATGCATAACTTTTTGCCATAAAAAAGGGAAATTTCTTCATTTTTGCTCCAAAATAATTGGAATTTCTGCCTTTTTGCCTCTAAATAAGTGGAATTTCTGTCTTTTTCCCCCAAAACAAAAGGAATTTTTGTCTTTTTTGCCCCAAAATAAAAGGAATTTCTGACTTATTACAATGAAATAAGTGAAATTTCTGCATTTTTGCCCCAAAATAAGGGAAATTTCTGCCTTTTTGCCCTGACATATGTGAAATTTCTGCAATTTTACCCCAAAATAAGACGAATTTCTGCCTTTTTGCCCCAAAATAATGGGAATTTCTGCCTATTTACCCCAAAATAAGAAAAATTTTTGCGTTTTTTCTCTGAAATAAGTGAAATTTCTGCAATTTTGCCCTAAAATAAGAGAAATTTCTGCAATTTTTTCAATAACAAGGGAAATTTCTTCAATTTTGCCCCAAAATAAGGGGAATTTCTCCCTTTTTGCCCCAAAATAAAAGAAATTTCAGCCTTTTTACCTGAAAATAATTGAAGTTTCTGCAATTTTGCCCCAAATAAGAAAAATTTCTGCAATTTTGCCCCAATATAAGGTAAATTCCTGCAATTTTGCCCCAAATTAAAGGAAATTTCTTGAACTTTGCCCCAAAATAAGGGGAATTTATGATTTTTGCCCCAAAATAAAGGGAATTTCTGCCTTTTGCCCCTAAATTAGGGGAATTTCTGCAATTTTTCCCCAAAATAAGTCGAATTTCTGCCTTTTTGCCCCAAAATAATGGGAATTTCTGCCTTTTTGCCCCAAAATAAGAAAAATTTTTGCTTTTTTTCTCTGAAGTAAGTGAAATTTCTGCAATTTTGTTCTAAAATAAAGAAAATTTCTGCAATTTTTCCCCATAATAAGAGAAATTTTTGCAATTTTGCCCCAAAATAAGAGAAATTTCTCCCTTTTTGCCCCAAAATAAAGGATATATCAGCCCTTATTCCTGAAAATAAGTGAAATTTCTGCAATTTTGCCCCAAATAAGGGAAATTTCTGCAATTTTGCTCAAAAATAAGGTAAATTCCTCCTATTTTGCACCAAAATAAAGGGAATATCTTGAATTTTGCCCCAAAATTAAGAGAGTTTCTGATTTTTGCCCCAAAATTAGGGGATTTTCTGCAATTTTGCTCCAAAATACGGGGAATTTCTGCCTTTTTGCTCAAAATACAGGGAATTTCTGCGTTTTGCCCGAAAATAATGGGAATACATACCATTTTGCCATAAAAAATGAAATTTTTTCATTTTTGCTCCAAAATAAGGGGAATTTCTGCCTTTTTGCCACTAAATAAGTGGAATTTCTGTCTTTTTCCCACAAAACAAAGGGAATTTCTCTCTTTTTTGCCCCAAAATAAGAGGAATTTCTGACTCATTACCCTGAAATAAGTGAAATTTCTGCAATTTTGCCCCAAAATAAGGGAAATTTCTGCCTTTTTGCCCCCAAATAAGGGGAATTCAGCCTTTTTACCTCAAAATAAGAGGAATTTCTGCATTTTTGCCACTAAATATTAGGAATTTCTGTTATTTTGCCCCAAAATAAGGAAAATTTCTGACTTTTTTCCCTGAAATAAGTGAAATTTCTGCAATTTTGCCCCAAAATAAGTGAAATTTCTACAATTTTGCCCCAAAATAAGGGAAATTTCTGGAATTTTGTCCCAAAAGAAGTGGAATTTCTGAGTTTTGCCCCAAAATAAGGAGAATTTCTGTCTTTTTGCCCCAACATATAGGGAATTTCTGCCTTTTGCCCCAGAATTAGGGGAATTTCTGCAATTTTGCTCCAAAATACGGGGAATTTCTGCCTTTTTTCCCAAAAATAAGGGAAATGCATAACTTTTTGCCATAAAAAAGGGAAATTTCTTCATATTTGCTCCAAAATAAGGGGAATTTCTGCCTTTTTGACTCTAAATAAGTGGAATTTCTGTCTTTTTTCCCCAAAACAACGGGAATTTCTGTATTTTTAGCCCCAAAATAAGGGGGAATTTCTGACTTATTACCCTGAAATAAGTGAAATTTCTGCAATTTTGCCCCCCAAAAAGGGAAATTTCTGCCTTTTTGCCCTGAAATATGTGAAATTTCTGCAATTTTACCGCAAAATAAGGTGAATTTCTGCCTTTTTGGCCTAAAATAATGAGATTTTCTACCTTTTTGCCCCAAAATAAGAAACATTTTTGCTTTATTTCTCTGAAATAAGTGAAATTTCTGCAATTTTGTCCTAAAATAAGGAAAATTTCTGCAATTTTTTCCTATAACAAGGGAAATTTCTGCAATTTTGCCCCAAAATGAGGGGAATTTCTCTTTTTTTTTGCCCCAAAATAAAGAAAATTTCAGACTTTTTACCTGAAAATAAGTGAATTTTATGCAATTTTGCCCCAAATTAAGCAAATTTCTGCAATTTTGCCCCAAAATAAGGTAAATTCCTCCAATTTTACCCCAAAATAAAAGAAATTTCTTGAATTTTGCCCCAAAATAAGGGGAATGTCTGAATTTTGTCCCAAAATAAAGGGAATTTCTGCCTTTTTGCCAGAAAATAATGGGAATGCATACCTTTTTGCCATAAAAAAGAAAAGTTCTTCATTTTTGCTCCAAAATAAGGGGAATTTCTGCATTTTTGCCTCTAAGTGGAATTTCTGTCTTTTTCCCCCAAAACAAAGAGAATATTTGTTTTTTTTTGCCCCAAAATAAGGGGAATTTCTGACTTATTACCCTGAAATAAGTGAAATTTCTGCAATTTTGCCCCAAAATAAGGGAAATTTCTGCAATTTTGCCCCAATGTAAAGGAAATTTCTGCAATTTTGCCCCAAAATAAGGGGAATTTCTGCCTTTTTGCCTCTAAATAAGTGGAATTTCTATCTTATTCCCCAGAAACAACGGGAATTTCTGTATTTTTTGCCCCAAAATAAGAGGGAATTTCTGACTTATTACCCCAAAATAAGTGAAATTTCTGCAATTTTGCCCTAAAATAAGGGAAATTTCTGCAATTTTTTTCAATAACAAGGGAAATTTCTTCAATTTTGCCCCAAAATAAGGGGAATTGCTCCCTTTTTGCCCCAAAATAAAAGAAATTTCAGCCTTTTTACCTGAAAATAATTGAAGTTTCTGCAATTTTGCCCCAAATAAGAAAAATTTCTGCAATTTTGCCCCAAAATAAGGTAAATTCCTGCAATTTTGCCCCAAAATAAGGGGAATTTATGATTTTTGCCCCAAAATAAAGGGAATTTCTGCCTTTTGCCCCTAAATTAGGGGAATTTCTGCAATTTTTCCCCAAAATAATTCGAATTTCTGCCTTTTTGCCCCAAAATAATGGGAATTTCTGCCTTTTTGCCCCAAAATAAGAAAAATTTTTGCTTTTTTTCTCTGAAGTAAGTGAAATTTCTGCAATTTTGTTCTAAAATAAAGAAAATTTCTGCAATTTTTCCCCATAATAAGAGAAATTTTTGCAATTTTGCCCCAGAATAAGAGAAATTTCTCCCTTTTTGCCCCAAAATAAAGGATATATCAGCCCTTATTTCTGAAAATAAGTGAAATTTCTGCAATTTTGCCCCAAATAAGGGAAATTTCTGCAATTTTGCCCAAAAATAAGGTAAATTCCTCCAATTTTGCACCAAAATAAAGGGAATTTCTTGAATTTTGCCCCAAAATTAAGAGAGTTTCTGATTTTTGCCCCAAAATTAGGGGATTTTCTGCAATTTTGCTCCAAAATACGGGGAATTTCTGCCTTTTTGCTCCAAAATACAGGGAATTTCTGCGTTTTTGCCCGAAAATAATGGGAATGCATACCTTTTTGCCATAAAAAATGAAATTTCTTCATTTTTGCTCCAAAATAAGGGGAATATCTGCCTTTTTGCCTCTAAATAAGTGGAATTTCTGTCTTTTTCCCCCAAAACAAAAGGAATTTTTGTCTTTTTTGTCCCAAAATAAAAGGAATTTCTGACTTATTACCATGAAATAAGTGAAAATTCTGCAGTTTTGCCCCAAAATAAGGGAAATTTCTGCCTTTTTGCCCTGAAATATGTGAAATTTCTGCAATTTTACCGCAAAATAATGTGAATTTCTGCCTTTTTGCCCTAAAATAATGAGATTTTCTACCTTTTTGCCCCAAAATAAGAAACATTTTTGCTTTATTTCTCTGAAATAAGTGAAATTTCTGCAATTTTGTCCTAAAATTAGGGAAATTTCTGCAATTTTTTCCCACAACAATGGAAATTTCTGCAATTTTGCCCCAAAATAAGGGGAATTTCTCTTTTTTTGCCCCAAAATAAAGAAAATTTCAGCCTTTTTACCTGAAAATAAGGTAATTTTATGCAATTTTGCCCCAAATTAAGCAAATTTCTGCAATTTTGCCCCAAAATAAGGTAAATTCCTGCAATTTTACCCCAAAATAAAGGAAATTTCTTGAATTTTGCCCCAAAATAAGGGGAATGTCTGAATTTTGTCCCAAAATAAAGGGAATTTCTGCCTTTTGCCCCAAAATTAGGGGAATTTCTGCAATTTTGCTCCAAAATACGGGGAATTTCTGCCTTTTTGCCAGAAAATAATGGGAATGCATAACTTTTTGCCATAAAAAGGAAAATTTCTTCATTTTTGCTCCAAAATAAGGGGAATTTCTGCATTTTTGCCTCTAACTAAGTGGAATTTCTGTCTTTTTCCCCCAAAACAAAGAGAATATTTGTTTTTTTTGCCCCAAAATAAGGGGAATTTCTTACTTATTACCCTGAAATAAGTGAAATTTCTGCAATTTTGCCCCAAAATAAGGGAAATTTCTGCAATTTTGCCCCAATGTAAAGGAAATTTCTGCAATTTTGCCCCAAAGTAAGAAGAATTTCTGCCTTTTTGCCTCTAAATAAGTGGAATTTCTGTCTTTTTCCCCCAAAACAAAAGGAATTTTTGTCTTTTTTGCCCCAAAATAAAAGGAATTTTTGACTTATTACCATGAAATAAGTGAAATTTCTGCAATTTTGCCCCAAAATAAGGGAAATTTCTGCCTTTTTGCCCTGAAATATGTGAAATTTCTGCAATTTTACCCCAAAATAAGACGAATTTCTGCCTTTTTGCCCCAAAATAATGGGAATTTCTGCCTATTTACTCCAAAATAAGAAAAATTTTTGCGTTTTTTCTCTGAAATAAGTGAAATATCTGCAATTTTGCCCTAAAATAAGAGAAATTTCTGCAATTTTTTCAATAACAAGGGAAATTTCTTCAATTTTGCCTCAAAATAAAGGGAATTTCTCCCTTTTTGCCCCAAAATAAAAGAAATTTCAGCCTTTTTACCTGAAAATAATTGAAGTTTCTGCAATTTTGCCCCAAATAAGAAAAATTTCTGCAATTTTGCCCCAATATAAGGTAAATTCCTGCAATTTTGCCCCAAATTAAAGGAAATTTCTTGAATTTTGCCCCGAAATAAGGGGAATTTATGATTTTTGCCCCAAAATAAAGGGAATTTCTGCCTTTTTCCCCTAAATTAGGGGAATTTCTGCAATTTTTCCCCAAAATAAGTCAAATTTCTGCCTTTTTGCCCCAAAATAATGGGAATTTCTGCCCTTTTGCCCCAAAATAAGAAAAATTTTTGCTTTTTTTCTCTGAAATAAGTGAAATTTCTGCAATTTTGTTCTAAAATAAAGAAAATTTCTGCAATTTTTCCCCATAATAAGAGAAATTTTTGCAATTTTGCCCCAAAATAAGAGAAATTTCTCCCTTTTTGCCCCAAAATAAAGGATATATCAGCCCTTATTCCTGAAAATAAGTGAAATTTCTGCAATTTTGCCCCAAATAAGGGAAATTTCTGCAATTTTGCCCAAAAATAAAGTAAATTCCTCCAATTTTGCACCAAAATAAAGGGAATTTCTTGAATTTTGCCCCAAAATTAAGAGAGTTTCTGATTTTTGCCCCAAAATTAGGGGATTTTCTGAAATTTTGCTCCAAAATACGTTGAATTTCTGACTTTTTGCTCCAAAATACAGGAAATTTCTGCATTTTTGCCCGAAAATAATGGGAATGCATACCTTTTTGCCATAAAAAATGAAATTTCTTCATTTTTGCTCCAAAATAAGGGGAATTTCTGCCTTTTTGCCTCTAAATAAGTGGAATTTCTGTCTTTTTCCCACAAAACAAAGGGAATTTCTCTCTTTTTTGCTCCAAAATAAGAGGAATTTCTGACTCATTACCCTGAAATGAGTGAAATTTCTGCAATTTTGCCCCAAAATAAGGGAAATTTCTGCCTTTTTGCCCCCAAATAAGGGGAATTCAGCCTTTTTACCTCAAAATAAGAGGAATTTCTGCATTTTTGCCACAAAATATTAGGAATTTCTGTTATTTTGCCCCAAAATAAGGAAAATTTCTGACTTTTTTCCCTGAAATAAGTGAAATTTCTGCAATTTTGCCCCAAAATAAGTGAAATTTCTACAATTTTGCCCCAAAATAATGGAAATTTCTGGAATTTTGTCCCAAAAGATGTGGAATTTCTGCAATTTTACCCCAACATAAGTCGAATTTCTGCCTTTTTGCCCCGAAATAATGGGAATTTCTGCCTTTTTGCCCCAAAATAAGAAAAATTTTTGCGTTTTTTCTCTGAAATAAGTGAAATTTCTGCAATTTTGCCCTAAAATAAGGAAAATTTCTGCAATTTTTTTCAATAACAAGGGAAATTTCTTCAATTTTGCCCCAAAATAAGGGGAATTTCTCCCTTTTTGCCCCAAAATAAAAGAAATTTCAGCCTTTTTACCTGAAAATAATTGAAGTTTCTGCAATTTTGCCCCAAATAAGAATAATTTCTGCAATTTTGCCCCAAAATAAGGTAAATTTCTACAATTTTGCCCCAAATTAAAGGAAATTTCTTGAATTTTGCCCCAAAATAAGGGGAATTTATGATTTTTGCCCCAAAATAAAGGGAATTTCTGCCTTTTGCCCCTAAATTTGGGGAATTTCTGCCATTTTACCCCAAAATAAGTCGAATTTCTGCCTTTTTGCCCCAAAATAATGGGAATTTCTGCCTTTTTGCCCCAAAATAAGAAAAATTTTTGCTTTTTTTCTCTGAAATAAGTGAAATTTCTGCAATTTTGTTTTAAAATAAAGAAAATTTCTGCAATTTTTCCCTATAATAAGAGAAATTTTTGCAATTTTGCCCCAAAATAAGAGAAATTTCTCCCTTTTTGCCCCAAAATAAAGGATATATCAGCCCTTATTCCTGAAAATAAGTGAAATTTCTGCAATTTTGCCCCAAATAAGGGAAATTTCTGCAATTTTGCCCAAAAATAAGGTAAATTCCTCCAATTTTGCCCCAAAATAAAGGGAATTTCTTGAATTTTGCCCCAAAATTAAGAGAGTTTCTGATTTTTGCCCCAAAATTAGGGGATTTTATGCAATTTTGCTCCAAAATACGGGGAATTTCTGCCTTTTTGCTCCAAAATACAGGGAATTTCTGCGTTTTTGCCCAAAAATAATGGGAATGCATACCTTTTTGCCATAAAAAATGAAATTTCTTCATTTTTGCTCCAAAATAAGGGGAATTTCAGCCTTTTTGCCTCTAAATAAGTGGAATTTCTGTCTTTTTCCCACAAAACAAAGGGAATTTCTCTCTTTTTTCCCCAAAATAAGAGGAATTTCTGCCTTTTTTCCCTGAAATATGTGAAATTTGTGCAATTTTGCCCCAAAATAAGAGAAATTTTGGATTTTTTCCCCAAAATAAGTGGAATTTTTGAATTATGTCTTTAAATAAGGAGAATTTCTGTCTTTTTGCCCCAACATAATAGGAATTTCTGCATTTTTGCCCCACAATTAGGGGAATTTCTGCAACTTTGCTCCAAAATACGGGAAATTTCTGCCTTTTTGCCGGAAAATAAGGGGAATCCATAACTTTTTGCCATAAAAAAGGGAAATTTCTTCATTTTTGCTCCAAAATAATTGGAATTTCTGCCTTTTTGCCTCTAAATAAGTGGAATTTCTGTCTTTTTCCCCCAAAACAAAAGGAATTTTTGTCTTTTTTGCCTCAAAATAAAAGGAATTTCTGACTTATTACCATGAAATAAGTGAAATTTCTGCAATTTTGCCCCAAAATAAGGGAAATTTCTGCCTTTTTGCCCTGAAATATGTGAAATTTCTGCAATTTTACCCCAAAATAAGACGAATTTCTGCCTTTTTGCCCCAAAATAATGGGAATTTCTGCCTATTTGCCCCAAAATAAGTAAATTTTTGCGTTTTTTCTCTGAAATAAGTGAAATTTCTGCAATTTTGCCCTAAAATAAGGGAAATTTCTGCAATTTTTCCATAATAAGGGAAATTTCTGCAATTTTGACCCAAAATAAGGGGAATTTCTCTTTTTTTGCCCCAAAATAAAAGAAATTTCAGCCTTTTTACCTGAAAATAATTGAAGTTTCTGCAATTTTGCCCCAAATAAGAATAATTTCTGCAATTTTGCCCCAAAATAAGGTAAATTCCTGCAATTTTGCCCCAAAATAAGGGGAATTTATGATTTTTGCCCCAAAATAAAGGGAATTTCTGCCTTTTGCCCCTAAATTAGGGGAATTTCTGCAATTTTTCCCCAAAATAAGTCGAATTTCTGCCTTTTTGCCCCAAAATAATGGGAATTTCTGCCTTTTTGCCCCAAAATAAGAAAAATTTTTGCTTTTTTTCTCTGAAATAAGTGAAATTTCTGCAATTTTGTTTTAAAATAGAGAAAATTTCTGCAATTTTTCCCTATAATAAGAGAAATTTTTGCAATTTTGCCCCAAAATAAGAGAAATTTCTCCCTTTTTGCCCCAAAATAAAGGATATATCAGCCCTTATTCCTGAAAATAAGTGAAATTTCTGCAATTTTGCCCCAAATAAGGGAAATTTCTGCAATTTTGCCCAAAAATAAGGTAAATTCCTCCAATTTTGCCCCAAAATAAAGGGAATTTCTTGAATTTTGCCCCAAAATTAAGAGAGTTTCTGATTTTTGCCCCAAAATTAGGGGATTTTCTGCAATTTTGCTCCAAAATACGGGGAATTTCTGCCTTTTTGCTCCAAAATTCAGGGAATTTCTGCGTTTTTGCACGAAAACAATGAGAATGCATACCTTTTTGCCATAAAAAATGAAATTTCTTCATTTTTGCTCCAAAATAAGGGGAATTTCAGCCTTTTTGCCTCTAAATAAGTGGAATTTCTGTCTTTTTCCCACAAAACAAAGGGAATTTCTCTCTTTTTTCCCCAAAATAAGAGGAATTTCTGACTCATTACCCTGAAATAAGTGAAATTTCTGCAATTTTGCCCCAAAATAAGGGAAATTTCTGCCTTTTTGCCCCAAAATAAGAAAAATTTTTGCTTTTTTTCTCTGAAATAAGTGAAATTTCTGCAATTTTGTTTTAAAATAAAGAAAATTTCTTCAATTTTTCCCTATAATAAGAGAAATTTTTGCAATTTTGCCCCAAAATAAGAGAAATTTCTCCCTTTTTGCCCCAAAATAAAGGATATATCAGCCCTTATTCCTGAAAATAAGTGAAATTTCTGCAATTTTGCCCCAAATAAGGGAAATTTCTGCAATTTTGCCCAAAAATAAGGTAAATTCCTCCAATTTTGCCCCAAAATAAAGGGAATTTCTTGAATTTTGCCCCAAAATTAAGAGAGTTTCTGATTTTTGCCCCAAAATTAGGGGATTTTCTGCAATTTTGCTCCAAAATACGGGGAATTTCTGCCTTTTTGCTCCAAAATTCAGGGAATTTCTGCGTTTTTGCACGAAAACAATGAGAATGCATACCTTTTTGCCATAAAAAATGAAATTTCTTCATTTTTGCTCCAAAATAAGGGGAATTTCTGCCTTTTTGACTCTAAATAAGTGGAATTTCTGTCTTTTTCCCACAAAACAAAGGGAATTTCTCTCTTATTTCCCCAAAATAAGAGGAATTTCTGACTCATTACCCTGAAATAAGTGAAATTTCTGCAATTTTGCCCCAAAATAAGGGAAATTTCTGCCTTTTTGCCCCCAAATAAGGGGAATTCAGCCTTTTTACCTCAAAATAAGAGGAATATCTGCATTTTTGCCACAAAATATTAGGAATTTCTGTTATTTTGCCCCAAAATAAGGAAAATTTCTGACTTTTTTCCCTGAAATAAGTGAAATTTCTGCAATTTTGCCCCAAAATAAGGGAAATTTCTGCAATTTTGCCCCAATGTAAAGAAATTTCTGCAATTTTGCCCCAAAATAAGGGGAATTTCTGCCTTTTTGCCTCTAAATAAGTGGAATTTCTATCTTATTCCCCCAAAACAACGGGAATTTCTGTATTTTTTGCCCCAAAATAAGCGGGAATTTCTGACTTATTTCCCTGAAATAAGTGAAATTTCTGCAATTTTGCCCTAAAATAAGGGAAATTTCTGCAATTTTTCCATAATAAGGGAAATTTCTTCAATTTTGCCCCAAAATAAGAGGAATTTCTCTTTTTTTGCCCTAAAATAAAGGAAATTTCAGCCTTTTTACTTGAAAATAAGTGAATTTTATGCAATTTTGCCCCAAATAAAGGAAATTTCTGCAATTTTGCCCCAAAATAAGGTAAATTCCTGCAATTTTGCCCCAAATTAAAGGAAATTTCTTGAATTTTGCCCCAAAATAAGGGGAATTTATGATTTTTGCCCCAAAATATAGGGAATTTCTGCCTTTTGCCCCTAAATTAGGGGAATTTCTGCAATTTTACCCCAAAATAAGTCGAATTTCTGCCTTTTTGCCCCAAAATAATGGGAATTTCTGCCATTTTGCCCCAAAATAAGAAAAATTTTTGCTTTTTTTCTCTGAAATAAGTGAAATTTCTGCAATTTTGTTCTAAAATAAAGAAAATTTCTGCAATTTTTCCCCATAATAAGAGAAATTTTTCTAATTTTGCCCCAAAATAAGAGAAATTTCTCCCTTTTTGCCCCAAAATAAAGAATATATCAGCCCTTATTCCTGAAAATAAGTGAAATTTCTGCAAATTTGCCCCAAATAAGGGAAATTTCTGCAATTTTGCCCAAAAATAAGGTAAATTCCTCCAATTTTGCCCCAAAATAAAGGGAATTTCTTGAATTTTGCCCCAAAATTAAGAGAGTTTCTGATTTTTGCCCCAAAATTAGGGGATTTTATGCAATTTTGCTCCAAAATACGGGGAATTTCTGCCTTTTTGCTCCAAAATACAGGGAATTTCTGCGTTTTTGCCCAAAAATAATGGGAATGCATACCTTTTTGCCATAAAAAATGAAATTTCTTCATTTTTGCTCCAAAATAAGGGGAATTTCAGCCTTTTTGCCTCTAAATAAGTGGAATTTCTGTCTTTTTCCCACAAAACAAAGGGAATTTCTCTCTTTTTTCCCCAAAATAAGAGGAATTTCTGCCTTTTTTCCCTGAAATATGTGAAATTTGTGCAATTTTGCCCCAAAATAAGAGAAATTTTGGATTTTTTCCCCAAAATAAGTGGAATTTTTGAATTATGTCTTTAAATAAGGAGAATTTCTGTCTTTTTGCCCCAACATAATAGGAATTTCTGCATTTTTGCCCCACAATTAGGGGAATTTCTGCAACTTTGCTCCAAAATACGGGAAATTTCTGCCTTTTTGCCGGAAAATAAGGGGAATCCATAACTTTTTGCCATAAAAAAGGGAAATTTCTTCATTTTTGCTCCAAAATAATTGGAATTTCTGCCTTTTTGCCTCTAAATAAGTGGAATTTCTGTCTTTTTCCCCCAAAACAAAAGGAATTTTTGTCTTTTTTGCCTCAAAATAAAAGGAATTTCTGACTTATTACCATGAAATAAGTGAAATTTCTGCAATTTTGCCCCAAAATAAGGGAAATTTCTGCCTTTTTGCCCTGAAATATGTGAAGTTTCTGCAATTTTACCCCAAAATAAGACGAATTTCTGCCTTTTTGCCCCAAAATAATGGGAATTTCTGCCTATTTGCCCCAAAATAAGTAAATTTTTGCGTTTTTTCTCTGAAATAAGTGAAATTTCTGCAACTTTGCCCTAAAATAAGGGAAATTTCTGCAATTTTTCCATAATAAGGGAAATTTCTGCAATTTTGACCCAAAATAAGGGGAATTTCTCTTTTTTTGCCCCAAAATAAAAGAAATTTCAGCCTTTTTACCTGAAAATAATTGAAGTTTCTGCAATTTTGCCCCAAATAAGAATAATTTCTGCAATTTTGCCCCAAAATAAGGTAAATTCCTGCAATTTTGCCCCAAAATAAGGGGAATTTATGATTTTTGCCCCAAAATAAAGGGAATTTCTGCCTTTTGCCCCTAAATTAGGGGAATTTCTGCAATTTTTCCCCAAAATAAGTCGAATTTCTGCCTTTTTGCCCCAAAATAATGGGAATTTCTGCCTTTTTGCCCCAAAATAAGAAAAATTTTTGCTTTTTTTCTCTGAAATAAGTGAAATTTCTGCAATTTTGTTTTAAAATAGAGAAAATTTCTGCAATTTTTCCCTATAATAAGAGAAATTTTTGCAATTTTGCCCCAAAATAAGAGAAATTTCTCCCTTTTTGCCCCAAAATAAAGGATATATCAGCCCTTATTCCTGAAAATAAGTGAAATTTCTGCAATTTTGCCCCAAATAAGGGAAATTTCTGCAATTTTGCCCAAAAATAAGGTAAATTCCTCCAATTTTGCCCCAAAATAAAGGGAATTTCTTGAATTTTGCCCCAAAATTAAGAGAGTTTCTGATTTTTGCCCCAAAATTAGGGGATTTTCTGCAATTTTGCTCCAAAATACGGGGAATTTCTGCCTTTTTGCTCCAAAATTCAGGGAATTTCTGCGTTTTTGCACGAAAACAATGAGAATGCATACCTTTTTGCCATAAAAAATGAAATTTCTTCATTTTTGCTCCAAAATAAGGGGAATTTCAGCCTTTTTGCCTCTAAATAAGTGGAATTTCTGTCTTTTTCCCACAAAACAAAGGGAATTTCTCTCTTTTTTCCCCAAAATAAGAGGAATTTCTGACTCATTACCCTGAAATAAGTGAAATTTCTGCAATTTTGCCCCAAAATAAGGGAAATTTCTGCCTTTTTGCCCCAAAATAAGAAAAATTTTTGCTTTTTTTCTCTGAAATAAGTGAAATTTCTGCAATTTTGTTTTAAAATAAAGAAAATTTCTGCAATTTTTCCCTATAATAAGAGAAATTTTTGCAATTTTGCCCCAAAATAAGAGAAATTTCTCCCTTTTTGCCCCAAAATAAAGGATATATCAGCCCTTATTCCTGAAAATAAGTGAAATTTCTGCAATTTTGCCCCAAATAAGGGAAATTTCTGCAATTTTGCCCAAAAATAAGGTAAATTCCTCCAATTTTGCCCCAAAATAAAGGGAATTTCTTGAATTTTGCCCCAAAATTAAGAGAGTTTCTGATTTTTGCCCCAAAATTAGGGGATTTTCTGCAATTTTGCTCCAAAATACGGGGAATTTCTGCCTTTTTGCTCCAAAATTCAGGGAATTTCTGCGTTTATGCACGAAAACAATGAGAATGCATACCTTTTTGCCATAAAAAATGAAATTTCTTCATTTTTGCTCCAAAATAAGGGGAATTTCTGCCTTTTTGACTCTAAATAAGTGGAATTTCTGTCTTTTTCCCACAAAACAAAGGGAATTTCTCTCTTATTTCCCCAAAATAAGAGGAATTTCTGACTCATTACCCTGAAATAAGTGAAATTTCTGCAATTTTGCCCCAAAATAAGGGAAATTTCTGCCTTTTTGCACCCAAATAAGGGGAATTCAGCCTTTTTACCTCAAAATAAGAGGAATATCTGCATTTTTGCCACAAAATATTAGGAATTTCTGTTATTTTGCCCCAAAATAAGGAAAATTTCTGACTTTTTTCCCTGAAATAAGTGAAATTTCTGCAATTTTGCCCCAAAATAAGGGAAATTTCTGCAATTTTGCCCCAATGTAAAGAAATTTCTGCAATTTTGCCCCAAAATAAGGGGAATTTCTGCCTTTTTGCCTCTAAATAAGTGGAATTTCTATCTTATTCCCCCAAAACAACGGGAATTTCTGTATTTTTTGCCCCAAAATAAGCGGGAATTTCTGACTTATTTCCCTGAAATAAGTGAAATTTCTGCAATTTTGCCCTAAAATAAGGGAAATTTCTGCAATTTTTCCATAATAAGGGAAATTTCTTCAATTTTGCCCCAAAATAAGAGGAATTTCTCTTTTTTTGCCCTAAAATAAAGGAAATTTCAGCCTTTTTACTTGAAAATAAGTGAATTTTATGCAATTTTGCCCCAAATAAAGGAAATTTCTGCAATTTTGCCCCAAAATAAGGTAAATTCCTGCAATTTTGCCCCAAATTAAAGGAAATTTCTTGAATTTTGCCCCAAAATAAGGGGAATTTATGATTTTTGCCCCAAAATAAAGGGAATTTCTGCCTTTTGCCCCTAAATTAGGGGAATTTCTGCAATTTTACCCCAAAATAAGTCGAATTTCTGCCTTTTTGCCCCAAAATAATGGGAATTTCTGCCATTTTGCCCCAAAATAAGAAAAATTTTTGCTTTTTTTCTCTGAAATAAGTGAAATTTCTGCAATTTTGTTCTAAAATAAAGAAAATTTCTGCAATTTTTCCCCATAATAAGAGAAATTTTTGCAATTTTGCCCCAAAATAAGAGAAATTTCTCCCTTTTTGCCCCAAAATAAAGAATATATCAGCCCTTATTCCTGAAAATAAGTGAAATTTCTGCAATTTTGCCCCAAATAAGGGAAATTTCTGCAATTTTGCCCAAAAATAAGGTAAATTCCTCCAATTTTGCCCCAAAATAAAGGGAATTTCTTGAATTTTGCCCCAAAATTAAGAGAGTTTCTGATTTTTGCCCCAAAATTAGGGGATTTTCTGCAATTTTGCTCCAAAATACGGGGAATTTCTGCCTTTTTGCTCCAAAATACAGGGAATTTCTGCGTTTTTGCCCAAAAATAATGGGAATGCATACCTTTTTGTCATAAAAAATGAAATTTCTTCATTTTTGCTCCAAAATAAGGGGAATTTCAGCCTTTTTGCCTCTAAATAAGTGGAATTTCTGTCTTTTTTCCACAAAACAAAGGGAATTTCTCTCTTTTTTGCCCCAAAATAAGAGGAATTTCTGACTCATTACCCTGAAATAAGTGAAATTTCTGCAATTTTGCCCCAAAGTAAGGGAAATTTCTGCCTTTTTGCCCCCAAATAAGGGGAATTCATCCTTTTTACCTCAAAATAAGAGGAATTTCTGACTCATTACCCTGAAATAAGTGAAATTTCTGCAATTTTGCCCCAAAACAAGTGAAATTTCTACAATTTTGCCACAAAATAAGGGAAATTTCTGGAATTTTGCCCCAAAAGAAGTGGAATTTCTGAGTTTTGCCCCAAAATAAGGAGAATTTCTGTCTTTTTGCCCCAACATATAGGGAATTTCTGCCTTTTGCCCCAGAATTAGGGGAATTTCTGCAATTTTGCTCCAAAATACGGGGAATTTCTGCCTTTTTTCCCAAAAATAAGGGAAATGCATATCTTTTTGCCATAAAAAAGGGAAATTTCTTCATATTTGCTCCAAAATAAGGGGAATTTCTGCCTTTTTGACTCCAAATAAGTGGAATTTCTGTCTTTTTTCCCCAAAACAACGGGAATTTCTTTATTTTTAGCCCCAAAATAAGGGGGAATTTCTAACTTATTATTCTGAAATTAGTGAAATTTCTGCAATTTTGCCCCCCAAAAAGGGAAATTTCTGCCTTTTTGCCCTGAAATATGTGAAATTTCTGCAATTTTACCGCAAAATAAGGTGAATTTCTGCCTTTTTGCCCTAAAATAATGAGATTTTCTACCTTTTTGCCCCAAAATAAGAAACATTTTTGCTTTATTTCTCTGAAATAAGTGAAATTTCTGCAATTTTGTCCTAAAATAAGGAAAATTTCTGCAATTTTTTCCTATAACAAGGGAAATTTCTGCAATTTTGCCCCAAAATAAGGGGAATTTCTCTTTTTTTTGCCCCAAAATAAAGAAAATTTCAGCCTTTTTACCTGAAAATAAGTGAATTTTATGCAATTTTGCCCCAAATTAAGCAAATTTCTGCAATTTTGCCCCAAAATAAGGTAAATTCCTCCAATTTTACCCCAAAATAAAGGAAATTTCTTGAATTTTGCCCCAAAATAAGGGGAATGTCTGAATTTTGTCCCAAAATAAAGGGTATTTCTGCCTTTTGCCCCAAAATTAAGGGAATTTCTGCAATTTTGCTCCAAAATACGGGGAATTTCTGCCTTTTTGCCAGAAAATAATGGGAATGCATAACTTTTTGCCATAAAAAGGAAAATTTCTTCATTTTTGCTCCAAAATAAGGGGAATTTCTGCATTTTTGCCTCTAAGTGGAATTTCTGTCTTTTTCCCCCAAAACAAAGAGAATATTTGTCTTTTTTGCCCTAAAATAAGGGGAATTTCTGACTTATTACCCTGAAATAAGTGAAATTTCTGCAATTTTGCCCCAAAATAAGGGAAATTTCTGCAATTTTGCCCCAATGTAAAGGAAATTTCTGCAATTTTGCCCCAAAATAAGGGGAATTTCTGCCTTTTTGCCTCTAAATAAGTGGAATTTCTATCTTATTCCCCCAAAACAACGGGAATTTCTGTATTTTTTGCCCCAAAATAAGCGGGAATTTCTGACTTATTACCCCAAAATAAGTGAAATTTCTGCAATTTTGCCCTAAAATAAAAAAAATTTCTGAAATTTTTTTCAATAACAAGGGAAATTTCTTCAATTTTGCCCCAAAATAAGGGGAATTTCTCCCTTTTTGCCCCAAAATAAAAGAAATTTCAGCCTTTTTACCTGAAAATAATTGAAGTTTCTGCAATTTTGCCCCAAATAAGAAAAATTTCTGCAATTTTGCCCCAAAATAAGGTAAATTCCTGCAATTTTGCCCCAAAATAAGGGGAATTTATGATTTTTGCCCCAAAATAAAGGGAATTTCTGCCTTTTGCACCCAAATTAGGGGAATTTCTGCAATTTTTCCCCAAAATAAGTCGAATTTCTGCCTTTTTGCCCCAAAATAATGGGAATTTCTGCCTTTTTGCCCCAAAATAAGAAAAATTTTTGCTTTTTTTCTCTGAAATAAGTGAAATTTCTGCAATTTTGTTCTAAAATAAAGAAAATTTCTGCAATTTTTTCCCCATAATAAGAGAAATTTTTGCAATTTTGCCCCAAAATAAGAGAAATTTCTCCCTTTTTGCCCCAAAATAAAGAATATATCAGCCCTTATTCCTGAAAATAAGTGAAATTTCTGCAATTTTGCCCCAAATAAGGGAAATTTCTGCAATTTTGCCCAAAAATAAGGTAAATTCCTCCAATTTTGCCCCAAAATAAAGGGAATTTCTTGAATTTTGCCCCAAAATTAAGAGAGTTTCTGATTTTTGCCCCAAAATTAGGGGATTTTCTGCAATTTTGCTCCAAAATACGGGGAATTTCTGCCTTTTTGCTCCAAAATACAGGGAATTTCTGCGTTTTTGCCTGAAAATAATGGGAATGCATACCTTTTTGCCATAAAAAATGAAATTTCTTCATTTTTGCTCCAAAATAAGGGGAATTTCTGCCTTTTTGCCTCTAAATAAGTGGAATTTCTGTCTTTTTCCCACAAAACAAAGGGAATTTCTCTCTTTTTTGCCCCAAAATAAAATAAATTTCTGACTCATTACCCTGAAAAAGTGAAATTTCTGCAATTTTGCCCCAAAATAAGGGAAATTTCTGCCTTTTTGCCCTGAAATATGTGAAATTTCTGCAATTTTACCGCAAAATAAGGTGAATTTCTGCCTTTTTGCCCTAAAATAATGAGATTTTCTACCTTTTTGCCCCAAAATAAGAAATATTTTTGCTTTATTTCTCTGAAATAAGTGAAATTTCTGCAATTTTGTCCTAAAATAAGGGAAATTTCGGCAATTTTTTCCCATAACAAGGGAAATTTCTGCAATTTTGCCCCAAAATAAGGGGAATTTCTCTTTTTTTGCCCCAAAATAAAGAAAATTTCAGCTTTTTTACCTGAAAATAAGTGAATTTTATGCAATTTTTGCCCCAAATTATGCAAATTTCTGCAATTTTGCCCCAAAATAAGGTAAATTCCTCCAATTTTACCCCAAAATAAAGGAAATTTCTTGAATTTTGCCCCAAAATAAGGGGAATGTCTGAATTTTGTCCCAAAATAAAGGGAATTTCTGCCTTTTGCCCCAAAATTAGGGGAATTTCTGGATTTTGCTCCAAAATACGGGGAATTTCTGCCTTTTTGCCAGAAAGTAATGGGAATGCATAACTTTTTGCCATAAAAAGGAAAATTTCTTCATTTTTGCTCCAAAATAAGGGGAATTTCTGCATTTTTGCCTCTAACTAAGTGGAATTTCTGTCTTTTTCCCCCAAAACAAAGAGAATATTTGTCTTTTTTGCCCCAAAATAAGGGGAATTTCTGACTTATTACCCTGAAATAAGTGAAATTTCTGCAATTTTGCCCCAAAATAAGGGAAATTTCTGCAATTTTGCCCCAATGTAAAAGAAATTTCTGCAATTTTGCCCCAAAATAAGGGGAATTTCTGCCTTTTTGCCTCTAAATAAGTGGAATTTCTATCTTATTCCCCCAAAACAATGGGAATTTCTGTATTTTTTCCCCAAAATAAGCGGGAATTTCTGACTTATTACCCCAAAATAAGTGAAATTTCTGCAATTTTGCCCTAAAATAAGGGAAATTTCTGCAATTTTTTTATAATAAGGGAAATTTCTGCAATTTTGCCCCAAAATAAGGGAATTTCTTTTTTTTGCCCGAAAATAAAGGAAATTTCAGCTTTTTTACTTAAAAATAAGTGAATTATATGCAATTTTGCCCCAAATAAAGGAAGTTTCTGCAATTTTGCCCCAAAATAAGGTAAATTCCTGCAATTTTGCCCCAAAATAAGGGAAATTTTTTGAATTTTGCCCCAAAATAAGGGGAATTTCTGATTTTTGCCCCAAAATAAAGGGAATTTCTGCCTTTTGCCCCAAAATTAGGGCAATTTCTGCAATTTTGCTCCAAAATATGGGAAATTTCTGCCTTTTTGCACGAAAATAATGGTAATGCATACCTTTTTGCCATAAAAAGGAAAATTTCTTCATTTTTGCTCCAAAATAAGGGGAATTTCTGCATTTTTGCCTCTAAATAAGTGGAATTTCTATCTTATTCCCCCAAAACAACGGGAATTTCTGTATTTTTTGCCCCAAAATAAGCGGGAATTTCTGACTTATTACCCCAAAATAAGTGAAATTTCTGCAATTTTGCCCTAAAATAAGGGAAATTTCTGCAATTTTTCCATAATAAGGGAAATTTCTGCAATTTTGACCCAAAATAAGGGGAATTTCTCTTTTTTTGCCCCAAAATAAAGGAAATTTCAGCCTTTTTACTTGAAAATAAGTGAATTTTATGCAATTTTGCCCCAAATAAAGGAAATTTTTTGAATTTTGCCCCAAAATAAAGGGAATTTCTGATTTTTGCCCCAAAATAAAGGGAATTTCTGCCTTTTGCCCCAAAATTAGGAAAATTTCTGCAATTTTGCTCCAAAATACGGGGAATTTCTGCCTTTTTGCACGAAAATAATGAAAATGCATACCTTTTTGCCATAAAAAGGAAAATTTCTTCATTTTTGCTCCAAAATAAGGGGAATTTCTGGATTTTTGCCTCTAACTAAGTAAAATTTCTGTCTTTTTCCCCCAAAACAAAGGGAATTTCTGTCTTTTTTGCCCCAAAATAAGGGGAATTTCTGACTTATTACCCTGAAGTAAGTGAAATTTCTGCCATTTTGTCCCAAAATAAGGGAAATTTCTGCAATTTTGCCACAATGTAAAGGAAATTTCTGCAATTTTGCCCCAAAATAAGGGGAATTTCTGACTGTTTGCTCCCGAAAAAAGGAGATTTTCTGTCTTTTTGCCCTAAAATAAGGAGAATTTCTGCTTTTTTGCCCGAAAATTATGAAAATTTCTGCAATTTTGCTTCAAAATACGGGGAATTTCGGCTTTTTATCCCGAAAGTAAGGGGAATGTATACCTTTTGCCACAAAAAAAGGAAATTTCTTCATTTTTGCCCCAAAATAAGAGGAATTTCTGCTTTTTACCTCAAAATAAGTGAAATTTCTCCCTTTTTAACCAAAAATAAATGGAATTTCTCTCTTTTTGCCCCAAAATAAAAGGAATTTTTGAATTAGGCCCTGAAATAAGTGATATTTCTGCAATTTTGCCCTGAAATAAAAGAAATTTCTACCTTGTTGCCACAAAATAAGGGGAATTACTGTCTTTTTGCCCCAAAATAAGGGAAATTTCTGCCTTTTTGCCCCCAAATAAGGGAAATTTCAGCCTTTTCCCCTCAAAATAAAGCGAATTTCTGCATTTTTGCCACAAAATATTAAGAATTTCTACATTTTTGCCCCAAAATAAGGAAAATTTCTGCCTTTTTTCCCTGAAAAAATTGAAATTTGTACAATTTTGCCCCAAAATAAGAGAAATTTTGGATTTTTTCCCCAAAATAAGTGGAATTTCTGAATTATGCCTTTAAATAAGGAGAATTTCTGTCTTTTTGCCCAAACATATTATGATTTTTATGCATTTTTGCCGAACAATTAGGGGAATTTCTGCAATTTTTCTCCAAAATACGGGGAATTTCTGCCTTTTTGCCCGAAAATAAGGGGAATGCATAACTTTTTGCCATAAAAAAGGGAAATTTTTTCATTTTTGCTCCAAAATAATGGGAATTTCTGCCTTTTTGCCTCTAAATAAGTGGAATTTCTGTCTTTTTCCCCAAAACAAAAGGAATTTTTGTCTTTTTTGCCCCAAAATAAAAGAAATTTCTGACTCATTACCATGAAATAAGTGAAATTTCTGCAATTTTGCCCCAAAATAAGGGAAATTTCTGCCTTTTTACTCTGAAATATGTGAAATTTCTGCAATTTTACCCCAACATAAGTCGAATTTCTGCCTTTTTGCCCCGAAATAATGGGAATTTCTGCCTTTTTGCCCCAAAATAAGAAAAATTTTTGCGTTTTTTCTCTGAAATAAGTGAAATTTCTGCAATTTTGCCCTAAAATAAGGAAAATTTCTGCAATTTTTTTCAATAACAAGGGAAATTTCTTCAATTTTGCCCCAAAATAAGGGGAATTTCTCCCTTTTTGCCCCAAAATAAAAGAAATTTCAGCCTTTTTACCTGAAAATAATTGAAGTTTCTGCAATTTTGCCCCAAATAAGAATAATTTCTGCAATTTTGCCCCAAAATAAGGTAAATTCCTACAATTTTGCCCCAAATTAAAGGAAATTTCTTGAATTTTGCCCCAAAATAAGGGGAATTTATGATTTTTGCCCCAAAATAAAGGGAATTTCTGCCTTTTGCCCCTAAATTTGGGGAATTTCTGCCATTTTACCCCAAAATAAGTCGAATTTCTGCCTTTTTGCCTCAAAATAATGGGAATTTCTGCCTTTTTGCCCCAAAATAAGGAAAATTTTTGCTTTTTTTTCTCTGAAATAAGTGAAATTTCTGCAATTTTGTTTTAAAATAAAGAAAATTTCTGCAATTTTTCCCTATAATAAGAGAAATTTTTGCAATTTTGCCCCAAAATAAGAGAAATTTCTCCCTTTTTGCCCCAAAATAAAGGATATATCAGCCCTTATTCCTGAAAATAAGTGAAATTTCTGCAATTTTGCCCCAAATAAGGAAAATTTCTGCAATTTTGCCCAAAAATAAGGTAAATTCCTCCAATTTTGCCCCAAAATAAAGGGAATTTCTTGAATTTTGCCCCAAAATTAAGAGAGTTTCTGATTTTTGCCCCAAAATTAGGGGATTTTCTGCAATTTTGCTCCAAAATACGGGGAATTTCTGCCTTTTTGCTCCAAAATTCAGGGAATTTCTGCGTTTTTGCCCGAAAACAATGGGAATGCATACCTTTTTGCCATAAAAAATGAAATTTCTTCATTTTTGCTCCAAAATAAGGGGAATTTCTGCCTTTTTGACTCTAAATAAGTGGAATTTCTGTCTTTTTCCCACTAAACAAAGGGAATTTCTCTCTTTTTTCCCCAAAATAAGAGGAATTTCTGACTCATGACCCTGAAATAAGTGAAATTTCTGCAATTTTGCCCCAAAATAAGGGAAATTTCTGCCTTTTTGCCCCCAAATAAGGGGAATTCAGCCTTTTTACCTCAAAATAAGAGGAATATCTGCATTTTTGCCACAAAATATTAGGAATTTCTGTTATTTTGCCCCAAAATAAGGAAAATTTCTGACTTTTTTCCCTGAAATAAGTGAAATTTCTGCAATTTTGCCCCAAAATAAGTGAAATTTCTACAATTTTGCCCCAAAATAAGGGAAATTTCTGGAATTTTGCCCCAAAAGAAGTGGAATTTCTAAGTTTTGCCCCAAAATAAGGAGAATTTCTGTCTTTTTGCCCCAACATATAGGGAATTTCTGCCTTTTGCCCCAGAATTAGGGGAATTTCTGCAATTTTGCTCCAAAATACGGGGAATTTCTGCCTTTTTTCCCAAAAATAAGGGAAATGCATATCTTTTTGCCATAAAAAAGGGAAATTTCTTCATATTTGCTCCAAAATAAAGGGAATTTCTGCCTTTTTGACTCTAAATAAGTGGAATTTCTGTCTTTTTTCCCCAAAACAACGGGAATTTCTGTATTTTTAGCCCCAAAATAAGGGGGAATTTCTGACTTATTACCCTGAAATAAGTGAAATTTCTGCAATTTTGCCCCCAAAAAAGGGAAATTTCTGCCTTTTTGCCCTGAAATATGTGAAATTTCTGCAATTTTACCGCAAAATAAGGTGAATTTCTGCGTTTTTGCCCTAAAATAATGAGATTTTCTACCTTTTTGCCCCAAAATAAGAAACATTTTTGCTTTATTTCTCTGAAATAAGTGAAATTTCTGCAATTTTGTCCTAAAATAAGGGAAATTTCTGCAAGTTTTTCCCGTAACAAGGGAAATTTCTGCAATTTTGCCCCAAAATAAGGGGAATTTCTCTTTTTTTGCCCCAAAATAAAGAAAATTTCAGCCTTTTTACTTGAAAATAAGTGAATTTTATGCAATTTTGCCCCAAATTAAGCAAATTTCTGCAATTTTGCCCCAAAATAAGGTAAATTCCTGCAATTTTACCCCAAAATAAAGCAAATTTCTTGAATTTTGTCCCAAAATAAGGGGAATGTCTGAATTTTGTCCCAAAATAAAGGGAATTTCTGCCTTTTGCCCCAAAATTAGGGCAATTTCTGCAATTTTGCTCCAAAATACGGGGAATTTCTGCCTTTTTGCACGAAAATAATGGGAATGCATACCTTTTTGCCATAAAAAGGAAAATTTCTTCATTTTTGCTCCAAAATAAGGGGAATTTCTAAATTTTTGCCTCTAACTAAGTGGAATTTCTGTCTTTTTCCCCCAAAACAAAGAGAATATTTTATTTTTTGCCCCAAAATAAGGGGAATTTCTGACTTATTACCCTGAAATAAGTGAAATTTCTGCAATTTTGCCCCAAAATAAGGGAAATTTCTGCAATTTTGCCAAAAGGAAAAGAAATTTCTGCAATTTTGCCCCAAAATAAGGGGAATTTCTGCCTTTTTGCCTCTAAATAAGTGGAATTTCTATCTTATTCCCCCAAAACAACGGGAATTTCTGTATTTTTTGCCCCAAAATAAGCGGGAATTTCTGACTTATTTCCCTGAAATAAGTGAAATTTCTGCAATTTTGCCCTAAAATAAGGGAAATTTCTGCAATTTTTCCATAATAAGGGAAATTTCTTCAATTTTGCCCCAAAATAAGAGGAATTTCTCTTTTTTTGCCCTAAAATAAAGGAAATTTCAGCCTTTTTACTTGAAAATAAGTGAATTTTATGCAATTTTGCCCCAAATAAAGGAAATTTCTGCAATTTTGCCCCAAAATAAGGTAAATTCCTGCAATTTTGCCCCAAATTAAAGGAAATTTCTTGAATTTTGCCCCAAAATAAGGGGAATTTATGATTTTTGCCCCAAAATAAAGGGAATTTCTGCCTTTTGCCCCTAAATTAGGGGAATTTCTGCAATTTTACCCCAAAATAAGTCGAATTTCTGCCTTTTTGCCTCAAAATAATGGGAATTTCTGCCTTTTTGCCCCAAAATAAGAAAAATTTTTGCTTTTTTTCTCTGAAATAAGTGAAATTTCTGCAATTTTGTTCTAAAATAAAGAAAATTTCTGCAATTTTTCCCCATAATAAGAGAAATTTTTGCAATTTTGCCCCAAATAAGAGAAATTTCTCCCTTTTTGCCCCAAAATAAAGAATATATCAGCCCTTATTCCTGAAAATAAGTGAAATTTCTGCAATTTTGCCCCAAATAAGGGAAATTTCTGCAATTTTGCCCAAAAATAAGGTAAATTCCTCCAATTTTGCCCCAAAATAAAGGGAATTTCTTAAATTTGCCCCAAAATTAAGAGAGTTTCTGATTTTTGCCCCAAAATTAGGGGATTTTATGCAATTTTGCTCCAAAATACGGGGAATTTCTGCCTTTTTGCTCCAAAATACAGGGAATTTCTGCGTTTTAGCCCAAAAATAATGGGAATGCATACCTTTTTGCCATAAAAAATGAAATTTCTTCATTTTTGCTCCAAAATAAGGGGAATTTCAGCCTTTTTGCCTCTAAATAAGTGGAATTTCTGTATTTTTTCCACAAAACAAAGGGAATTTCTCTCTTTTTTGCCCCAAAATAAGAGGAATTTCTGACTCATTACCCTGAAATAAGTGAAATTTCTGCAATTTTGCCCCAAAGTAAGGGAAATTTCTGCCTTTTTGCCCCCAAATAAGGGGAATTCATCCTTTTTACCTCAAAATAAGCGGAATTTCTACATTTTTGCCACAAAATATTAGGAATTTCTGTTATTTTGCCCCAAAATAAGGAAAATTTCTGACTTTTTTCCCTGAAATAAGTGAAATTTCTGCAATTTTGCCCCAAAATAAGTGAAATTTCTAAAATTTTGCCCCAAAATAAGGGAAATTTCTGGAATTTTGCCCCAAAAGAAGTGGAATTTCTGAGTTTTGCCCCAAAATAAGGAGAATTTCTGTCTTTTTGCCCCAACATATAGGGAATTTCTGCCTTTTGCCCCAGAATTAGGGGAATTTCTGCAATTTTGCTCCAAAATACGGGGAATTTCTGCCTTTTTTCCCAAAAATAAGGGAAATGCATATCTTTTTGCCATAAAAAAGGGAAATTTCTTCATATTTGCTCCAAAATAAGGGGAATTTCTGCCTTTTTGACTCTAAATAAGTGGAATTTCTGTCTTTTTTCCCCAAAACAACGGGAATTTCTGTATTTTTAGCCCCAAAATAAGGGGGAATTTCTGAATTATTACCCTGAAATAAGTGAAATTTCTGCAATTTTGCCCCCAAAAAAGGGAAATTTCTGCCTTTTTGCCCTGAAATATGTGAAATTTCTGCAATTTTACCGCAAAATAAGGTGAATTTCTGCCTTTTTGCCCTAAAATAATGAGATTTTCTACTTTTTTGCCCCAAAATAAGAAACATTTTTGCTTTATTTCTCTGAAATAAGTGAAATTTCTGCAATTTTGTCCTAAAATAAGGGAAATTTCTGCAAGTTTTTCCCATAACAAGGGAAATTTCTGTAATTTTGCCCCAAAATAAGGGGAATTTCTCTTTTTTTGCCCCAAAATAAAGAAAATTTCAGCCTTTTTACCTGAAAATAAGTGAATTTTATGCAATTTTGCCCCAAATTAAGCAAATTTCTGCAATTTTGCCCCAAAATAAGGTAAATTCTTGCAATTTTACCCCAAAATAAAGGAAATTTCTTGAATTTTGCCCCAAAATAAAGGGAATGTCTGAATTTTGTCCCAAAATAAAGGGAATTTCTGCCTTTTGCCCCAAAATTAGGGGAATTTCTGCAATTTTGCTCCAAAATACGGGGAATTTCTGCCTTTTTGCCAGAAAATAATGGGAATGCATACCTTTTTGCCATAAATAGGAAAATTTCTTCATTTTTGCTCCAAAATAAGGGGAATTTCTGCATTTTTGCCTCTAACTAAGTGGAATTTCTGTCTTTTTCCCCCAAAACAAAGAGAATATTTGTCTTTTTTGCCCCAAAATAAGGGGAATTTCTGACTTATTACCCTGAAATAAGTGAAATTTCTGCAATTTTGCCCCAAAATAAGGGAAATTTCTGCAATTTTGCCCCAATGTAAAGGAAATTTCTGCAATTTTGCCCCAAAATAAGGGGAATTTCTGCCTTTTTGCCTCTAAATAAGTGGAATTTCTATCTTATTCACCCAAAACAACGGGAATTTCTGTATTTTTTGCACCAAAATAAGCGGGAATTTCTGACTTATTACCCTGAAATAAGTGAAATTTCTGCAATTTTGCCCTAAAATAAGGGAAATTTCTGCAATTTTTCCATAATAAGGGAAATTTGTGCAATTTTGACACAAAATAAGGGGAATTTCTCTTTTTTTGCCCCAAAATAAAGGAAATTTCAGCCTTTTTACTTGAAAATAAGTGAATTTTATGCAATTTTGCCCCAAATAAAGGAAATTTCTGCAATTTTGCCCCAAAATAAGGAAAATTTCTGGAATTTTGTCCCAAAATATGTGGAATTTCTAAGTTTTGCCCCAAAATAAGGAGAATTTCTGTCTTTTTGCCCCAACATATAGGGAATTTCTGCCTTTTGCCCCAGAATTAGGGGAATTTCTGCAATTTTGCTCCAAAATACGGGGAATTTCTGCCTTTTTTCCCAAAAATAAGGGAAATGCATATCTTTTTGCCATAAAAAAGGGAAATTTCTTCATATTTGCTCCAAAATAAAGGGAATTTCTGCCTTTTTGACTCTAAATAAGTGGAATTTCTGTCTTTTTTCCCCAAAACAACGGGAATTTCTGTATTTTTAGCCCCAAAATAAGGGGGAATTTCTGACTTATTACCCTGAAATAAGTGAAATTTCTGCAATTTTGCCCCCAAAAAAGGGAAATTTCTGCCTTTTTGCCCTGAAATATGTGAAATTTCTGCAATTTTACCGCAAAATAAGGTGAATTTCTGCGTTTTTGCCCTAAAATAATGAGATTTTCTACCTTTTTGCCCCAAAATAAGAAACATTTTTGCTTTATTTCTCTGAAATAAGTGAAATTTCTGCAATTTTGTCCTAAAATAAGGGAAATTTCTGCAAGTTTTTCCCGTAACAAGGGAAATTTCTGCAATTTTGCCCCAAAATAAGGGGAATTTCTCTTTTTTTGCCCCAAAATAAAGAAAATTTCAGCCTTTTTACTTGAAAATAAGTGAATTTTATGCAATTTTGCCCCAAATTAAGCAAATTTCTGCAATTTTGCCCCAAAATAAGGTAAATTCCTGCAATTTTACCCCAAAATAAAGCAAATTTCTTGAATTTTGTCCCAAAATAAGGGGAATGTCTGAATTTTGTCCCAAAATAAAGGGAATTTCTGCCTTTTGCCCCAAAATTAGGGCAATTTCTGCAATTTTGCTCCAAAATACGGGGAATTTCTGCCTTTTTGCACGAAAATAATGGGAATGCATACCTTTTTGCCATAAAAAGGAAAATTTCTTCATTTTTGCTCCAAAATAAGGGGAATTTCTAAATTTTTGCCTCTAACTAAGTGGAATTTCTGTCTTTTTCCCCCAAAACAAAGAGAATATTTTATTTTTTGCCCCAAAATAAGGGGAATTTCTGACTTATTACCCTGAAATAAGTGAAATTTCTGCAATTTTGCCCCAAAATAAGGGAAATTTCTGCAATTTTGCCAAAAGGAAAAGAAATTTCTGCAATTTTGCCCCAAAATAAGGGGAATTTCTGCCTTTTTGCCTCTAAATAAGTGGAATTTCTATCTTATTCCCCCAAAACAACGGGAATTTCTGTATTTTTTGCCCCAAAATAAGCGGGAATTTCTGACTTATTTCCCTGAAATAAGTGAAATTTCTGCAATTTTGCCCTAAAATAAGGGAAATTTCTGCAATTTTTCCATAATAAGGGAAATTTCTTCAATTTTGCCCCAAAATAAGAGGAATTTCTCTTTTTTTGCCCTAAAATAAAGGAAATTTCAGCCTTTTTACTTGAAAATAAGTGAATTTTATGCAATTTTGCCCCAAATAAAGGAAATTTCTGCAATTTTGCCCCAAAATAAGGTAAATTCCTGCAATTTTGCCCCAAATTAAAGGAAATTTCTTGAATTTTGCCCCAAAATAAGGGGAATTTATGATTTTTGCCCCAAAATAAAGGGAATTTCTGCCTTTTGCCCCTAAATTAGGGGAATTTCTGCAATTTTACCCCAAAATAAGTCGAATTTCTGCCTTTTTGCCTCAAAATAATGGGAATTTCTGCCTTTTTGCCCCAAAATAAGAAAAATTTTTGCTTTTTTTCTCTGAAATAAGTGAAATTTCTGCAATTTTGTTCTAAAATAAAGAAAATTTCTGCAATTTTTCCCCATAATAAGAGAAATTTTTGCAATTTTGCCCCAAATAAGAGAAATTTCTCCCTTTTTGCCCCAAAATAAAGAATATATCAGCCCTTATTCCTGAAAATAAGTGAAATTTCTGCAATTTTGCCCCAAATAAGGGAAATTTCTGCAATTTTGCCCAAAAATAAGGTAAATTCCTCCAATTTTGCCCCAAAATAAAGGGAATTTCTTGAATTTTGCCCCAAAATTAAGAGAGTTTCTGATTTTTGCCCCAAAATTAGGGGATTTTATGCAATTTTGCTCCAAAATACGGGGAATTTCTGCCTTTTTGCTCCAAAATACAGGGAATTTCTGCGTTTTAGCCCAAAAATAATGGGAATGCATACCTTTTTGCCATAAAAAATGAAATTTCTTCATTTTTGCTCCAAAATAAGGGGAATTTCAGCCTTTTTGCCTCTAAATAAGTGGAATTTCTGTATTTTTTCCACAAAACAAAGGGAATTTCTCTCTTTTTTGCCCCAAAATAAGAGGAATTTCTGACTCATTACCCTGAAATAAGTGAAATTTCTGCAATTTTGCCCCAAAGTAAGGGAAATTTCTGCCTTTTTGCCCCCAAATAAGGGGAATTCATCCTTTTTACCTCAAAATAAGCGGAATTTCTACATTTTTGCCACAAAATATTAGGAATTTCTGTTATTTTGCCCCAAAATAAGGAAAATTTCTGACTTTTTTCCCTGAAATAAGTGAAATTTCTGCAATTTTGCCCCAAAATAAGTGAAATTTCTAAAATTTTGCCCCAAAATAAGGGAAATTTCTGGAATTTTGCCCCAAAAGAAGTGGAATTTCTGAGTTTTGCCCCAAAATAAGGAGAATTTCTGTCTTTTTGCCCCAACATATAGGGAATTTCTGCCTTTTGCCCCAGAATTAGGGGAATTTCTGCAATTTTGCTCCAAAATACGGGGAATTTCTGCCTTTTTTCCCAAAAATAAGGGAAATGCATATCTTTTTGCCATAAAAAAGGGAAATTTCTTCATATTTGCTCCAAAATAAGGGGAATTTCTGCCTTTTTGACTCTAAATAAGTGGAATTTCTGTCTTTTTTCCCCAAAACAACGGGAATTTCTGTATTTTTAGCCCCAAAATAAGGGGGAATTTCTGAATTATTACCCTGAAATAAGTGAAATTTCTGCAATTTTGCCCCCAAAAAAGGGAAATTTCTGCCTTTTTGCCCTGAAATATGTGAAATTTCTGCAATTTTACCGCAAAATAAGGTGAATTTCTGCCTTTTTGCCCTAAAATAATGAGATTTTCTACTTTTTTGCCCCAAAATAAGAAACATTTTTGCTTTATTTCTCTGAAATAAGTGAAATTTCTGCAATTTTGTCCTAAAATAAGGGAAATTTCTGCAAGTTTTTCCCATAACAAGGGAAATTTCTGTAATTTTGCCCCAAAATAAGGGGAATTTCTCTTTTTTTGCCCCAAAATAAAGAAAATTTCAGCCTTTTTACCTGAAAATAAGTGAATTTTATGCAATTTTGCCCCAAATTAAGCAAATTTCTGCAATTTTGCCCCAAAATAAGGTAAATTCCTGCAATTTTACCCCAAAATAAAGGAAATTTCTTGAATTTTGCCCCAAAATAAAGGGAATGTCTGAATTTTGTCCCAAAATAAAGGGAATTTCTGCCTTTTGCCCCAAAATTAGGGGAATTTCTGCAATTTTGCTCCAAAATACGGGGAATTTCTGCCTTTTTGCCAGAAAATAATGGGAATGCATACCTTTTTGCCATAAATAGGAAAATTTCTTCATTTTTGCTCCAAAATAAGGGGAATTTCTGCATTTTTGCCTCTAACTAAGTGGAATTTCTGTCTTTTTCCCCCAAAACAAAGAGAATATTTGTCTTTTTTGCCCCAAAATAAGGGGAATTTCTGACTTATTACCCTGAAATAAGTGAAATTTCTGCAATTTTGCCCCAAAATAAGGGAAATTTCTGCAATTTTGCCCCAATGTAAAGGAAATTTCTGCAATTTTGCCCCAAAATAAGGGGAATTTCTGCCTTTTTGCCTCTAAATAAGTGGAATTTCTATCTTATTCACCCAAAACAACGGGAATTTCTGTATTTTTTGCACCAAAATAAGCGGGAATTTCTGACTTATTACCCTGAAATAAGTGAAATTTCTGCAATTTTGCCCTAAAATAAGGGAAATTTCTGCAATTTTTCCATAATAAGGGAAATTTGTGCAATTTTGACACAAAATAAGGGGAATTTCTCTTTTTTTGCCCCAAAATAAAGGAAATTTCAGCCTTTTTACTTGAAAATAAGTGAATTTTATGCAATTTTGCCCCAAATAAAGGAAATTTCTGCAATTTTGCCCCACAATAAGGTAAATTCCTGCAATTTTGCCCCAAAATAAAGGAAATTTTTTGAATTTTGCCCCAAAATAAGGGGAATTTCTGATTTTTGCCCCAAAATAAAGGGAATTTCTGCCTTTTGCCCCAAAATTAGGGGAATTTCTGCAATTTTGCTCCAAAATACGGGGAATTTCTGCCTTTTTGCACGAAAATAATGGGAATGCATAACTTTTTGCCATAAAAAGGAAAATTTCTTCATTTTTTGCTCCAAAATAAGGGGAATTTCTAAATTTTTGCCTCTAACTAAGTGGAATTTCTGTCTTTTTCCCCCAAAACAATGAGAATATTTGTATTTTTTGCCCCAAAATAAGGGGAATTTCTGACTTATTACCCTGAAATAAGTGAAATTTCTGCAATTTTGCCCCAAAATAAGGGAAATTTCTGCAATTTTGCCACAATGTAAAGGAAATTTCTGCAATTGTGCCCCAAAATAAGGGGAATTTCTGACTGTTTGCTCCCGAAAAAAGGAGATTTTCTGTCTTTTTGCCCTAAAATAAGGAGAATTTCTGCTTTTTTGCCCGAAAATTATGAAAATTTCTGCAATTTTGCTTCAAAATACGGGGAATTTCGGCTTTTTATCCCGAAAGTAAGGGGAATGTATACCTATTGCCACAAAAAAGGGAAATTTCTTCATTTTTGCCCCAAAATTAGAGGAATTTCTGCTTTTTACCTCAAAATAAGTGAAATTTCTCCCTTTTTAACCAAAAATAAATGGAATTTCTCTCTTTTTGCCCCAAAATAAAAGGAATTTTTATATTAGGCTCTGAAATAAGTGATATTTCTGCAATTTTGCCCCGAAATAAAAGAAATTTCTACCTTTTTGCCACAAAATAAGGGGAATTACTGTATTTTTGCCCCAAAATAAGGGAAATTTCTGCCTTTTTGCCCCCAAATAAGGGGAATTTCAGTCTTTTTCCCTCAAAATAAAGAAAATTTCTGCATTTTTGCCACAAAATATTAAGAATTTCTACATTTTTGCCCCAAAATAAGGAAAATTTCTGCCCTTTTTCCCTGAAATAAGTGAAATTTGTGCAATTTTGCCCCAAAATAAGAGAAATTTTGGATTTTTTCCCCAAAATAAGTGGAATTTCTGAATTATGCCTTTACATAAGGAGAATTTCTGTCTTTTTGCCCAAACATATTAGGAATTTCTGCATTTTTGCCCAACATTTAGGGGAATTTCTGCAATTTTGCTCCAAAATACGGGGAATTTCTGCCTTTTTGCCCGAAAATAAGGGGAATGCATACCTTTTTGCCATAAATAGGAAAATTTCTTCATTTTTGTTCCAAAATAAGGGGAATTTCTGCATTTTTGCCTCTAACTAAGTGGAATTTCTGTCTTTTTCCCCCAAAACAAAGAGAATATTTGTCTTTTTTGCCCCAAAATAAGGGGAATTTCTGACTTATTACCCTGAAATAAGAGAAATTTCTGCAATTTTGCCCCAAAATAAGGGAAATTTCTGCAATTTTGCCCCAATGTAAAGGAAATTTCTGCAATTTTGCCCCAAAATAAGGGGAATTTCTGCCTTTTTGCCTCTAAATAAGTGGAATTTCTATCTTATTCCCCCAAAAGAACGGGAATTTCTGTATTTTTTGCACCAAAATAAGCGGGAATTTCTGACTTATTACCCTGAAATAAGTGAAATTTCTGCAATTTTGCCCTAAAATAAGGGAAATTTCTGCAATTTTTCCATAATAAGGGAAATTTGTGCAATTTTGACACAAAATAAGGGGAATTTCTCTTTTTTTGCCCCAAAATAAAGGAAATTTCAGGCTTTTTACTTGAAAATAAGTGAATTTTATGCAATTTTGCCCCAAATAAAGGAAATTTCTGCAATTTTGCCCCACAATAAGGTAAATTCCTGCAATTTTGCCCCAAAATAAAGGAAATTTTTTGAATTTTGCCCCAAAATAAGGGGAATTTCTGATTTTTGCCCCAAAATAAAGGGAATTTCTGCCTTTTGCCCCAAAATTAGGGCAATTTCTGCAATTTTGCTCCAAAATACGGGGAATTTCTGCCTTTTTGCACGAAAATAATGGGAATGCATACCTTTTTGCCATAAAAAGGAAAATTTCTTCATTTTTGCTCCAAAATAAGGGGAATTTCTGCATTTTTGCCTCTAAGTGGAATTTCTGTCTTTTTCCCCCAAAACAAAGGGAATTTCTGTCTTTTTTGCCCCAAAATAAGGGGAATTTCTGACTTATTACCCTGAAATAAGTGAAATTTCTGCAATTTTGCCCCAAAATAAGGGAAATTTCTGCAATTTTGCCACAATGTAAAGGAAATTTCTGCAATTGTGCCCCAAAATAAGGGGAATTTCTGACTGTTTGCTCCCGAAAAAAGGAGATTTTCTGTCTTTTTGCCCTAAAATAAGGAGAATTTCTGCTATTTTGCCCGAAAATTATAAAAATTTCTGCAATTTTGCTTCAAAATACAGGGAATTTCGGCTTTTTATCCCGAAAGTAAGGGGAATGTATACCTATTGACACAAAAAAGGGAAATTTTTTCATTTTTGCCCCAAAATAAGAGGAATTTCTGCTTTTTACCTCAAAATAAGTGAAATTTCTCCCTTTTTAACCAAAAATAAATGGAATTTCTCTCTTTTTGCCCCAAAATAAAAGGAATTTTTATATTAGGCTCTGAAATAAGTGATATTTCTGCAATTTTGCCCCGAAATAAAAGAAATTTCTACCTTTTTGCCACAAAATAAGGGGAATTACTGTCTTTTTGCCCCAAAATAAGGGAAATTTCTGCCTTTTTGCCCCCAAATAAGGTGAATTTCAGCCTTTTTCCCTCAAAATAAAGGGAATTTCTGCATTTTTGCCACAAAATATTTAGAATTTCTACATTTTTGCCCCAAAATAAGGAAAATTTCTGCCTTTTTTCCCTGAAATAAGTGAAATTTGTGCAATTTTGCCCCAAAATAAGAGAAATTTTGGATTTTTTCCCCAAAATAAGTGGAATTTCTGAATTATGCCTTTACATAAGGAGAATTTCTGTCTTTTTGCCCAAACATATTAGGAATTTCTGCATTTTTGCCCAACAATTAGGGGAATTTCTGCAATTTTGCTCCAAAATACGGGGAATTTCTGCCTTTTTGCCCGAAAATAAGGAGAATGCATAACTTTTTGCCATAAAAAAGAGAAATTTTTTCAATTTTGCTCCAAAATAATGGGAATTTCTGCCTTTTTGCCTCTAAATAAGTGGAATTTCTGTTTTTTCCCCCAAAACAAAAGGAAATTTTGTCTTTTTTGCCCCAAAATCAAAGGAATTTCTGACTTATTACCATGAAATAAGTGAAATTTCTGCAATTTTGCCCCAAAATAAGGGAAATTTCTGCCTTTTTGTTCTGAAATATGTGAAATTTCTGCAATTTTACCGCTAAATAAGGTGAATTTCTGCCTTTTTGCCCTAAAATAATGAGATTTTCTACTTTTTTGCCCCAAAATAAGAAACATTTTTGCTTTATTTCTCTGAAATAAGTGAAATTTCTGCAATTTTGTCCTAAAATAATGGAAATTTCTGCAATTTTGCCCCAAAATAAGGGGAATTTCTCTTTTTTTGCCCCAAAATAAAGAAAATTTCAGCCTTTTTACCTGAAAATAAGTGAATTTTATGCAATTTTGCCCCAAATTAAGCAAATTTCTGCAATTTTGCCCCAAAATAAGGTAAATTCCTGCAATTTTACCCCAAAATAAAGGAAATTTCTTGAATTTTGCTCCAAAATAAGGGGAATGTCTGAATTTTGTCCCAAAATAAAGGGAATTTCTGCCTTTTGCCCCAAAATTAGGGGAATTTCTGCAATTTTGCTACAAAATACGGGGAATTTCTGCCTTTTTGCCAGAAAATAATGGGAATGCATACCTTTTTGCCATAAATAGGAAAATTTCTTCATTTTGTTCCAAAATAAGGGGAATTTCTGCATTTTTGCCTCTAACTAAGTGGAATTTCTGTCTTTTTCCCCCAAAACAAAGAGAATATTTGTCTTTTTTGCCCCAAAATAAGGGGAATTTCTGACTTATTACCCTGAAATAAGTGAAATTTCGGCAATTTTGCCCCAAAATAAGGGAAATTTCTGCAATTTTGCCCCAATGTAAAGGAAATTTCTGCAATTTTGCCCCAAAATAAGGGGAATTTCTGCCTTTTTGCCTCTAAATAAGTGGAATTTCTATCTTATTCCCCCAAAACAATGGGAATTTCTGTATTTTTTGCCCCAAAATAAGCGGGAATTTCTGACTTATTACCCTGAAATAAGTGAAATTTCTGCAATTTTGCCCTAAAATAAGGGAAATTTCTGCAATTTTTCCATAATAAGGGAAATTTCTGCAATTTTGCCCCAAAATAAGGGGAATTTCTCTTTTTTGCCCCAAAATAAAGAAAATTTCAGCCTTTTTACTTGAAAATAAGTGAATTTTATGCAATTTTGCCCCAAATAAAGGAAATTTCTGCAATTTTGCCCCACAATAAGGTAAATTCCTGCAATTTTGCCCCAAAATAAAGGAAATTTTTTGAATTTTGCCCCAAAATAAGGGGAATGTCTGAATTTTGCCCCAAAATAAAGGGAATTTCTGCCTTTTGCCCCAAAATTAGGGCAATTTCTGCAATTTTTCTCCGAAATACGGGGAATTTCTGCCTTTTTGCCAGAAAATAATGGGAATGCATACCTTTTTGCCATAAATAGGAAAATTTCTTCATTTTTGCTCCAAAATAAGGGGAATTTCTAAATTTTTGCCTCTAACTAAGTGGAATTTCTGTCTTTTTCCCCCAAAACAAAGGGAATTTCTGCCTTTTTTGCCCCAAAATAAGGGGAATTTCTGACTTATTACCCTGAAATAAGTGAAATTTCTGCAATTTTGCCCCAAAATAAGGGAAATTTCTGCAATTTTGCCCCAATGTAAAGGAAATTTCTGCAATTTTGCCCCAAAATAAGGGGAATTTCTGCCTTTTTGCCTCTAAATAAGTGAAATTTCTATCTTATTCCCCCAAAACAACGGGAATTTCTGTATTTTTTGCCCCAAAATAAGCGGGAATTTCTGACTTATTACCCTGAAATAAGTGAAATTTCTGCAATTTTGCATAAATAAGGGAAATTTCTGCAATTTTTCCATAATAAGGGAAATTTCTGCAATTTTGCCCCATAATAAGGGGAATTTCTCTTTTTTTGCCCCAAAATAAAGGAAATTTCAGCCTTTTTACTTGAAAATAAGTGAATTTTATGCAATTTTGCCCCAAATAAAGGAAATTTCTGCAATTTTGCCCCACAATAAGGTAAATTCCTGCAATTTTGCCCCAAAATAAAGGAAATTTTTTGAATTTTGCCCCAAAATAAGGGGAATTTCTGATTTTTGCCCCAAAATAAAGGGAATTTCTGCCTTTTGCCCCAAAATTAGGGCAATTTCTGCAATTTTGCTCCAAAATACGGGGAATTTCTGCCCTTTTGCACGAAAATAATGGGAATGCATACCTTTTTGCCATAAAAAGGAAAATTTCTTCATTTTTGCTCCAAAATAAGGGGAATTTCTGCATTTTTGCCTCTAACTAAGTGGAATTTCTGTCTTTTTCCCCCAAAACAAAGGGAATTTCTGTCTTTTTTGCCCCAAAATAAGTGGAATTTCTGACTTATTACCCTGAAATAAGTGAAATTTCTGCAATTTTGCCCTAAAATAAGGGAAATTTCTGCAATTTTGCCACAATGTAAAAAAAATTTCTGCAATTGTGCCCCAAAATAAGGGGAATTTCTGACTGTTTGCTCTCGAAAAAAGAAGATTTTCTGTATTTTTGCCCTAAAATAAGGAGAATTTCTGCTTTTTTGCCCGAAAATTATGAAAATTTCTGCAATTTTGCTTCAAAATACGGGGAATTTCGGCTTTTTATCCCAAAAGTAAGGTGAATGTATACCTTTTGCCAAAAAAAGGGAAATTTCTTCATTTTTGCCCCAAAATAAGAGGAATTTCTGCTTTTTACCTCAAAATAAGTGAAATTTCTCCCTTTTTAACCAAAAATAAATGGAATTTCTCTCTTTTTTCCCCAAAATAAAAGGAATTTTTGAATTAGGCCCTGAAATAAGTGATATTTCTGCAATTTTGCCCCTAAATAAAAGAAATTTCTATCTTTTTGCCACAAAATAAGGGGAATTACTGTCTTTTTGCCCCAAAATAAGGGAAATTTCTGCCTTTTTGCCCCCAAATAAAGGGAATTTCAGCCTTTTTCCCTCAAAATAAAGCGAATTTCTGCATTTTTGCCACAAAATATTAAGAATTTCTACATTTTTGCCCCAAAATAAGGAAAATTTCTGCCTTTTTTCCCTGAAATAAGTGAAATTTGTGCAATTTTGCCCCAAAATAAGAGAAATTTTGGATTTTTTTCCCCAAAATAACTGGAATTTCTGAATTATGCCTTTAAATAAGGAGAATTTCTGTCTTTTTGCCCAAACATATTAGGAATTTCTGCATTTTTGCCGAACAATTAGGGGAATGTCTGCAATTTTGCTCCAAAATATGGGGAAATTCTGCCTTTTTGCCCGAAAATAAGGGGAATGCATAACTTTTTGCCATAAAAAAGGGAAATTTTTTCATTTTTGCTCCAAAATAATGGGAATTTCTGCCTTTTTGCCTCTAAATAAGTGGAATTTCTGTCTTTTTCCCCCAAAATAAAAGGAATTTTTGTATTTTGCCCCAAAATAAAAGGAATTTCTGACTTATTACCATGAAATAAGTGAAATTTCTGCAATTTTGCCCCAAAATAAGAGAAATTTCTGCCTTTTTGCCCTAAAATATGTGAAATTTCTGCAATTTTACCGCAAAATAAGGTGAATTTCTGCCTTTTTGCCCTAAAATAATGAGATTTTCTACCTTTTTGCCCCAAAATAAGAAACATTTTTGCTTTATTTCTCTGAAATAAGTGAAATTTCTGCAATTTTGTCCTAAAATAAGGGAAATTTCTGCAATTTTTTCCCATAACAAGGGAAATTTCTGCAATTTTGCCCCAAAATAAGGGGAATTTCTCTTTTTTTGCCCCAAAATAAAGAAAATTTCAGCCTTTTTACCTGAAAATAAGTGAATTTTATGCAATTTTGCCCCAAATTAAGCAAATTTCTGCAATTTTGCCCCAAAATAAGGTAAATTCCTGCAATTTTACCCCAAAATAAAGGAAATTTCTTGAATTTTGCTCCAAAATAAGGGGAATGTCTGAATTTTGTCCCAAAATAAAGGGAATTTCTGCCTTTTGCCCCAAAATTAGGGGAATTTCTGCAATTTTGCTACAAAATACGGGGAATTTCTGCCTTTTTGCCAGAAAATAATGGGAATGCATACCTTTTTGCCATAAATAGGAAAATTTCTTCATTTTTGCTCCAAAATAAGGGGAATTTCTGCATTTTTGCCTCTAACTAAGTGGAATTTCTGTCTGTTTCCCCCAAAACAAAGAGAATATTTGTCTTTTTTGCCCCAAAATAAGGGGAATTTCTGACTTATTACCCTGAAATAAGTGAAATTTCGGCAATTTTGCCCCAAAATAAGGGAAATTTCTGCAATTTTGCCCCAATGTAAAGGAAATTTCTGCAATTTTGCCCCAAAATAAGGGGAATTTCTGCCTTTTTGCCTCTAAATAAGTGGAATTTCTATCTTATTCCCCCAAAACATCGGGAATTTCTGTATTTTTTTTCCCAAAATAAGCGGGAATTTCTGACTTATTACCCTGAAATAAGTGAAATTTCTGCAATTTTGCCCTAAAATAAGGGAAATTTTTGCAATTTTTCCATAATAAGGGAAATTTGTGCAATTTTGACCCAAAATAAGGGGAAATTCTCTTTTTTTGCCCCAAAATAAAGGAAATTTCAGCCTTTTTACTTGAAAATAAGTGAATTTTATGCAATTTTGCCCCAAATAAAGGAAATTTCTGCAATTTTGCCCCAAAATAAGGTAAATTCCTGCAATTTTGCCCCAAAATAAAGGAAATTTTTTGAATTTTGCCCCAAAATAAGGGGAATTTCTGATTTTTGCCCCAAAATAAAGGGAATTTCTGCCTTTTGCCCCAAAATTAGGGCAATTTCTGCAATTTTGCTCCATAATACGGGGAATTTCTGCCTTTTTGCACGAAAATAATGGGAATGCATACCTTTTTGCCATAAAAAGGAAAATTTCTTCATTTTTGCTCCAAAATAAGGGGAATTTCTGCATTTTGCCTCTAACTAAGTGGAATTTCTGTCTTTTCCCCCCAAAACAAAGGGAATTTCTGTCTTTTTTGCCCCAAAATAAGGGGAATTTCTGACTTATTACAATGAAATATGTGAAATTTCTGCAATTTTGCCACAATGTAAAAAAAATTTCTGCAATTGTGCCCCAAAATAAGGGGAATTTCTGACTGTTTGCTCTCGAAAAAAGAAGATTTTCTGTATTTTTGCCCTAAAATAAGGAGAATTTCTGCTTTTTTGCCCGAAAATTATGAAAATTTCTGCAATTTTGCTTCAAAATACGGTCTTTCGGCCTTTTATCCCGAAAGTAAGGTGAATGTATACCTTTTGCCAAAAAAAGGGAAATTTCTTCATTTTTGCCCCAAAATAAGAGGAATTTCTGCTTTTTACCTCAAAATAAGTGAAATTTCTCCTTTTTTAACCAAAAATAAATGGAATTTCTCTCTTTTTGCCCCAAAATAAAAGGAATTTTTGAATTAGGCCCTGAAATAAGTGATATTTCTGCAATTTTGCCCCGAAATAAAGAAATTTCTACCTTTTTGCCACAAAATAAGGGGAATTACTGTCTTTTTGCCCCAAAATAAGGGAAATTTCTGCCTTTTTGCCCCCAAATAAGGGGAATTTCAGCCTATTTCCCTCAAAATAAAGCGAATTTCTGCATTTTTGCCACAAAATATTATGAATTTCTACATTTTTGCCCCAAAATAAGGAAAATTTCTGCCTTTTTTCCCTGAAATAAGTGAAATTTGTACAATTTTGCCCCAAAATAAGAGAAATTTTGGATTTTTTCCCCAAAATAAGTGGAATTTCTGAATTATGCCTTTAAATAAGGAGAATTTCTGTCTTTTTGCCCAAACATAATAGGAATTTCTGCATTTTTGCCCAACAATTAGGGGAATGTCTGAAATTTTGCTCCAAAATACAGGGAATTTCTGCCTTTTTGCCCGAAAATAAGGGGAATGCATAACTTTTTGCCATAAAAAAGGGAAATTTTTTCATTTTTGCTCCAAAATAATGGGAATTTCTGCCTTTTTGCCTCTAAATAAGTGGAATTTCTGTCTTTTTCCCCAAAACAAAAGGAATTTTTGTCTTTTTTGCCCCAAAATAAAAGGAATTTCTGACTTATTACCATGAAATAAGTGAAATTTCTGCAATTTTGCCCCAAAATAAGGGAAATTTCTGCCTTTTTGCCCTGAAATATGTGAAATTTCTGCAATTTTACCCCAAAATAAGTCGAATTTCTGCCTTTTTGCCCCGAAATAATGGGAATTTCTGCCTTTTTGCCTCAAAATAAAAAAAATTTTTGCATTTTTTCTCTGAAATAAGTGAAATTTCTGCAATTTTGCCCTAAAATAAGGAAAATTTCTGCAATTTTTTTCAATAACAAGAGAAATTTCTTCAATTTTGCCCCAAAATAAGGGGAATTTCTCCTTTTTTGCCCCAAAATAAAAGAAATTTCAGCCTTTTTACCTGAAAATAATTGAAGTTTCTGCAATTTTGCCCCAAATAAGAAAAATTTCTGCAATTTGGCCCCAAAATAAGGTAAATTCCTGCAATTTTGCCCCAAATTAAAGGAAATTTCTTGAATTTTGCCCCAAAATAAGGGGAATTTATGATTTTTGCCCCAAAATAAAGGGAATTTCTGCCTTTTGCCCCTAAATTAGGGGAATTTCTGCAATTTTACCCCAAAATAAGTCGAATTTCTGCCTTTTTGCCCCAAAATAATGGGAATTTCTGCCTTTTTGCCCCAAAATAAGAAAAATTTTTGCTTTTTTTCTCTGAAATAAGTGAAATTTCTGCAATTTTGTTCTAAAATAAAGAAAATTTCTGCAATTTTTCCCCATAATAAGAGAAATTTTTGCAATTTTGCCCCAAAATAAGAGAAATTTCTCCCTTTTTGCCCCAAAATAAAGGATATATCAGCCCTTATTCCTGAAAATAAGTGAAATTTCTGCAATTTTGCACCAAATAAGGGAAATTTCTGCAATTTTGCCCAAAAATAAGATAAATTCCTCCAATTTTGCCCCAAAATAAATGGAATTTCTTGAATTTTGCCCCAAAATTAAGAGAGTTTCTGATTTTTGCCCCAAAATTAAGGGATTTTCTGCAATTTTGCTCCAAAATACGGGGAATTTCTGCCTTTTTGCTCCAAAATACAGGGATTTTCTGCGTTTTTGCCCGAAAATAATGGGAATGCATACCTTTTTGCCATAAAAAATGAAATTTCTTTATTTTTGCTCCAAAATAAGGGAAATTTCTGCCTTTTTGCCTCTAAATAAGTGGAATTTCTGTCTTTTTCCCACAAAACAAAGGGAATTTCTCTCTTTTTTGCCCCAAAATAAGAGAAATTTCTGACTCATTACCCTGAAATAAGTGAAATTTCTGCAATTTTGCCCCAAAATAAGGGAAATTTCTGCCTTTTTGACCCCAAATAAGGGGAATTCAGCCTTTTTACCTCAAAATAAGAGGAATTTCTGCATTTTTGCCACAAAATATTAGGAATTTCTGTTATTTTGCCCCAAAATAAGGAAAATTTCTGACTTTTTTCCCTGAAATAAGTGAAATTTCTGCAATTTTGCCCCAAAATGAGTGAAATTTCTAAAAATTTGCCCCAAAATAAGGGAAATTTCTGGAATTTTGCCCCAAAAGAAGTGGAATTTCTGAGTTTTGCCCCAAAATAAGGAGAATTTCTGTCTTTTTGCCCCAACATATAGGGAATTTCTGCCTTTTGCCCCAGAATTAGGGGAATTTCTGCAATTTTGCTCCAAAATACAGAGAATTTCTGCCTTTTTTCCCAAAAATAAGGGAAATGCATATCTTTTTGCCATAAAAAAGGGAAATTTCTTCATATTTGCTCCAAAATAAGGGGAATTTCTGCCTTTTTGACTATAAATAAGTGGAATTTCTGTCTTTTTTCCCCAAAACAACGGGAATTTCTGTATAGTTAGCCCCAAAATAAGGGGGAATTTCTGACTTATTACCCTTAAATAAGTGAAATTTCTGCAATTTTGCCCCCAAAAAAGGGAAATTTCTGCCTTTTTGCCCTGAAATATGTGAAATTTCTGCAATTTTACCGCAAAATAAGGTGAATTTCTGCCTTTTTGCCATAAAATAATGAGATTTTCTACCTTTTTGCCCCAAAATAAGAAACATTTTTGCTTTATTTCTCTGAAATAAGTGAAATTTCTGCAATTTTGTCCTAAAATAAGGGAAATTTCTGCAATTTTTTCCCATAACAAGGGAAATTTCTGCAATTTTGCCCCAAAATAAGGGGAATTTCTCTTTTTTGCCCCAAAATAAAGAAAATTTCAGCCTTTATACCCAAAAATAAACGGAATTTCTGTCTTTTTGCCCAAAAATAAAAGGAATTTTTGAATTATGCCCTGAATAAGTGAAACTTATAAAAATAAGGGGAATTTCTGCATTTTTGCCACAAAATATTAAGAATTTCTGCCTTTTTGCCCCAAAATAAGGAAAATTTCTGCCTTTTTCCCTGAAATAAGTGAAATTTCTGCAATTTTGCCCCAAAATAAGTGAAATTTCTGCTATTTTGCCCAAAATAAGGGAAATTTCTGGAATTTTGCCCCAAAATAAGTGGAATTTCTGAGTTTTGTTCCAAAATAAGGAGAATTTCTGTCTTTTTGCCCCAACATATAGGGAATTTCTGCCTTTTTGCCCCACAATTAGGGGAATTTCTGCAGTTTTGCTCCAAAATACGGGGAATTTCTGCTTTTTTGCCCGAGAATAAGGGAAATGTATACCTTTTGCCACAAAAAAGGGAAATTTCTTCATTTTTGCCTCAAAATAAGAGGAATTTCTAACTTTTTACAACAAAGAAAGTGAAATTTCTGCCTTTTTACCCAAAAATAAACGGAGTTTCTGTCTTTTTGCCCCAAAATAAAAGGAATTTTTGAATTATGTCCTGAAATTAGTGAAATTTTTGCAATTTTGCCCTAAAATAAAAGAAATTTCTGCGTTTTTGCCACAAAATAAGGGGAATTTCTGTCTTTTTGCCCCAAAATAAGGGAAATTTCTGCCTTTTTGCCTCCAAATAAAGGGAATTTCATCCTTTTTAACTCAAAATAAGGGGAATTTCTGCATTTTTGCCCCAAAATAAGGAAAATTTCTGCCTTTTTTTCCCTGAAATAAGTGAAATTTCTGCAATTTTGCCCCAAAATAAGTGAAATTCCTGCAATTTTGCCCCAAATTAATGGAAATTTCTGGAATTCTGCCCCAAAATAAGGGGAATTTCTGAGTTTTGTCACAAAATAAGGAGAATTTCTGTCTTTTTGCCCCAACATATAGGGAATTTCTGCCTTTTTGCCCCAGAATTAAAGGAATTTCTGTAATTTTGCTCCAAAATACGGGGAATTTCTGCATTTTGCCCAAAAATAGAGGAAATGCATAAGTTTTTGCCATAAAAGAGGAAAATTTCTTCATTTTTGCTCCAAAATAAGAAGAATTTTGGCTTTTTTGCCTCTAAATAAGTGGAATTTCTGTCTATTTCCCCCAAAACAAAGGGAATTTCTGTCTTTTTTGCCCCAAAATAATGGGAATTTCTGACTTCTTACACTGAAATAAGTGAAATTTCTGCAATTTTGCCCCAAAATAAGGGAAATTTCTGCCTTTTTGCACTGAAATATGTGAAATTTCTGCAATTTTACTCCAAAATAAGGTGAATTTCTGCAATTTTGCCCCAAAATAAAGGAAATTTCTGGAATTTTGCCCCAAAATAAGGGGAATTTCTGATTTTTGCCCCAACATAAAGGGAATTTCTGCCTTTTGCCCCCAAATTAGGGGAATTTCTGCAATTTTGCTCCAAAATACGGGGAATTTCTGCCTTATTGCCTGAAAATAATGGGAATGCATACCTTTTTGCCATAAAAATGGAAATTTTTTCATTTTTGCTTCAAAATAAGGGGAATTTCTGCATTTTTGCCTCTAAATAAGTAAATTTCTGTCTTTTTCCCCGAAAACAAAGGGAATTTCTGTCTTTATTGCCCCAAAATAAGGGGAATTTCTGACTTATTACCCTGAAATAAGTGAAATATCTGCAATTTTGACAGAAAATAAGAGAAATTTCTGCAATTTTGCCCCAATGTAAAAGAAATTTTTGCAATTTTGCCCCAATATAAGAGGAATTTCTGACTTATTAACCTGAAATAAGTGAAATTTCTGCAATTTTGCCTTAAAATAAGGGAAATTTCTGCAATTTCCCCAATGTAAAAAAAAATTTCTGCAATTTTGCCCCACAATATGGGGAATTTCTGACTGTTTGCTCCTGAAAAAGGAGATTTTCTGTATTTTTGCCACAAAATAAGCAGAATTTCTGCAATTTTGCTTCAAAATACGGGGAATTTCTGCTTTTTATCCCGAAAGTAAGGGGAATGTATACCTTTTGCAACAAAAAAGAGAAATTTCTTCATTTTTGCCTCAAAAAAAGGAATTTCTGCCTTTTTACCTCAAAATAAGTGAAATTTCTGCCTTTTTACCCCAAAATAAACGGAATTTCTGTCTTTTTGCCCCAAAATAAAAAGAATTTTTGAATTATGCCCTGAAATAAGTAAAATTTCTGCATATTTACCCCAAAATAAAAGAAATTTCTGCATTTTTGCCACAAAATAAGCGAAATTTCTGTCTTTTTGCCCCCAAATAAAAAAAATTTCTGCCTTTTTTCCCTAAAATAAGTGAAATTTCTGCAATTTTGCCCCAAAATAAGGGAAATTTCTGCCTTTTTGTTCTGAAATATGTGAAATTTCTGCAATTTAACCCCAAAATAAGGTGAATTTCTGCCTTTTTGCCCCAAAGTAAGAAAAAGTTTTGTTTTTTTTTCTCTGAAATAAGTGAAATTTCTGCAATTTTGCCCTAAAATAAGGGAAATTTCTGCCATTTTTCCCCATAATAAGGGACATTTCTGGAATTTTGCCCCAAAATAAGAGGATTTTCTCACTTTTTGCCCCAAAATAAAGAAAATTTGAGACTTTTTACCTGAAAATAAGTGAAATTTCTGCAATTTTGCCTCAAATAAGAGAAATTTCTGCAATTTTGCCCCAAAATATGGTAAATTCCTGCAATTTTGCTTCAAAATAAAGGAAATTTCTGGAATTTTGCCCCAAAATAAGGGGAATTTCTGATTTTGCCCCAAAATAAAGAGAATTTCTGCCTTTTGCCCCAAAATTAGGGGAATTTCTGCAATTTTGCTCCAAAATACGGGGAATTAGTGCCTTTTTGCCCGAAAATAATGGGAATGCATACCTTTTTGCCATATAAAGGGAAATTTCTTCATTTTTGCTCCAAAATAAGGAAAATTTCTGCCTTTTTGCCTCTAAATAAGTAAAATTTCTGTATTTTTCCCTCAAAACAAAGGGAATTTCTGTCTTTTTTGCCCCAAAATAAGGGGAATTTCTGACTTATTACCCTGAAATAAGTGAAATTTCTGCAATTTTGCCCCAAAATAAGGGAAATTTCTGCAATTTTGCCCCAATGTAAAGGAAATTTCTGCAATTTTGCCCCAAAATAAGAAAAATTTCTGATTGTTTGCTCCCGAAAAAAGGAGATTATCTTTCTTTTTGCCCCAAAATAAAGAGAATTTCTGCCTTTTTGCCGCGAAAATTATGAGAATTTCTGCAATTTTGCTTCAAAATACGAGGAATTTCTGCTTTTTATCCCGAAAGTAAGAGGAATGTATACCTTTTCCCACCAAAAAAAGGAATTTCTTCATTTTTGCCCTAAAATAAGAGGAATTTCTGCCTTTTTACCTCAAAACAAGTGAAATTTCTGCCTTTATACCCAAAAATAAACGAAATTTCTGTCTTTTTGCCCAAAAATAAAAGGAATTTTTGAATTATGCCCTGAAATAAGTGAAACTTCTGCAATTTTCCCCCAAAATAAAAGAAATTTCTGCTTTTGCCACAAAATAAGGGGAATTTCTTCCTTTTTGCCCCCAAATAAGGGGAATTTCAGCATTTATACCTCAAAATAAGAGGAATTTCTGCATTTTTGCCACAAAATATTAAGAATTTCTGCCTTTTTGCCCCAAAATAAGGAAAATTTCTGCCTTTTTCCCTGAAATAAGTGAAATTTCTGCAATTTTGCCCCAAAATAAGTGAAATTTCTGCTATTTTGCCCAAAATAAGGGAAATTTCTGGAATTTTGCCCCAAAATAAGTGGAATTTCTGAGTTTTGTTCCAAAATAAGGAGAATTTCTGTCTTTTTGCCCCAACATATAGGGAATTTCTGCCTTTTTGCCCCACAATTAGGGGAATTTCTGCAGTTTTGCTCCAAAATACGGGAAATTTCTGCTTTTTTGCCCGAGAATAAGGGGAATGTATACCTTTTGCCACAAACAAGGGAAATTTCTTCATTTTTGCCCCAAAATAAGAAGAATTTCTAACTTTTTACAACAAAGTAAGTGAAATTTCTGCCTTTTTACCCAAAAATAAACGGAATTTCTGTCTTTTTGCCCCAAAATAAAAGGAAATTTTGAATTATGTCCTGAAATTAGTGAAATTTTTGCAATTTTGCCCTAAAATAAAAGAAATTTCTGCGTTTTTGCCACAAAATAAGGGGAATTTCTGTCTTTTTGCCCCAAAATAAGGGAAATTTCTGCCTTTTTGCCTCCAAATAAAGGGTATTTCAGCCTTTTTAACTCAAAATAAGGGGAATTTCTGCATTTTTGCCCCAAAATAAGGAAAATTTCTGCCTTTTTTCCCTGAAATAAGTGAAATTTCTGCAATTTTGCCCCAAAATAAGTGAAATTTCTGCAATTTTGCCCCAAAATAAGGGAAATTTCTGGAATTCTGCCCCAAAATAAGGGGAATTTCTGAGTTTTGCCACAAAATAAGGAGAATTTCTATCTTTTTGCCCCAACTTATAGGGAATTTCTGCCTTTTTGCCCCAGAATTAAAGGTATTTCTGTAATTTTGCTCCAAAATACAGAGAATTTCTGCATCTTGCCCGAAAATAGAGGAAATGCATAAGTTTTTGCCATAAAAGAGGAAAATTTCTTCATTTTTGCTCCAAAATAAGAAGAATTTCGGCTTTTTTGCCTCTAAATAAGTGGAATTTCTGTCTATTTCCCCCAAAACAAAGGGAATTTCTGTCTTTTTTGCCCCAAAATAAGGGGAATTTATGACTTAATACACTGAAATAAGTGAAATTTCTGCAATTTTGCCCCAAAATAAGGGAAATTTCTGCCTTTCTGCCCTGAAATATGTGAAATTTCTGCAATTTTACCCCAAAATAAGGTGAATTTCTGCAATTTTGCCCCAAAATAAAGGAAATTTCTGGAATTTTGCCCCAAAATAAGGGGAATTTCTGATTTTTGCCCTAACATAAAGGGAATTTCTGCTTTTTGCCCCAAAATTAAGGGAATTTCTGCAATTTTGCTCCAAAATATGGGGAATTTCTGCCTTATTGCCTGAAAATAATGCGAATGCATAACTTTTTGCCATAAAAAGGGAAATTTCTTCATTTTTGCTTCAAAATAAGGGGAATTTCTGCATTTTTGCCTCTAAATAAGTAAATTTCTGTATTTTCCCCCAAAACAAAGGGAATTTCTGTCTTTATTGCCCCAAAATAAGGGGAATTTCTGACTTATTACCCTGAAATAAGTGAAATATCTGCAATTTTGACAGAAAATAAGAGAAATTTCTGCAATTCTGCCCCAATGTAAAAGAAATTTTTGCAATTTTGCCCCAATATAAGAGGAATTTCTGACTTATTAACCTGAAATAAGTGAAATTTCTGCAATTTTGCCTTAAAATAAGGGAAATTTCTGCAATTTCCCCAATGTAAAAAAAAATTTCTGCAATTTTGCCCCACAATATGGGGAATTTCTGACTGTTTGCTCCTGAAAAAGGAGATTTTCTGTATTTTTGCCCCAAAATAGGCAGAAATTCTGCAATTTTGCTCCAAAATACGGGGAATTTCTGATTTTTATCCCGAAAGTAAGGGGAATGTATACCTTTTGCAACAAAAAAGAGAAATTTCTTCATTTTTGCCTCAAAAAAAAAGGAATTTCTGCCTTTTTACCTCATAATAAGTGAAATTTCTTCCTTTTTACCCCAAAATAAACGGAATTTCTGTCTTTTTGCCCAAAAATAAAAAGAATTTTTGAATTATGCCCTGAAATATGTAAAATTTCTGCAAATTTGCCCGAAAATAAAAGAAATTTCTGCATTTTTGCCACAAAATAAGCGAAATTTCTGTCTTTTTGCCCCCAAATAAAAAAAAATTCTGCCTTTTTTCCCTGAAATAAGTGAAATTTCTGCAATTTTGCCCCAAAATAAGGGAAATTTCTGCCTTTTTGTCCTGAAATATGTGAAATTTCTGCAATTTTACCCCAAAATAAGGTGAATTTCTGCCTTTTTGCCCCAAAATAAGAAAAATTTTTGTTTTTTTTCTCTGAAATAAGTGAAATTTCTGCAATTTTGCCCTAAAATAAGGGAAATTTCTGCCATTTTTCCCCATAATAAGGGAAATTTCTGGAATTTTGCCCCAAAATAAGAGGATTTTCTCACTTTTTGCCCCAAAATAAAGAAAATTTCTGACTTTTTACCTGAAAATAAGTGAAATTTCTGCAATTTTGCCTCAAATATGAGAAATTTCTGCAATTTTGCCCCAAAATATGGTAAATTCCTGCAATTTTGCTTCAAAATAAAAAAAATTTCTGGAATTTTGCCCCAAAATAAGGGGAATTTCTGATTTTGCCCCAAAATAAAGGGAATTTCTGCCTTTTGCCCCAAAATTAGGGGAATTTCTGCAATTTTGCTCCAAAATACTGGGAATTATTGCCTTTTTGCCCGAAAATAATGGGAATGCATACCTTTTTGCCATATAAAGGGAAATTTCTTCATTTTTGCTCCAAAATAAGGAAAATTTCTGCCTTTTTGCCTCTAAATAAGTAAAATTTCTGTATTTTTTCCCCCAAAACAAAGGGAATTTCTGTCTTTTTTGCCCCAAAATAAGGGGAATTTCTGACTTATTACCCTGAAATAAGTGAAATTTCTGCAATTTTGCCCCAAAATAAGGGAAATTTCTGCAATTTTGCCCCAATGTAAATGAAATTTCTGCAATTTTGCCCCAAAATAAGGGAAATTTCTGACTGTTTGCTCCCAAAAGAAGGAGATTTTCTGTCTTTTTGCCCCAAAATAAGGAGAATTTCTGCCTTTTTACCCGAAAATTATGAGAATTTCTGCAATGTTGCTTCAAAATACGGGGAATTTCTGCTTTTTATCCCGAAAGTAAGAGGAATGTATACCTTTTCCCACAAAAAAAAAGGAATTTCTTCATTTTTGCCCTAACATAAGAGGAATTTCTGCCTTTTTACCTCAAAATAAGTGAAATTTCTGCCTTTTTACCCAAAAATAAACGGAATTTCTGTCTTTTTGCCCCAAAATAAAAGGAATTTTTAAATTATGCCCTGAAATAAGTGAAATTTCTGCAATTTTGCCCCATATTAAAAAAAATTTCTGCATTTTGCCACAAAATAAGGGGAATTTCTGCCTTTTTGCCGCCAAATAAGGGAAATTTCAGCCTTTATACCTCAAAATAAGGGGAATTTCTGCATTTTTGCCACAAAATATTAAGAATTTCTGCCTTTTTGTCCCAAAATAAGGAAAATTTCTGCCTTTTTCCCTGAAATAAGTGAAATTTCTGCAATTTTGCCCCAAAATAAGTGAAATTTCTGCTATTTTGCCCAAAATAAGGGAAATTTCTGGAATTTTGCCCCAAAATAAGTGGAATTTCTGAGTTTTGCCCCAAAATAAGGAGAATTTCTGTCTTTTTGCCCCACAATTAGGGGAATTTCTGCAGTTTTGCTCCAAAATACGGGGAATTTCTGCTTTTTTGCCCGAAAATAAGGGGAATGTATACCTTTTGCCACAAAAAAAGGAAATTTCTTCATTTTTGCCCCAAAATAAGAGGAATTTCTCACTTTTTTACCACAAAGTAAGTGAAATTTCTGCCTTTTTATCCAAAAATAAACGGAATTTCTGTCTTTTTGCCCCAAAATAAAAGGAATTTTTGAATTATGTCCTGAAATTAGTGAAATTTTTGCAATTTTGCCCTAAAATAAAAGAAATTTCTGCCTTTTTGCCACAAAATAAGGGGAATTTCTGTCTTTTTGCCCCAAAATAAGGGAAAATTCTGCCTTTTTACCTAATAATAAGGGGAATCTCTCCTTTTGGCCCTAAAATATGGGGAATTTCTGTATTTTTGCCCCAAAATAAAAAAATTTTCTGCAATTTTGTACCAAAATAAAAGTAATTTCTGCCTTTTTGCCCCAAAATAAGAGAAATTTCTGCGTTTTTTCCCTGAAATAATTGAAATTTCTGTAATTTTGCCCCAAAATAAGGGAGATTTCTGCAATTTTGCCCCAAAATAAAGGAAATTTCTGGAATTTTGCCTCAAAATAAGGAAAATTTCTGACTTTTTGCCCTGAAATAAGGAGAATTTCTGTCTTTTTGCCCCAAAATAATGTGAATTTCTGCATTTTCCCTCAAAATTAAGGGAATATGTGCAATTTTGCTTCAAAATACGGGGAATTTTTGCCTTAATGCACCAAAAAAAGGAATTTTAGCATTTTTGCACAAATATAACGGGAATTTCTGAAATTTTGCTCCAAAATACAGGGAATTTTTGCCTTATTGCCCGAAATAAAGTGGAATTTCTGCCTTTTTGCCCTGAAATATTTGAAATTTCTGCAATTTTACCCCAAAATAAGGGGAATTTCTGTTTTTGGCCCCAAAATTAGGAGAATTTCTGCTTTTTGCCCCAAATTAAGGCAAATTTCTGACTTTTTGCCCTGAAATAAGTGAAATTTCTGCAATTTTACCCCAAAATAAGGGGAATTTCTGCCTTTTTGCCAAAATAAGGGGAATTTCAGAATTTTACCTTCAAATAAGGGGAATTTCTGCCTTTTTTGCCACAAAATATGGGGAATTTCTGCCTTATTGCCCCCAAATAAGGAAAATTTTAGCTTTTCTGCTTCAAATAATGAGAATTTCTGCCTTTTTGCCACAAAGTAAAGGGAATTTCTGCCTTTTTGCCCCAAAATAACGGGAATTTAAGGCTTTTTACCCCAAAATAAAGGGAATTTCTGCCTTTTGCCCAAAATATGGGGAATTTCTCACTTTTTGTTCCAAAATAAGGAAAATTTCTTCAATTTTGTACCAAAATAAAAGAAATTTCTGCTTTTTGCCCCAAAATAAAAGTAATTTCTGACTTTTTTGCCCTGAAATAAATGAAATTTCGGCAATTTGGCTCGAAAATAAGGGATATTTGTGCCTTTTTGGCCCAAAATGAGGGGAATTTCTGCCTTTTAACCCCAAAATATGGAGAATTTCAGCATTTAACCTCAAAATAAGGGGAATTTCAGCCTTTTTGCACCAAAATATGGAGAATTTCTGCCTTTTTGCCACAAAATAAGAAAAATTTCTGCAATTCTGTACTAAAATAAAAGAAATTTCTAAAATTTTGCCCCAAAATAAAGGAAATTTCTGATTTTTGCCCCGAAATAAGGAAAATTTCTGTATTTTTGCCCCCCAAAAAAAGGGAATTTCTGCCTTTTTGCCCTAAAATTAGGGGAGTTTCTGCAATTTTGCTTCAAAATACAGGGAATTTCTGCCTCTTTTCCCGAAAATAAGGGGAACTTCTGCCGATTTGACCCAAATAAAGGGAATTTCTGCATTTTTGCCCCAATATTTAGGGAATTTCTGCAATTTTGCTTTAAAATACGGGGAATTTCTGCCTTTTTGCCCAAAATTAAGTGGATTTTCTGCCTTTTTGCCCCCAAACAAGGGAAATTTCTGCAATTTTATCCCAAAATAAAAGGAATTTCTGCCTTTATGCCTTCAAATAATGGGAATTTCGGCCTTTTTGCCCTGAAATATGTGAAATGTCTGCAATTTTACCCCAAAATAAGGTGAATTTCTACCTTTTTGCCCCAAAATAATGGCAATTTCTGCCTTTTTACCCCAAAATATGAAAAATTTTTGCTTTTTTTCTCTGAAATATGTGAAATTTCTGCAATTTTGCCTTAAAATAAAAGAAATTTCTGCAATTTTTCTCCATAATAAAGGAATTTTTTGCAATTTTGCCCCAAAATAAAGGGAATTTCTGTTTTTTGTCCCAAATAAGGGAAATTTCTGCAATTTTGCCCTAAAATAAGGAAAATTTCTGCCTTTTGCCCCCAAATAAGGAGAATTTCTGCCTTTTTGCCCCAAAACAAAAAAAATTACTGCATGTTTTACGCCAAAATTAGGTGAATTTCTGCAATTTTGCTCCAAAATATGGGGATTTTCTGCCTTTTTCGCAGAAAATAAGGGGAATTTCTGCCATTTTGCCGCGAAATAAGTGAAATTTCTGCAGTTTTACCCCAAAATAAGGGGAATTTCTGCCTTTTTGCCCCAAAATTAGGGGAATTTCTGCAATTTTGCTCCAAAATAAGGGGAATTTCTGCCTTTTTGCCCGAAAATAAAGGGAATGTATACCTTTTGCTATAAAAAAAGAAATTTCTTCATTTTTACCCCAAAATAAGGGGATTTTCTGACTTTTTGACTCAAAATAAGTGCAATTTCTGACATTTTTCCAAAAATAAATGGAATTTCTGTCTTTTTGCCCAAAATAAGGGAAATTTCCGAATTTTTGCCCTGAAATAAGTTAAATTTCAAAAATTTTTCCCCAAAATAATTGAAATTTTTGCAATTTTGCCCCAAAATAAGGGGAATTTCTGTATTTTTGCCCCAAAATAAGGGAAATTTCTGCCTTTTTACCTCAAAAGAAGGGGAATTTCTGCATTTTTGCCACAAAATATAAGGAATTTCTGCCTTTTTGCCCCAAAATAAGAAAAATTTCTGCCTTTTTTCCCTGAAATAAGTGAAATTTCTGCAATTTTGGCCCAAAAAAATTGAAATTTCTGCAATTTTGTCCCAAAATAAGAGAAATTTCTGGAATTTTGCCCCAAAATAAGTGGAATTTTTGAGTTTTGCCCCAAAATAAGGAGAATTTCTGTCTTTTTGCCCCAACATATAGGAAATTTCTGCCTTTTTGCCCCACAATTAGGGGAATTTCTGCAATTTTGCTCCAAATTAAGGGGAATTTCTGCCTTTTTGCCCGAAAATAAAGGGAATGTATACCTTTTGCTAAAAAAAAGGAAATTTCTTCATTTTTACCCCAAAATAAGGGGATTTTCTGACTTTTTGACTCAAAATAAGTGCAATTTCTGACATTTTTCCAAAAATAAATGGAATTTCTGTCTTTTTGCCCAAAATAAGGGGAATTTCCGACTTTTTGCCCTGAAATAAGTTAAATTTCAAAAATTTTTCCCCAAAATAATTGAAATTTTTGCAATTTTGCCCCAAAATAAGGGGAATTTCTGAATTTTTGCCCCAAAATAAGGGAAATTTCTGCCTTTTTACCTCAAAAGAAGGGGAATTTCTGCATTTTTGCCACAAAATATAAGGAATTTCTGCCTTTTTGCCCCAAAATAAGAAAAATTTCTGCCTTTTTTCCCTGAAATAAGTGAAATTTCTGCAATTTTGGCCCAAAAAAAATTGAAATTTCTGCAATTTTGTCCCAAAATAAGAGAAATTTATGGAATTTTGCCCCAAAATAAGTGGAATTTCTGAGTTTTGCCCCCAAATAAGGAGAATTTCTGTCTTTTTGCCCCAACATATAGGAAATTTCTGCCTTTTTGCCCCACAATTAGGGGAATTTCTGCAATTTTGCTCCAAAATACTGGGAATTTCTGCTTTTTTGCCCGAAAATAAGGGGAATGTTTACCTTTTGCCACAAAAAAGGGAAATTTCTTCATTTTTCCCCAAAATAAGAGGAATTTCTGCCTTTTTACATCAAAATAAGTGAAAATTCTGCCTTTTTACTCAAAAATATATGGAATTTCTGTATTTTTGCCCCAAAATAAAAAGAATTTTTGAATTTTGCCCTGAAATAAATAAAATTTCTCCAATTTTGCCTCAAAATAATGGAAATTTCTGCTTTTTTGCCACAAAATAAGGGGAATTTCTGTCTTTTTGCCCCAAAATAAGGAAAATTTTTGACTTTTGCCACAAAATATGGGGAATTTCTGCCATATTGCTCCCAAATAAAAAAAATGTTTGCTTTTCTGCCCCAATTAACGGAAATTTCTGCCTTTTTTGCCACAAAGTAAAGGGAATTTCTGCCTTTTTGCCCCAAAATAACGGGAATTTAAGGCTTTTTACCCCAAAATAAAGGGAATTTCGGCCTTTTGCCCAAAATATGTGGAATTTCTGACTTTTTGTTCCAAAATAAGGAAAATTTCTTCAATTTTGTACCAAAATAAAAAAAATTTCTGCTTTTTACCCAAAAATAAAAGTAATTTCTGACTTTCTGCCCTGAAATAAATGAAATTTCTGCAATTTGGCCCGAAAATAAGGGAAATTTGTGCCTTTTTGCCCCAAAATGAGGGGAATTTCTGCCTTTTTGCCCCAAAATATGGGGAATATAAGCATTTTACCTCAAAAAAAGGGGAATTTCAGCCTTTTTGCACCAAAATATGGAAAATTTCTGCCTTTTTGCCACAAAATAAGGAAAATTTCTGCAATTCTGTACCAAAATAAAAGAAATTTCTAAAATTTTGCCCCAAAATAAAGGAAATTTCTGATTTTTGCCCCGAAATAACGAGAATTTCTGTATTTTTGCCCCAAAATAAAGGGAAATTCTGCCTTTTTGCCCCAAAATTAGGGGAATTTCTGCAATTTTGCTTCGAAATACAGGGAATTTCTGCCTCTTTTCCCGAAAATAAGGGAAACTTCTGCCGATTTGCCCCAAATAAAGGGAATTTCTGCATTTTTGCCCCAATATTAGAGGAATTTCTGCAATTTTGCTCTAAAATACGGGGAATTTCTGTCTTTTTGCCCGAAATTAAAGGGATTTTCTGCCTTTTTGCCCCCAAACAAGGGAAATTTCTGCAATTTTATCCCAAAATAAGGGGAATTTCTGCCTTTTTGCCCTGAAATATGTGAAATGTCTGCAATTTTACCCCAAAATAAGGTGAATTTCTACCTTTTTGCCCCAAAATAATGGGAATTTCTGCATTTTGCCCTAAAATAAGAAAAATTTTTGCTTTTCTTTTCTGAAATAAGTGAAATTTCTGCAATTTTGCCTTAAAATAAAAGAAATTTCTGCAATTTTTCCCTATAATAAAGGAATTTTCTACAATTTTGCCCCAAAATAAAGGGAATTTCTGTTTTTTGTCCCCAAATAAGGGAAATTTCTGAAATTTTGCACTAAAATAAGGGGAATTTCTGCCTTTTGCCCCAAAATAAGGGGAATTTCTGCCTTTGTGCCCCAAAATAAAGAAAATTACAGCATGTTTTACCTTAAAATTAGGTGAATTTCTGCAATTTTGCTCCAAATTATGGGGATTTTCTGCTTTTTTCGCCGAAAATAAAAGGATTTTCTACCATTTTGCCGCGAAATAAGAGAAATTTCTGCAGTTTTACCACAAAATAAGGGGAAGTTCTGCGTTTTTGCCCCAAAATTAGGGGAATTTCTGCAATTTTGCTCCAAAATACGGGGAATTTCTGCCTTTTTGCCCGAAAATAAAGGGAATGTATACCTTTTTGCTATAAAAAAGGGAAATTTCTTCATTTTTACCCCAAAATAAGGGGATTTTCCGCCTTTTTGACTCAAAATAAGTGCAATTTCTGACTTTTTTCCAAAAATAAATGGAATTTCTGGCTTTTTGCCCCAAAATAAAGGGGAATTTTCGACTTTTTGCCCTGAAATAAGTTAAATTTCAAAAATTTTTCCCCAAAATAATTGAAATTTCTGCAATTTTGCCCCAAAATAAGGGAAATTTCTGTATTTTTGCCCCAAAATAAGGGAAATTTCTGCCTTTTTACCTCAAAAGAAGGGGAATTTCTGCATTTTTTGCCACAAAATATAAGGAATTTTTGCCTTTTTGCCCCAAAATAAGAAAAAGTTCTGCCTTTTTTCCCTGAAATAAGTGAAATTTCTGCAATTTTGGCCCAAAAAAATTGAAATTTCTGCAATTTTTTCCCAAAATAAAAGAAATTTCTGGAATTTTGCCCCAAAATAAGTGGAATGTTTACCTTTTGCCACAAAAAAGGGAAATTTCTTCATTTTTGCCCCAAAATAATAGGAATTTCTGAATTTTTACGTCAAAATATGTGAAATTTCTGCCTTTTTACTCAAAAATATACGGAATTTCTGTATTTTTGCCCCAAAATAAAAGGAATTTTTGAATTTTGCCCTGAAATAAATGAAATTTCTCCAATTTTGCCTCAAAATAAGGGAAATTTCTGCTTTTTTGCCATAAAATAAGGGGAATTTCTGTCTTTTTGCCCCAAAATAAAAGGAATTTCAGCCTTTTTACCTAATAATAAGGGGAATCTCTCTTTTTTGCCCTAAAATATGGGGAATTTCTGTATTTTTGCCCCAAAATAAAAAAATTTTCTGCAATTTTGTACCAAAATAAAAGTAATTTCTGCCATTTTGCCCCAAAATAAGAGAAATTTCTGCGTTTTTTCCCTGAAATAAGTGAAATTTCTGTAATTTTGCCCCAAAATTAGGGAGATTTCTGCAATTTTGCCCCAAAATAAAGGAAATTTCTGAAATTTTGCCGCAAAATAAGGGGAATTTTTGACTTTTCGCCCTGAAATAAGGAGAATTTTTGTCTTTTTGCCCCAAAATAATGTGAATTTCTGCATTTTCCCTCAAAATTAGGGGAATATGTGCAATTTGGCTTTAAAATACGGGGAATTTTTGCCTTATTGCACCAAAATAAAAGGAATTTCTGTATTTTTGCACCAATATAAAGGAAATTTCTTAAATTTTGCTCCAAAATACGGGGAATTTTTGCCTTATTGCCCGAAATAAAGTGGAATTTCTGCCTTTTTGCCATGAAATATTTGAAATTTCCGCAATTTTACCCCAAAATAAGGGGAATTTCTGTTTTTGGCCCCAAAATTAGGAGAATTTCTGCTTTTTGCCCCAAATTAAGGCAAATTTCTGACTTTTTGCCCTGAAATAAGTGAAATTTCTGCAATTTTGCCCCAAAATAAGGGGAATTTCTGACTTTTTGCCAAAATAAGGGGAATTTCAGCATTTTACCTTCAAATAAGGGGAATTTCTGCCTTTTTGCCACAAAATATGGGGAATTTCTGCCTTATTGCCCCCAAATAAGGAAAATTTTTGCTTTTCTGCCCCAATTAATGGGAATTTCTGCCTTTTTGCCACAAAGTAAAGGGAATTTCTGCCTTTTTGCACCAAAATAACGGGAATTTCAGCCTTTTTATCCCAAAATAAGGGGAATTTCAGACTTTTGCCCAAAATATGGGGAATTTCTGACTTTTTGTTCCAAAATAAGGAAAATTTCTTCAATTTTGTACCAAAATACAAGAAATTTCTGCTTTTTGCCCCAAAATAAAAGTAATTTCTGACTTTTTGCCCTGAAATAAATGAAATTTCTGCAATTTTGCCCGAAAATAAGGGAAATTTGTGCCTTTTTGCCCCAAAATGAGGGGATTTTCTGCCTTTTAACCCCAAAATATGGGGAATTTCAGCATTTTACCTCAAAATAAGGGGAATTTCTGCCTTTTTGCACCAAAATATTGGGAATTTCTGCCTTTTTGTCACAAAATAGGAAAAATTTCTGCAATTCTGTATCAAAATATAAGAAATTTCTAAAATTTTGCCCCAAAATAAGGGAAATTTCAGATTTTTGCCCCGAAATAAGGAGAATTTCTGTATTTTTGCCCCCCCAAAAAAGGATTTTCTTCCTTTTTGCCCCAAAATTAGGGGAGTTTCTGCAACTTTGCTGCAAAATACAGGGAATTTCTGCCTCTTTTCCCGAAAATAAGGGGAACTTCTGCCGATGTGCCCCAAATACAGGGAATTTCTGCATTTCTGCTCCAATATTTAGATAATTTCTGCAATTTTGCTTTAAAATACAGGGAATTTCTGCCTTTTTGCCCAAAATTAAGGGGATTTTTCTGCCTTTTTGCCCCCAAACAAAGGAAATTTCTGCAATTTTATCCCAAAATAAAAGGAATTTCTGCCTTTATGCCCTCAAATAACGGGAATTTCTGCCTTTTTGCCCTGAAATATGTGAAATGTCTGCAATTTTACCCCAAAATAAGGTGAATTTCTACCTTTTTGCCCAAAAATAATGGGAATTTCTGCCTTTTTGCCCCAAAATATGAAAAATTTTTGCTTTTTTTCTCTGAAATATGTAAAATTTCTGCAATTTTGTCTTAAAATAAAAGAAATTTCTGCAATTTTTTCCCCATAATAAAGAATTTTTTGCAATTTTGCCCCAAAATAAAGGAAATTTCTGTTTTTGGTCCCCAAATAAGGGAAATTTCTGCAATTTTGCCCTAAAATAAGGGGAATTTCTGCCTTTTGCCCTAAAATAAGGAGAATTTCCGCCTTTTTGCCCCAAAACAAAGAAAATTACTGCATGTTTTATGCCAAAATAAGGTGAATTTCTGCAATTTTGCTCCAAAATACGGGGATATTCTGCCTTTTTCGCAGAAAATAAGGGGAATTTCTGCCATTTTTGCCACGAAATAATTGAAATTTCTGCAGTTTTACCCCAAAATAAGGGGAATTTCTGCCTTTTTGCCCCCAAATTAGGGGAATTTCTGCAATTTTGCTCCAAAATAAGTGGAATTTCTGCCTTTTTGCCCGAAAATAAAGGGAATGTATACCTTTTTGCCATAAAAAGGGAAATTTCTTCATTTTTACCCCAATAAAGGGGATTTTCCGCCTTTTTTGACTCAAAATAACTGCAGTTTGTGACTTTTTTCCAAAAATAAATGGAATTTCTGTCTTTTTGCCCCAAAATAAGGGGAATTTCCAAATTTTTGCCCTGAAATAAGTTAAATTTCAAAAATTTTTCCCCACAATAATTGAAATTTCTGTAATTTTGCCCCAAAATAAAGGGAATTTCTGTTTTTTTGGCCCAAAATAAGGAAAATTTCTGCCTTTTTACCTCAAAAGAAGGGGAATTTCTGCCTTTTTGCCCCAAAATAAGAAAAATTTCTGCCTTTTTTCCCTGAAATAAGTGAAATTTCTGCAATTTTGGCCCAAAAAAATTGAAATTTCTGCAATTTTATCTCAAAATAAGAAAAATTTCTGGAATTTTGCCCCAAAATAAGTGAAATTTCTGAATTTTGCCCCCAAAAAAGGAGAATTTCTGTCTTTTTGCCCCAACATATAGGAAATTTTTGCCTTTTTGCCCCACAATTAGGGGAATTTCTGCAATTTTGCTCCAAAATACTGGGAATTTCTGCTTTTTTGCCCGAAAATAAGGGGAATGTTTACCTTTTGCCACAAAAAAGGGAAATTTCTTCATTTTTCCCCAAAATAAGAGGAATTTCTGCCTTTTTACGTCAAAATAAGTGAAAATTCTGCCTTTTTACTCAAAAATATATGGAATTTCTGTATTTTTGCCCCAAAATAAAAAGAATTTTTGAATTTTGCCCTGAAATAAATAAAATTTCTCCAATTTTGCCTCAAAATAATGGAAATTTCTGCTTTTTTGCCACAAAATAAGGGAATTTCTGTCTTTTTGCCCCAAAATAAGGAAAATTTTTGACTTTTGCCACAAAATATGGGGAATTTCTGCCATATTGCTCCCAAATAAAAAAAATGTTTGCTTTTCTGCCCCAATTAACGGAAATTTCTGCCTTTTTGCCACAAAGTAAAGGGAATTTCTGCCTTTTTGCCCCAAAATAACGGGAATTTAAGGCTTTTTACCCCAAAATAAAGGGAATTTCGGCCTTTTGCCCAAAATATGTGGAATTTCTGACTTTTTGTTCCAAAATAAGGAAAATTTCTTCAATTTTGTACCAAAATAAAAGAAATTTCTGCTTTTTACCCAAAAATAAAAGTAATTTCTGACTTTTTGCCCTGAAATAAATGAAATTTCTGCAATTTGGCCCGAAAATAAGGGAAATTTGTGCCTTTTTGCCCCAAAATGAGGGGAATTTCTGCCTTTTTGCCCCAAAATATGGGGAATATAAGCATTTTACCTCAAAAAAGGGGAATTTCAGCCTTTTTGCACCAAAATATGGAAAATTTCTGCCTTTTTGCCACAAAATAAGAAAAATTTCTGCAATTCTGTACCAAAATAAAAGAAATTTCTAAAATTTTGCCCCAAAATAAAGGAAATTTCTGATTTTTGCCCCGAAATAACGAGAATTTCTGTATTTTTGCCCCAAAATAAAGGGAAATTCTGCCTTTTGCCCCAAAATTAGGGGAATTTCTGCAATTTTGCTTCGAAATACAGGGAATTTCTGCCTCTTTTCCCGAAAATAAGGGAAACTTCTGCCGATTTGCCCCAAATAAAGGGAATTTCTGCATTTTTGGCCCAATATTAGAGGAATTTCTGCAATTTTGCTCTAAAATATGGGGGAATTTCTGCCTTTTTGCCCGAAATTAAAGGGATTTTCTGCCTTTTTGCCCCCAAACAAGGGAAATTTCTGCAATTTTATCCCAAAATAAGGGGAATTTCTGCCTTTTTGCCCCTAAATAAGGGGAATTTCTGCCTTTTTGCCCTGAAATATGTGAAATGTCTGCAATTTTACCCCAAAATAAGGTGAATTTCTACCTTTTTGCCCCAAAATAATGGGAATTTCTGCATTTTGCCCTAAAATAAGAAAAATTTTTGCTTTTTTTTTCTGAAATAAGTGAAATTTCTGCAATTTTGCCTTAAAATAAAAGAAATTTCTGCAATTTTTCCCCATAATAAAGGAATTTTCTACAATTTTGCCCCAAAATAAAGGGAATTTCTGTTTTTTGTCCCCAAATAAGGGAAATTTCTGAAATTTTGCACTAAAATAAGGGGAATTTCTGCCTTTTGCCCCAAAATAAGGGGAATTTCTGCCTTTTTGCCCCAAAATAAAGAAAATTACAGCATGTTTTACCTTAAAATTAGGTGAATTTCTGCAATTTTGCTCCAAATTATGGGGATTTTCTGCTTTTTTCGCCGAAAATAAAAGGATTTTCTACCATTTTGCCGCGAAATAAGTGAAATTTCTGCAGTTTTACCCCAAAATAAGGGGAAGTTCTGCGTTTTTGCCCCAAAATTAGGGGAATTTCTGCAATTTTGCTCCAAAATACGGGGAATTTCTGCCTTTTTGCCCGAAAATAAAGAGAATGTATACCTTTTTGCTATAAAAAAGGGAAATTTCTTCATTTTTACCCCAAAATAAGGGGATTTTCCGCCTTTTTGACTCAAAATAAGTGCAATTTCTGACTTTTTTCCAAAAATAAATGGAATTTCTGGATTTTGCCCCAAAATAAAGGGGAATTTTCGACTTTTTGCCCTGAAATAAGTTAAATTTCAAAAATTTTTCCCCAAAATAATTGAAATTTCTGCAATTTTGCCCCAAAATAAGGGAAATTTCTGTATTTTTGCCCCAAAATAAGGGAAATTTCTGCCTTTTTACCTCAAAAGAAGGGGAATTTCTGCATTTTTTGCCACAAAATATAAGGAATTTCTGCCTTTTTGCCCCAAAATAAGAAAAAGTTCTGCCTTTTTTCCCTGAAATAAGTGAAATTTCTGCAATTTTGGCCCAAAAAAATTGAAATTTCTGCAATTTTTTCCCAAAATAAAAGAAATTTCTGGAATTTTGTCCCAAAATAAGTGGAATGTTTACCTTTTGCCACAAAAAAGGGAAATTTCTTCATTTTTGCCCCAAAATAATAGGAATTTCTGAATTTTTACGTCAAAATATGTGAAATTTCTGCCTTTTTACTCAAAAATATACGGAATTTCTGTATTTTTGCCCCAAAATAAAAGGAATTTTTGAATTTTGCCCTGAAATAAATGAAATTTCTCCAATTTTGCCTCAAAATAAGGGAAATTTCTGCTTTTTTGCCATAAAATAAGGGGAATTTCTGTCTTTTTGCCCCAAAATAAAAGGAATTTCAGCCTTTTTACCTAATAATAAGGGGAATCTCTCTTTTTTGCCCTAAAATATGGGGAATTTCTGTATTTTTGCCCCAAAATAAAAAAATTTTCTGCAATTTTGTACCAAAATAAAAGTAATTTCTGCCATTTTGCCCCAAAATAAAAGAAATTTCTGCGTTTTTTCCCTGAAATAAGTGAAATTTCTGTAATTTTGCCCCAAAATTAGGGAGATTTCTGCAATTTTGCCCCAAAATAAAGGAAATTTCTGAAATTTTGCCCCAAAATAAGGGGTATTTTTGACTTTCCGCCCTGAAATAAGGAGAATTTCTGTCTTTTTGCCCCAAAATAATGTGAATTTCTGCATTTTCCCTCAAAATTAGGGGAATATGTGCAATTTGGCTTTAAAATACGGGGAATTTTTGCCTTATTGCACCAAAATAAAAGGAATTTCTGTATTTTTGCACCAATATAAAGGAATTTTCTTAAATTTTGCTCCAAAATACGGGAAATTTTTGCCTTATTGCCCGAAATAAAGTGGAATTTCTGCCTTTTTGCCATGAAATATTTGAAATTTCCGCAATTTTACCCCAAAATAAGGGGAATTTCTGTTTTTGGCCCCAAAATTAGGAGAATTTCTGCTTTTTGCCCCAAATTAAGGCAAATTTCTGACTTTTTGCCCTGAAATAAGTGAAATTTCTGCAATTTTGCCCCAAAATAAGGGGAATTTCTGCCTTTTTGCCAAAATAAGGGGAATTTCAGCATTTTACCTTCAAATAAGGGGAATTTCTGCCTTTTTGCCACAAAATATGGGGAATTTCTGCCTTATTGCCCCCAAATAAGGAAAATTTTTGCTTTTCTGCCCCAATTAATGGGAATTTCTGCCTTTTTGCCACAAAGTAAAGGGAATTTCTATCTTTTTGCACCAAAATAACGGGAATTTCAGCCTTTTTATCCCAAAATAAGGGGAATTTCAGACTTTTGCCCAAAATATGGGGAATTTCTGAATTTTTGTTCCAAAATAAGGAAAATTTCTTCAATTTTGTACCAAAATACAAGAAATTTCTGCTTTTTGCCCCAAAATAAAAGTAATTTCTGACTTTTTGCCCTGAAATAAATGAAATTTCTGCAATTTTGCCCGAAAATAAGGGAAATTTGTGCCTTTTTGCCCCAAAATGAGGGGAATTTCTGCCTTTTAACCCCAAAATATGGGGAATTTCAGCATTTTACCTCAAAATAAGGGGAATTTCTGCCTTTTTGCACCAAAATATTGGGAATTTCTGCCTTTTTGCCACAAAATAGGAAAAATTTCTGCAATTCTGTATCAAAATATAAGAAATTTCTAAAATTTTGCCCCAAAATAAGGGAAATTTCAGATTTTTGCCCCGAAATAAGGAGAATTTCTGTATTTTTGCCCCCCCAAAAAAGGATTTTCTTCCTTTTTGCCCCAAAATTAGGGGAGTTTCTGCAACTTTGCTGCAAAATACAGGGAATTTCTGCCTCTTTTCCCGAAAATAAGGGGAACTTCTGCCGATGTGCCCCAAATACAGGGAATTTCTGCATTTTTGCTCCAATATTTAGATAATTTCTGCAATTTTGCTTTAAAATACAGGGAATTTCTGCCTTTTTGCCCAAAATTAAGGGGATTTTCTGCCTTTTTGCCCCCAAACAAAGGAAATTTCTGCAATTTTATCCCAAAATAAAAGGAATTTCTGCCTTTATGCCCTCAAATAACGGGAATTTCTGCCTTTTTGCCCTGAAATATGTGAAATGTCTGCAATTTTACCCCAAAATAAGGTGAATTTCTACCTTTTTGCCCAAAAATAATGGGAATTTCTGCCTTTTTGCCCCAAAATATGAAAAATTTTTGCTTTTTTTCTCTGAAATATGTAAAATTTCTGCAATTTTGCCTTAAAATAAAAGAAATTTCTGCAATTTTTCCCCATAATAAAGAATTTTTTGCAATTTTGCCCCAAAATAAAGGAAATTTCTGTTTTTGGTCCCCAAATAAGGGAAATTTCTGCAATTTTGCCCTAAAATAAGGGGAATTTCTGCCTTTTGCCCTAAAATAAGGAGAATTTCCGCCTTTTTGCCCCAAAACAAAGAAAATTACTGCATGTTTTATGCCAAAATAAGGTGAATTTCTGCAATTTTGCTCCAAAATACGGGGATATTCTGCCTTTTTCGCAGAAAATAAGGGGAATTTCTGCCATTTTTGCCGCGAAATAATTGAAATTTCTGCAGTTTTACCCCAAAATAAGGGGAATTTCTGCCTTTTTGCCCCCAAATTAGGGGAATTTCTGCAATTTTGCTCCAAAATAAGTGGAATTTCTGCCTTTTTGCCCGAAAATAAAGGGAATGTATACCTTTTTGCCATAAAAAGGGAAATTTCTTCATTTTTACCCCAATAAAGGGGATTTTCCGCCTTTTTTGACTCAAAATAACTGCAGTTTGTGACTTTTTTCCAAAAATAAATGGAATTTCTGTCTTTTTGCCCCAAAATAAGGGGAATTTCCAAATTTTTGCCCTGAAATAAGTTAAATTTCAAAAATTTTTCCCCACAATAATTGAAATTTCTGTAATTTTGCCCCAAAATAAGGGGAATTTCTGTTTTTTTGGCCCAAAATAAGGAAAATTTCTGCCTTTTTACCTCAAAAGAAGGGGAATTTCTGCCTTTTTGCCCCAAAATAAGAAAAATTTCTGCCTTTTTTCCCTGAAATAAGTGAAATTTCTGCAATTTTGGCCCAAAAAAATTGAAATTTCTGCAATTTTATCTCAAAATAAGAAAAATTTCTGGAATTTTGCCCCAAAATAAGTGAAATTTCTGAATTTTGCCCCCAAAAAAGGAGAATTTCTGTCTTTTTGCCCCAACATATAGGAAATTTTTGCCTTTTTGCCCCACAATTAGGGGAATTTCTGCAATTTTGCTCCAAAATACTGGGAATTTCTGCTTTTTTGCCCGAAAATAAGGGGAATGTTTACCTTTTGCCACAAAAAAGGGAAATTTCTTCATTTTTCCCCAAAATAAGAGGAATTTCTGCCTTTTTACGTCAAAATAAGTGAAAATTCTGCCTTTTTACTCAAAAATATATGGAATTTCTGTATTTTTGCCCCAAAATAAAAAGAATTTTTGAATTTTGCCCTGAAATAAATAAAATTTCTCCAATTTTGCCTCAAAATAATGGAAATTTCTGCTTTTTTGCCACAAAATAAGGGAATTTCTGTCTTTTTGCCCCAAAATAAGGAAAATTTTTGACTTTTGCCACAAAATATGGGGAATTTCTGCCATATTGCTCCCAAATAAAAAAAATGTTTGCTTTTCTGCCCCAATTAACGGAAATTTCTGCCTTTTTGCCACAAAGTAAAGGGAATTTCTGCCTTTTTGCCCCAAAATAACGGGAATTTAAGGCTTTTTACCCCAAAATAAAGGGAATTTCGGCCTTTTGCCCAAAATATGTGGAATTTCTGACTTTTTGTTCCAAAATAAGGAAAATTTCTTCAATTTTGTACCAAAATAAAAGAAATTTCTGCTTTTTACCCAAAAATAAAAGTAATTTCTGACTTTTTGCCCTGAAATAAATGAAATTTCTGCAATTTGGCCCGAAAATAAGGGAAATTTGTGCCTTTTTGCCCCAAAATGAGGGGAATTTCTGCCTTTTTGCCCCAAAATATGGGGAATATAAGCATTTTACCTCAAAAAAGGGGAATTTCAGCCTTTTTGCACCAAAATATGGAAAATTTCTGCCTTTTTGCCACAAAATAAGGAAAATTTCTGCAATTCTGTACCAAAATAAAAGAAATTTCTAAAATTTTGCCCCAAAATAAAGGAAATTTCTGATTTTTGCCCCGAAATAACGAGAATTTCTGTATTTTTGCCCCAAAATAAAGGGAAATTCTGCCTTTTGCCCCAAAATTAGGGGAATTTCTGCAATTTTGCTTCGAAATACAGGGAATTTCTGCCTCTTTTCCCGAAAATAAGGAAAACTTCTGCCGATTTGCCCCAAATAAAGGGAATTTCTGCATTTTTGCCCCAATATTAGAGGAATTTCTGCAATTTTGCTCTAAAATACGGGGGAATTTCTGCCTTTTTGCCCGAAATTAAAGGGATTTTCTGCCTTTTTGCCCCCAAACAAGGGAAATTTCTGCAATTTTATCCCAAAATAAGGGGAATTTCTGCCTTTTTGCCCCTAAATAAGGGGAATTTCTGCCTTTTTGCCCTGAAATATGTGAAATGTCTGCAATTTTACCCCAAAATAAGGTGAATTTCTACCTTTTTGCCCCAAAATAATGGGAATTTCTGCATTTTGCCCTAAAATAAGAAAAATTTTTGCTTTTTTTTTCTGAAATAAGTGAAATTTCTGCAATTTTGCCTTAAAATAAAAGAAATTTCTGCAATTTTTCCCCATAATAAAGGAATTTTCTACAATTTTGCCCCAAAATAAAGGGAATTTCTGTTTTTTGTCCCCAAATAAGGGAAATTTCTGAAATTTTGCACTAAAATAAGGGGAATTTCTGCCTTTTGCCCCAAAATAAGGGGAATTTCTGCCTTTTTGCCCCAAAATAAAGAAAATTACAGCATGTTTTACCTTAAAATTAGGTGAATTTCTGCAATTTTGCACCAAATTATGGGGATTTTCTGCTTTTTTCGCCGAAAATAAAAGGATTTTCTACCATTTTGCCGCGAAATAAGTGAAATTTCTGCAGTTTTACCCCAAAATAAGGGGAAGTTCTGCGTTTTTGCCCCAAAATTAGGGGAATTTCTGCAATTTTGCTCCAAAATACGGGGAATTTCTGCCTTTTTGCCCGAAAATAAAGAGAATGTATACCTTTTTGCTATAAAAAAGGGAAATTTCTTCATTTTTACCCCAAAATAAGGGGATTTTCCGCCTTTTTGACTCAAAATAAGTGCAATTTCTGACTTTTTTTCCAAAAATAAATGGAATTTCTGGATTTTGCCCCAAAATAAAGGGGAATTTTCGACTTTTTGCCCTGAAATAAGTTAAATTTCAAAAATTTTTCCCCAAAATAATTGAAATTTCTGCAATTTTGCCCCAAAATAAGGGAAATTTCTGTATTTTTGCCCCAAAATAAGGGAAATTTCTGCCTTTTTACCTCAAAAGAAGGGGAATTTCTGCATTTTTTGCCACAAAATATAAGGAATTTCTGCCTTTTTGCCCCAAAATAAGAAAAAGTTCTGCCTTTTTTCCCTGAAATAAGTGAAATTTCTGCAATTTTGGCCCAAAAAAATTGAAATTTCTGCAATTTTTTCCCAAAATAAAAGAAATTTCTGGAATTTTGTCCCAAAATAAGTGGAATGTTTACCTTTTGCCACAAAAAAGGGAAATTTCTTCATTTTTGCCCCAAAATAATAGGAATTTCCGAATTTTTACGTTAAAATATGTGAAATTTCTGCCTTTTTACTCAAAAATATACGGAATTTCTGTATTTTTGCCCCAAAATAAAAGGAATTTTTGAATTTTGCCCTGAAATAAATGAAATTTCTCCAATTTTGCCTCAAAATAAGGGAAATTTCTGCTTTTTTGCCATAAAATAAGGGGAATTTCTGTCTTTTTGCCCCAAAATAAAAGGAATTTCAGCCTTTTTACCTAATAATAAGGGGAATCTCTCTTTTTTGCCCTAAAATATGGGGAATTTCTGTATTTTTGCCCCAAAATAAAAAAATTTTCTGCAATTTTGTACCAAAATAAAAGTAATTTCTGCCATTTTGCCCCAAAATAAAAGAAATTTCTGCGTTTTTTCCCTGAAATAAGTGAAATTTCTGTAATTTTGCCCCAAAATTAGGGAGATTTCTGCAATTTTGCCCCAAAATAAAGGAAATTTCTGAAATTTTGCCCCAAAATAAGGGGTATTTTTGACTTTTCGCCCTGAAATAAGGAGAATTTCTGTCTTTTTGCCCCAAAATAATGTGAATTTCTGCATTTTCCCTCAAAATTAGGGGAATATGTGCAATTTGGCTTTAAAATATGGGGAATTTTTGCCTTATTGCACCAAAATAAAAGGAATTTCTGTATTTTTGCACCAATATAAAGGAAATTTCTTAAATTTTGCTCCAAAATACGGGAAATTTTTGCCTTATTGCCTGAAATAAAGTGGAATTTCTGCCTTTTTGCCATGAAATATTTGAAATTTCCGCAATTTTACCCCAAAATAAGGGGAATTTCTGTTTTTGGCCACAAAATTAGGAGAATTTCTGCTTTTTGCCCCAAATTAAGGCAAATTTCTGACTTTTTGCCCTGAAATAAGTGAAATTTCTGCAATTTTGCCCCAAAATAAGGGGAATTTCTGCCTTTTTGCCAAAATAAGGGGAATTTCAGCATTTTACCTTCAAATAAGGGGAATTTCTGCCTTTTTGCCACAAAATATGGGGAATTTCTGCCTTATTGCCCCCAAATAAGGAAAATTTTTGCTTTTCTGCCCCAATTAATGGGAATTTCTGCCTTTTTGCCACAAAGTAAAGGGAATTTCTGCCTTTTTGCACCAAAATAACGGGAATTTCAGCCTTTTTATCCCAAAATAAGGGGAATTTCAGACTTTTGCCCAAAATATGGGGAATTTCTGACTTTTTGTTCCAAAATAAGGAAAATTTCTTCAATTTTGTACCAAAATACAAGAAATTTCTGCTTTTTGCCCCAAAATAAAAGTAATTTCTGACTTTTTGCCCTGAAATAAATGAAATTTCTGCAATTTTGCCCGAAAATAAGGGAAATTTGTGCCTTTTTGCCCCAAAATGAGGGGAATTTCTGCCTTTTAACCCCAAAATATGGGGAATTTCAGCATTTTACCTCAAAATAAGGGGAATTTTTGCCTTTTTGCACCAAAATATTGGGAATTTCTGCCTTTTTGCCACAAAATAGGAAAAATTTCTGCAATTCTGTATCAAAATATAAGAAATTTCTAAAGTTTTGCCCCAAAATAAGGGAAATTTCAGATTTTCCCCGAAATAAGGAGAATTTCTGTATTTTTGCCCCCCCAAAAAAGGATTTTCTTCCTTTTTGCCCCAAAATTAGGGGAGTTTCTGCAACTTTGCTGCAAAATACAGGGAATTTCTGCCTCTTTTCCCGAAAATAAGGGGAACTTCTGCCGATGTGCCCCAAATACAGGGAATTTCTGCATTTTTGCTCCAATATTTAGATAATTTCTGCAATTTTGCTTTAAAATACAGGGAATTTCTGCCTTTTTGCCCAAAATTAAGGGGATTTTCTGCCTTTTTGCCCCCAAACAAAGGAAATTTCTGCAATTTTATCCCAAAATAAAAGGAATTTCTGCCTTTATGCCCTCAAATAACGGGAATTTCTGCCTTTTTGCCCTGAAATATGTGAAATGTCTGCAATTTTACCCCAAAATAAGGTGAATTTCTACCTTTTTGCCCAAAAATAATGGGAATTTCTGCCTTTTTGCCCCAAAATATGAAAAATTTTTGCTTTTTTTCTCTGAAATATGTAAAATTTCTGCAATTTTGCCTTAAAATAAAAGAAATTTCTGCAATTTTTCCCCATAATAAAGGAATTTTTTGCAATTTTGCCCCAAAATAAAGGAAATTTCTGTTTTTGGTCCCCAAATAAGGGAAATTTCTGCAATTTTGCCCTAAAATAAGGGGAATTTCTGCCTTTTGCCCTAAAATAAGGAGAATTTCTGCCTTTTTGCCCCAAAAAAAATGAAAATTACTGCATGTTTTACGCCAAAATAAGGTGAATTTCTGCTCCAAAATACGGGGATATTCTGCCTTTTTCGCAGAAAATAAGGGGAATTTCTGCCATTTTTTCCGCGAAATAAGTGAAATTTCTGCAGTTTTACCCCAAAATAAGGGGAATTTCTGCCTTTTTGCCCAAAAATTAGGGGAATTTCTGCAATTATTCTCTAAAATACGGAGAATTCCTGCCTTTTTGCCCGTAAATAAAGAAAATGTATACCTTTTTGCCATAAAAATGGAAATTTCTTCATTTTTATCCCAAAATAAGGGGATTTTCCGCCTTTTTGTCACAAAATAAGTGTAATTTCTGACTTTTTTCAAAAAATAAATGGAATTTTTGTTTTTTGCCCCCCAAATAAGGAGAATTTCTGACTTTTTGCCCTGAAATAATTTAAATTTCAAAAATTTTTCTCCAAAATAATTGAAATTTTTGCAATTTTGCCCCAAAATAAGGAGAATTTCTGCATTTTTGCCCCAAAATAAGGGAAATTTCTGCTTTTTGCCTCCAAATAAGGGGAATTTGAGCATTTTTACCTCAAAATAAGGGGAATTTTTGCATTTTTGCCACAAAATATTAGGAATTTCTGCATTTTTGCTCCAAAATAAGGAAAATTTCAGCCTTTCTTTCCTGAAATAAGTAAAATTTCTGCAATTTTGCCCCAAAATAAGTGAAATTTCTGCAATTTTGCCCCAAAATAAGAGAAATTTCTTGAATTTTGCCCCCAAATAAGTGGAATTTCTGAGTTTTGCCCTAAAATAAGGAGAATTTCTGTCTTATTGCCCCCACATATAGGAAATTTCTTCCTTTTTGCCCCACAATTAAAGAAATTTCTGCAATTTTGCTCCAAAATACGGGGAATTTCTGCTTTTTTTCCCGAAAATAAGGGAAATGTATACCTTTTGCCACAAAAAAGGGAAATTTCTTTATTTTTGCCCCAAAATAAGAGGAATTTCTTCCTTTTTACCTCAAAGTAAGTGAAATTTCTTCCTTTTTACCCCAAAATAAGCGGAATTTCTGTCTTTTTGCCCCAAAATAAAAGGAATTTTTGAATTATGCCCTGAAATTTGTGAAATTTCTGCAATTTTGCCCTAAAAAAAAAGAAATTTCTTCATTTTTGCCACAAAAAAGGGGAATTTCTGTCTTTTTGCCCCAAATTAAGGGAAATTTCTGCCTTTTTGCCCCCAAATAAAAGGAATTTCAGCCTTTTTACCTCAAAATAAATGGAATTTCTGCATTTTTGCCACAAAATATTAGGAATTTCTGGCTTTTTGCTACAAAATAAGGAAAATTTCTGCCTTTTTTTCCCTGAAATAAGTGAAATTTCTTCAATTTTGCCCCAAAATAAGTGAAATTTCTGCAATTTTGCCCCAAAATAAGGAAAATTTCTGGAATTTTGCCCCAAAATAAGTGGAATTTCTGAGTTTTGCCGCAAAATAAGGAGAATTTCTGTCTTTTTGCCCCAACAAATAGAGAATTTCTGCCTTTTTGCCCCACAACTAGGGGAATTTCTGCAATTTTGCTCCAAAATACGAAGAATTTCTGCATTTTTTCCTAAAAATAAGGGTAATGTATACCTTTTGCCACAAAAAAGGGAAATTTCTTCATTTTTGCCCCAAAATAAGAGGAATTTCTGCCTTTTTACCTCAAAATAAGTGAATTTTCTGCCTTTTTACCCGAAAATAAACTGAATTTCTGTCTTTTTTCTCCAAAATAAAAGAAATTTTTGAATTATGCCCTGAAATTAGTGAAATTTCTGCAATTTTGCCCTAAAATAAAAAAAAATTTCTGCCTTTGTGCCACAAAATAAGGGGAATTTCTGTATTTTTGCCCCAAAATAAGAGGAATTTCTGTCTTTTTACGTCAAAATAAGTGAAATTTCTGCCTTTTTACTCAAAAATATACGGAATTTCTGTATTTTTGCCCCAAAATAAAAGGAATTTTTGAATTTTGCCCTGAAATTAATAAAATTTCTCCAATTTTGCCTCAAAATAAGGGAAATTTCTGCTTTTTTGCCACAAAATAAGGGGAATTTCTGTCTTTTTGCCCCAAAATAAAAGTAATTTCAGCCCTTTTACCTAATAATAAGGGGAATCTCTCCTTTTTGCCCTAAAATATGGGGAATTTCTGTATTTTTGCCCCAAAATAAAAAAATTTTCTGCAATTTTGTACCAAAATAAAAGTAATTTCTGCCATTTTGCCCCAAAATAAGAGAAATTTCTGCGTTTTTTCCCTGAAATAAGTGAAATTGCTGTAATTTTGACCCCAAATTAGGGAGATTTCTGCAATTTTGCCCCAAAATAAAGGAAATTTCTGGAATTTTGCCCCCAAAATAAAGAGAATTTCTGTCTTTTTGCCCCAAAATAATGTGAATTTCTGCATTTTCCCTCAAAATTAGGGGAATATGTGCAATTTTGCTTCAAAATACGGGGAATTTTTGCCTTATTGCACCAAAATAAAGGGAATTTCTGCATTTTTGCACAAATATAAGGGGAATTTCTGAAATTTTGCTCCCAAATACGGGGAATTTTTGCCTTATTGCCAGAAATAAAGTGGAATTTCTGCCTTTTTGCCCTGAAATATTTGAAATTTCCGTAATTTTACCCCAAAATAAGGGAAATTTCTGTTTTTGGCCCCAAAATTAGGAGAATTTCTGCTTTTTGCCCCAAATTAAAGCAAATTTCTGACTTTTTGCCCTGAAATAAGTGAAATTTCTGCAATTTTGCCCCAAAATAAGGGGAATTTCTGCCTTTTTGCCAAAATAAGGGGAATTTCATCATTTTACCTTCAAATTAGGGGAATTTCTGCCTTTTTGCCACAAAATATGGGAAATTTCTGCCTTGTGGCCCCCAAATAAAGAAAATTTTTGCTTTTCTGCCCCAATTAATGGGAATTTCTGCCTTTTTGCCACAAAGTAAAGGAAATTTCTGCCTTTTTGCCCCAAAATAATGGGAATTTCAGCCTTTTTACCCCAAAATAAGGGGAATTTCTGCCTTTTGCCCAAAATATGGGAAATTTCTGAATTTTTGTTCCAAAATAAGGAAATTTTCTTCAATTATGTCCCAAAATAAAAGAAACTTCTGTTTTTGCCCCCAAATAAAATTAATTTCTGACTTTTTGCCCTGTAATAAATGAAATTTCTGCAATTTTGCCTGAAAATAAGGGAAATTTGTGCCTTTTTGCCCCAAAATGAGGGGAATTTCTGCCTTTTAACCCCAAAATATTTGGAATTTCAGCATTTTACCTCAAAATACGGGGAATTTCAGCCCTTTTGCAACAAATTATGGCAAATTTCTGCCTTTTTGCCACAAAATAAAAAAAATTTCTGCAATTCTGTACCAAAATAAAAGCAATTTCTAAAATTTTGCCCCAAAATAAGGGAAATTTCTGATTTTTGCCCCGCAATAAGAAGAATTTCTGTATTTTTGCCGTCAAAAAAAGGGAATATCTGCCTTTTTGCCCCAAAATGAATTTCTGCATTTTACCTCTAAATAAGGGGAATTTCTGCATTTTACCTCAAAATAAGAAGAATTTCTGCCTTTTGCCCCAAAATATGGGGAATTTCTGCCTTTTTGTTCCAAAATAAAGAAAATTTCTTTAATTTTGTACCATAATAAAAGAAATTTCTGCTTTTTGCCCCAAAATAAGGGGAATTTCTGAATTTTTGCCCTGAAATAAATGAAATTTCTGCAATTTTGCCCCAAAATAAGGGAAATTTCTGCCTTGTTGCCATGAAATATGTGAAATTTCTGCAATTTTACTTCAAAATAAGGTGAATTTCTGCCATTTTGCCCCAAAATAAAGGGAATTTCTGCCTTTTGCCCCAAAATTAGAGGAATTTCTGCAATTTTGCTCCAAAATATGGGGAATTTCTGCCTTTTTGCCTGAAAATAAAGGGAATGTTTACCTTTTTGCCATAAAAAAGGGAAATTTCCTCATTTTTGCCCCAAAATATGGGAATTTTCCGCCTTTTTGATTCAAAATATGTGCAATTTCTGCCTTTTCCCTAAAAATAAACAAAATTTCTGTCTTTTTGCACCAAAATAAGGAGAATTTCTGACTTTTTGCCCGAAAATAAGGGGAATTTCAGCCTTTTTACCTCAAAATAAGGGGAATTTCTTCCTTTTTGCCCCAAAATATGGGGAATTTCTGCCTTTTTGCCCCAAAATAAGAAAAATTCTGCCTTTTTTCTGAAATAAGGAAATTTTTGCAATTTTGCCTCAAAATAAGGGAAATTTCTGCAATTTTGCCCCAATGTAAAGGAAATTTCTGCAATTGTGCCCCAAAATAAGGGAAATTTCTGACTTTATGCTCCCGAAAAAAGGAGATTTTCTGTCTTTTTGCCCCAAAATAAGAATTTTTGCATTTTTCCCGAAAATTATGAGAATTTCTGCAATTTTGCTTCAAAATACGGTTAATTTCTTTCTTTTAGCCCCAAAATAAAGGGAATTTCTGCATTTACCCCCAATATTTGGGGAATTTCTGCATTTTACCTCAAAATAAGAAGAATTTCTGCCTTTTGCCCCAAAATATGGAGAATTTCTGCCTTTTTGTTCTGAAATAAGGAAAATTTCTTCAATTTTGTACCATACTAAAAGAAATTTCTGCTTTTTGCCCCAAAATAAGTGAAATTTCTGACTTTTTGCCTTGAAATAAATGAAATTTCTGCAATTTTGTTCAAAATAAGTTAAATTTGTGCCTTTTGCCCCAAAATAAGGGGAATTTCTGCCTTTTGCCCCAAAATATGGGGAATTTCTGCCTGTTTCCCCGAAAATAAGAAGAATGCATAACTTTTTGCCATAAAAAAGGGAAATTTCTTCATTTTTGCTCCAAAATAAGCGAAATTTCTGCTTCTTTGCCTCTAAATAAGTGGAATTTCTGTCTTTTTCCCCCAATACAAAGGGAATTTCTGTCTTTGTTGCCCCAAAATAAGGAAAATTTTTGACTTATTACCTAAAAATAAGTGAAATTTCTGCAATTTTGCCCCAATATAAGGGAAATTTCTACCTTTTTGCCCCCAAATAAGGGGAATGTCAGCCTTTTTACCTCAAAATTTAAGGAATTTCTGAATTTTGGCACAAAATATTAGGAATTTCTGCCTTTTTGCCCCAAAATAAGGAAATTTTCTGCCTTTTTTCCCTGAAATAAGTAAAATTTCTCCAATTTTACCCCAAAATAAGTAAAATTTCTGCAATTTTGCCCTAAAATAAGTGAAATTTCTGCAATTTTGCCCCAAAATAAGGGAAATTTCTGGAATTTTGCCCCAAAATAAGGGGAATTTCTGAGTTTTGCCCCAAAATATAGAGAATTTCTGCCTTTTTGCCCCACAATTAGTGAAATTTCTGCAATTTTGCCCTAAAATATGGGAAATTTCTGCAATTTTTCCCCATAATAAGGGAAATTTCTGCCATTTTGCCCCCAAATAATAGGAATTTCTGTTTTTTTGCCCCACAATTAGGGAAATTTATCAATTTTTGCCCCAAAATAAGGGGAATTTCTGCTTTTTGCCCCAAAATATGGGGAATTTCTGCCTTTTTGTTCGAAAATAAGAAGAATGCATACATTTTTGCCATAAAAAAGAAAATTTTCTTCATTTTTGTTCCAAAATAAGGGGACCTTTTGCCTTTTTGCCTCTAAATAAGTGGAATTTCTATCTTTTTCCCCCAAAACAAAGGGAATTTCTGTCTTTTTTGCATCAAAATAAGGAGAATTTCTGACTTATTACTCTGAAATAAGTGAAATTTCGGCAATTTTGCCCCAAAATAAGGGAAATTTCTCCAATTTTGCCCCAATGTAAAAGAAATTTCTGCAATTTTGCCCCAAAATAAGGGGAATTTCTGACTGTTTGATCTCGAAAAAAGGAAATTTTCTGTCTTTTTGCCCCAAAATAAGGAGAATTTCTGCTTTTTTGCCCGAAAATTATGAGAATTTCTGCAATTTTGCTTTAAAATATGGTTAATTTCTGCCTTTTAGCCCCAAAATAAAGGGAATTTCTGCATTTTCCCCCAATATTTGGGGAATTTCTGCATTTTATCTAAATAAGGGGAATTTCTGCATTTTACCTCAAAATAAGAAGAATTTCTGCCTTTTGCCCCAAAATATGGGGAATTTCTCCCTTTTTGTTCCAAAATAAGGAAAATTTCTTCAATTTTGTACCATACTAAAAGAAATTTCTGCTTTTTGCCCCAAATTAAGGGGAATTTCTGAATTTTTGCCCTGAAATAAATGAAATTTCTGCAATTTTGCCCGAAAATAAGGGAAATTTCTGCCTTGTTGCCATGAAATATGTGAAATTTCTGCAATTTTACCCCAAAATAAGGTGAAATTCTGGCTTTTTGCCCCAAAATAATGGGAATTTCTGCCTTTTTGCCCCAAAATAAGAAAAATTTTTGCTTTATTTCTCTGAAATAAGTGAAATTTCTGCAATTTTGCCCTAAAATAAGGGAAATTTCTGCAATTTTTTCCCATAATAAAGGAAATTTCTGCAATTTTGTCCCAAAATAAGGGCAATTTCTCCCGTTTTGCCCCAAAATAAAGGAAATTTCAGCCTTTTTACCTGAAAATAAGTGAAATTTCTGCAATTTTGCCCCAAATAAGGAAAATTTCTGCAATTTTACCCCAAAATAAGGTAAATTCCTACAATTTTGCCCCAAAATAAAGGAAGTTTCTTGAATTTTGCCCCAAAATAAGGGGAATTTCTTATTTTTGCCCCAAAATAAAGGGAATTTTTGCCTTTTGCCCCACAATTAGGAGAATTTCTGCAATTTTGCTCCAAAATACGGGAAATTTCTGCCTTTTTGCCCGAAAATAATGGGAATGCATACCTTTTTGCCATAAAAAGGGAAATTTCTTCATTTTTGCTCCAAAATAAGGGGAATTTCTGCCTTTTTGCCTCTAAATAAGTGGAATTTCTGTCTTTTTCCCCCAAAACAAAGGGAATTTCTGTCTTTTTTGCATCAAAATAAGGAGAATTTCTGACTTATTACCCTGAAATAAGTGAAATTTCTGCAATTTTGCCCCAAAATAAGTGAAATTTCTGCAATTTTGCCCTAATGTAAGAGAAATTTCTGCAATTTTGCCCCAAAATAAGCGGAATTTCTGAATGTTTGCTCTCGAAAAAAGGAGATTTTCTGTCTTTTTGCCCCAAAATAAGGAGAATTTCTGCTTTTTTGCCCGAAAATTATGAGAATTTCTGCAATTTTGCTTTAAAATACGGTTAACTTCTGCCTTTTAGCCCCAAAATTAAGGGAATTTCTGCATTTTCCCCCAATATTTGGGGAATTTCTGCATTTTACCTCTAAATAAGGGGAATTTCTGCATTTTACCTCAAAATAAGAAGAATTTCTGCCTTTTGCCCCAAAATATGGGGAATTTCTGCCTTTTTGTTCCAAAATAAGGAAAATTTCTTCAATTTTGTACCATAATAAAAGAAATTTCTGCTTTTTGCCCCAAAATAAGGGGAATTTCTGAATTTTTGCCCTGAAATAAATGAAATTTCTGCAATTTTGCCCCAAAATAAGGGAAATGTTTGCCTTTTTTCCCCAAAATAAAGGGAATTTCTGCCGTTTGCCCCAAAATATGGGGAATTTCTGCCTTTTTGCCCGAAAATAAGAAGAATGCATACCTTTTAGCCATAAAAAAGGTAAATTTCTTCATTTTTGCTCCAAAATAAAGGGAATTTCTGCTTTTTTGCCTCTAAATAAGTGGAATTTCTTTCTTTTTCAACCAAAACAAAAGGAAATTCTGTCTTTTTTGCCCCAATATAAGGAAAATTTCTGACTTATTACCCTGAAATAAGTGAAATTTCTGAAATTTTGCCCCAATATAAGGGAAATTTCTGCCTTCTTGCCCCCAAATAAGGGGAATTTCAGAATTTTTACCTCAAAATAATGGGAATTTCTAAATTTTGGCACAAAATATTAGGAATTTCTGAATTTTTGCCCCGAAATAAGGAAAATTTCTGCCTTTTTTCCTTGAAATAAGTAAAATTTCTGCAATTTTGCCCCAAAATAAGTGAAATTTCTGCAATTTTGCCCCAAAATAAAGGATATTTCTGCAATTTTGCCCCAAAATAAGTGGAATTTCTGCCTTTTGCCCCAAAATTTGGGGAATTTCTGCCTTTTTGCCCGAAAATAAAAAGAATGCATACCTTTTTGCCATAAAAAAGGGAAATTTCTTCATTTTTGCTCCAAAATAAGGGGAACTTTTGCCTTTTTGCCTCTAAATAAGTGGAATTTCTGTTTTTCCCCCAAAACAAAGGGAATTTCTTTCTTTTTTGCCTCAAAATAAGGAAAATTTCTGACTTATTACCCCTAAATAAGTGAAATTTCTGCAAATTTGCCCCAATATAAGGGAAATTTTTGCCTTTTGCCCTAAAATTTGGGGAATTTGAGAATTTTACCTCAAAATAAAGGAAATTACTGATTTTTGCACCAAAATATGGAGAATTTCTCCCTTTTTCCTCATAATAAAGGGAATTTCTGCATTTTTGCACCAATATTATGGGAATTTCTGCAATTTTGCTCCAAAATACGGGTCATTTCTGCCTTTTTGCCTGAAATTAATTGGAATTTCTGGCTTTTTGTCCCGAAATAAGTGAAATTTCTTCAATTTTCACCAAAAATTAGGGATTTCATTTTTTTGCCCCAAAATAAGGGGAATTTCTGCCATTTTGCCCTGAAATATTTGAAATTTCTGCAATTTTGCCCCAAAATAAGGGAAATTTCTGGAATTTTGCCCTAAAATAAGTGGAATTTCTGAGTTTTGCCCCAAAATATGGAGAATTTCTGCCTTTTTGCCCCACAATTAGTGAAATTTCTGCAATTTTGCCCTAAAATAAGGGAAATTTCTGCAATTTTTCCCCATAATAAGGGAAATTTCTGCTATTTTGCCCCCAAATAAGGGGAATTTCAGCATTTTACCTCAAAATAAGGGAAATTTCTGATTTTTGCACCAAAATATGGACAATTTCTGCATTTTTCCTTCAAAATAAAGGGAATTTCTGCATTTTTGCACCAATATTAGGGGAATTTCTGCTATTTTGCTCCAAAATACGGGTCATTTCTTCCTTTTTGCCCAACATTAATTGGAATTTCTGCCTTTTTCTAGTGAAATAAGTGAAATTTCTTCAATTTTAGCCAAAAATTAGGGATTTCATCTTTTTGCCCCAAAATAAGGGGAATTTCTGCCTTTTTGCCCAAAAATAATGGGAATGCATACCTTTTTGCCATAAAAAAGGGAAATTTCTTCATTTTTGCTCCAAAATAACGAAATTTCTTCTTTTTTGCCTCTAAATAAGTGGAATTTCTGTCTTTTTTTCCCAAAACAAAGAGAATTTCTGTCTTTTTGCCCCAAAATAAAGAATATTTCGGCCTTTTTTTTTCTGAATTAAGAGAAATTTCTGCAATATTGCCCCAACATAAGGGAAATTTCTGCCTTTTTGCCCCCAAATAAGGAGAATTTCAGCCTTTTTGCCCCCAAATAAGGGGAATTTCAACCTTATTACCTCTAAATAAGGGAAATTTCTGCCTTTTTGCCACAAAATATACGGAATTTCTGCCTTTTTGCCCCAAAATAAAAAAATTACTGCAATTTTGCCCCAAATAAGGGGAATTTCTCACTTTCTGCCCAAAAATATATAACATATCATCCTTTTTACCTTAAAATAAGTAAAATTTCTGCAATTTTGCCCCAAATAAGGGAAATATCTGAAATTTTGCCCCAAAATAAGGTAAATTTCTGCAATTTTGCCCAAAAATAAAGGAAATTTCTGCTTTTTTGCCCCCAAATACGGAGAATTTCAGCCTTTTTACCTCAAAATAAGGGGAATTTCTGCATTTTTGTCACAAAATATAAGGAATTTTGCCTTTTTGCCCCAAAATAAGAGAAATTTCTGCATTTTTCCCTGAAATAAGTGAAATTTATGCAATTTTGCCCCAAAATAAGTGGAATTTCTGAATATTGCCCCAAAATAAGGAGAATTTCTGACTTTTTGCCCCAACATATAGGGAATTTCTGCCTTTTTGCCCCACAATTCTGGGAATTTCTGCAATTTTACTCCAAAATACGGGGAATTTCTGCCTTTTTGCCTGAAAATAAGGGGAATGCATAACTTTTTGCCATATAAAAGGGAAATTTTTTCATTTTTGCTCTAAAATAATTAGAATTTCTGCTTTTTTGCCTTTAAATAAGTGGAATTTCTGTCTTTTTCCTTAAAAACAAAAGGAATTTCTGTCTTTTTTGCCCCAAAATAAGTGGAATTTCTGACTTATTACCCTGAAATAAGTAAGATTTCTGCAATTTTGTCCCAAAATAAGGAAAATTTCTGCCTTTTTGCCCCCAAATAAGGGGAATTTCAGCCTTTTTACCTCAAAATAAGAGGAATTTCTGCATTTTTGCCACAAAATTTACGGAATTTCTGCCTTTTTGCCCCATCATAAGGAAAATTTTTGCAATTTTGCCCAAAATAAGGGGAATTTCTCCTTTTTTGCCCCCAAAAAAGGCAATTTCAGCCTTTTTTTCTGAATATAAGTGAAATTACTGCTATTTTGCCCAAAATAAGGTAAATTTCTGCAATTTTGCCCCAAAATAAAAGAAATTCCTGGAATTTTGCCCCAAAATAAGGGGAATTTCTGATTTTTACCCCAAAATAAACGGAATTTCTGCCTTTTGCCCCAAAATTATGGGAATTTCTGCAATTTTGCTCCAAAATACGGGGAATTTCTTTCTTTTTGCCTGAAAATAAGGGGAATGCATATATTTTTGCCATAAAAAAAGTGAAATTTCTTCATTTTTGCTCCAAAATAATGGGAATATCTTCCTTTTTGCCTCTAAATAAGTGGAATTTCTGTCTTTTTGTCTCAAAACAAAGAAAACTTCTGTCTTTTTGCCCCAAAATAAAGAAAATATCTGCCTTTTTTCCCTGAAATAAGTGAAATTTCTGCAATTTTGCCCCAACATAAGCAAATTTCTGCATTTTTGCCCCCAAATAAGGAAAATTCCAGCCTTTTTACCTCAAAATATGGGGAATTACTGCATTTTTTCCACAAAATATTAGGAATTTCTGCTTTTTGCCCCAAAATAAGGAAAATTTCTGCCTTTTTTCCCTGAAATAAGTGAAATTTCTGCAATTATGCCCCAAAATAAGTCAAATTTCTGCCTTTTTGCCCCCAAATAAGGGGAATTTCATTCTTTTTGCCCCCAAATAAAGGGAATTTAAACCTTATTACTTCTAAATAAGGGAAATTTCTGCCTTTTTGCCACAAAATATACAGAATTTCTGCTTTTTTGCCCCAAAATAAGGAAAATTACTGCAATTTTGCCCCAAATAAAAGGAATTTTTCCATTTTTGCCCCAAAATAAATTAAATATCAAGTTTTTTTTACCTTAAAATAAGTGAAATTACTGCAATTTTGCCCCAAATAAGGGAAATTTCTGAAATTTGGCCCCAAAATAAAGGAAATTTCTGGAATTTTGCCCCCAAAAAAGAGGAATTTCTGATTTTTGCCCCAAAATAAAGGGAATTTTTGCCTTTTGCCCCAAAATTAGGGGAATTTCTGCAATTTTGCTCCCAAATACAAGGAATTTCTGCCTTTTTGACCGAAAATAAGGGGAATGCTTACATTTTGCCATAAAAAAGTGAAATTTCTTCATATTTGCTCCAAAATAAGGGGAATTTCTGCCTTTTTGCCTCTAAATAAGTGGAATTTCTGTCTTTTTTCCCCAAAACAAAAGGAATTTCTGTCTTTTTGGCCCCAAAATGAGGAGAATTTCTGAATTATTACCCTGAAATAAGTGAAATTTCTCAATTTTGACCCAAAATAAGAGAAATTTCTGCCTTTTTGCCCCCAAATAAGGGGAATTTCAGCCTTTTTACCTGAAAATAAGGGGAATTTCTGCGGTTTTACAACAAAATATTAGGAATTTCTGCCTTTTTGCCCCAAAATAAGGAAAATTTCTGCATTTTTCCCTGAAATAAATGAAATTTCTGCAATTTTACCTAAAATAAGTGGAATTTCTGAGTTTTGCCCCAAAATAAGGAAAATTTCTGTCTTTTTGCCCCAACATATAGGGAATTTCTGCCTTTTTGCCCGACAAATAGGGGAATTTCTGCAATTTTGTTCCAAAATATGGTGAATTTCGGCCTTTTTCCCCGAAAATAAGGGGAATGCATACCTTTTTTGCCATATAAAAGGGAAATTTCTTCATTTTTGCCCCAAAATAAGGAGAATTTCTGCCTTTTTGCCTCTAAATAAGTGGAATTTCTGTCTTTTTCCCCCAAAACAAAGGGAATTTCTGTCTTATTTGCCCCAAAATAAGGGGAATTTCTGACATATTACCCTGAAATAAGTAAAATTTCTGCAATTTTGTCCCAAAATAAGGGAAATTTCTGCCTTTTTTTACCCCCAAATATGGGGAATTTCAGCCTTTTTACCTCAAAATAAGGGGAATTTCTGCATTTTTGCCACAAAATTTACAGAATTTCTGCCTTTTTGCCCCATAATAAGCAAAATTTCTACAATTTTGCCCCAATAAGAGGAATTTCTCCTTTTTTGCCCCAAAATAAAGGAAATTTCAGCCTTTTTACCTGAAGATACGTAAATATACTGCAATTTTGCCCCAAATAAAGGAAATTTCTGCAATTTTGCCCCAAAATAAAGGAAATTTCTGGAATTTTGCCCCAAAATAAGGGGAATTTCTGATTTTTACCCCAAAATAAAGGGAATTTCTGCCTTTTGCCCCAAAATTAGGGGAATTTCTGCAATTTTGCTCCAAAATATGGGGAATTTCTGCCTGTTTGCCCGAAAATAAGGGGAATGCATAACTTTTAGCCATAAAAAAGTGAAATTTCTTCATTTTTGCTCCAAAATAAGGGGAATTTCTGCTTTTTTGCCTCTAAATAAGTGGAATTTCTGTCTTTTTCCCCCAAAACAAAAGGAATTTCTGACTTTTTTGCCCCCAAATAATGGGAATTTCTGACTTATTACTCTGAAATAAGTGAAATTTCTGCAATTTTGTCCCAAAATAATGTGAATTTCTGCCTTTTTGCCCCCAAATGAGGGGAATTTCAGCGTTTTTACTACAAAATAAGGAGAATTTTTTTATATTTGCTACAAAATATAAGGAATTTCTGCATTTTTGCCCCAAAATAATGAAAATTTCTGCCTTTTTTCCCTGAAATAAGTGAAATTTCTGCAATTTTGCCCCAAAATAAGTGGAATTTCTGAATTTTGCCCCAAAATAAGGAGAATTTCTGTCTTTTTGCCCCAAAATATAGAGAATTTCTACCTTATTGCCCCACAATTAGGGGAATTTCTGCAATTTTGCTCCAAAATACGAAGAATTTCTGCCTTTTTGCCCAACAATTAGGGAAATTTCTGCAATTTTGCTCCAAAATACAGAGAATTTCTGCCTTTTTGCCTGAAAATAAGGGGAATGCATACCTTTTTGCCATAGAAAAAGAAATTTCTTCATTTTTGCTCCAAAATAAGGGGAATTTCTGCCTTTTTGCCTCTAAATAAGTGGAATTTCTGTCTTTTTTCCCAAAACAAAGAGAATTTCTGTTTTCTTTCCCCAAAATAAGGAAAATTTCTGATTTATTTCCCTGAAATAAGTGAAATTTCTGCAATTTTGCTCCAAAATAAGGGAAATTTTTGCCTTTTTGCCCTTAAATATGTGAAATTTCTGCAATTTTACCCCAAAATAAGGTGAATTTCGGCCTTTTTGCCCCAAAATAATGAGAATTTCTGGTTTTTTGCCCCAAAATAAGAAAAAACATTTGCTTTTTTTCTCTGAAATAAGTGAAATTTCTGCAATTTTGCCTTAAAATAAGGGAAATTTCTGCAATTTTTCCCCTTAATATGGGAAATTTCTGCAATTTTGCCCCAAAATAAGGGGAATTTCTGAATTTTGCCCCAAAATAATGGGAATTTTTGCCTTTTGCCTCAAAATTAGGGGAATTTCTGCAATTTTGCTCCCAAATACGAGGAATTTCTGCCTTTTTGACCGAAAATAAGGGGAATGCTTACATTTTGCCATAAAAAAGTGAAATTTCTTCATTTTTGCTCCAAAATAAGGGGAATTTCTGCCTTTTTGCCACTAAATAAGTGGAATTTCTTTTTCCCCCAAAACAAAGGGAATGTCTGTCTTTTTTGCCCCAAAATAAGGAGAATTTCTGAATTATTACCCTGAAATAAGTGAAATTTCTGCAATTTTTACCCAAAATAAAGGAAATTTCTGCATTTTTGCCCCCAATTAAGGGGAATTTCAGCCTTTTTACCTGAAAATATCGGGAATTTCTGTGTTTTTGCCACAAAATATTAGGAATTTCTGCCTTTTTGCCCCAAAATAAGGAAAATTTCTGCATTTTTCCCTGAAATAAATGAAATTTCTGCAATTTTACCTAAAATAAGTGGAATTTCTGAGTTTTGCCCCAAAATAAGGAGAATTTCTTTCTTTTTGCCCCAACATATAGGGAATTTCTGCCTTTTTGCCCCACAAATAGGGGAATTTCTGCAATTTTGTTCCAAAATACGGTGAATTTCGGCCTTTATCCCCGAAAATAAAGGAAATGCATACCATTTTGCCATATAAAAGGGAAATTTCTTCATTTTTGCCCCAAAATAAGGAGAATTTCTGCCTTTTTGCCTCTAAATAAGTGGAATTTCTGTCTTTTTCCCCTAAAACAAAGGAAATTTCTGTCTTTTTTGCCCCAAAATAAGGGGAATTTCTGACATATTACCCTGAAATAAGTAAAATTTCTGCAATTTTGTCCCAAAATAAGGGAAATTTCTGCCTTTTTGCCCCCAAATAAGGGGAATTTCAGCCTTTTTATCTCAAAATAAGGAGAATTTCTGCATTTTTGCCACAAAATTTACAGAATTTCTGCCTTTTTGCCCCATAATAAGGAAAATTTCTACAATTTTGCCCCAAAATAAGAGGAATTTCTCCTTTTTTGCCCCAAAATAAAGGAAATTTCAGCCTTTTTACCTGAAGATAAGTAAAATTACTGCAATTTTGCCCCAAATAAGGGAAATTTCTGCACTTTTGCCCCAAAATAAGGTAAATTTCTGCAATATTGCCCCAAAATAAAGGAAATTTCTGGAATTTTGCCCCAAAATAAGGGGAATTTCTGCCTTTTGCCCCAAAATTAGGGGAATTTCTGCAATTTTGCTTCAAAATACGGGGAATTTCTGCCTGTTTGCCCGAACATAAGGGGAATGCATACCTTTTTGCCATAAGAAAGTGAAATTTCTTCATTTTTGGTCCAAAATAAGGGGATTTTCTGCCTTTTTGCCTTAAATGAGTGGAATTTCTGTCTTTTTCCCCCAAAACAAAGGGAATTTCTGACTTTTTTGCCCCTAAATAATGGGAATTTCTGACTTATTACTCTGAAATAAGTGAAATTTCTGCAATTTTGCCCCAAAATAAGGTGAATTTCTGCCTTTTTGCCCACAAATGAGGGGAATTTCAGCCTTTTTACTACAAAATAAGTGGAATTTTGCATTTTTGCCACAAAATATAAGGAATTTCTGCATTTTTGCCACAAAATAAGGAAAATTTCTGCCTTTTTTCCCTGAAATAAGTGAAATTTCTGCAATTTTGCTCCAAAATAAGGGAAATTTTTGCCTTTTTGCCCTTAAATATGTGAAATTTCTGCAATTTTACCCCAAAATAAGGTGAATTTCGGCCTTTTTGCCCCAAAATAATGAGAATTTCTGTTTTTTTGCCCACCATATAGGGAATTTCTGCCTTTTTGCCCCACAATTAGGGAAATTTCTGCAATTTTGCTCCAAAATACGGAGAATTTCTGCCTTTTTGCCTCTAAATAAGTGGAATTTCTGTGTTTTTCCCCCAAAACAAAGGGAATTTCTGTCTTTTTTGCCACAAAATAAGGGGAATTTCTGACTTATTACTCTGAAGTAAGTGAAATTTCTGCAATTTTGCCCCAAAATAAGAGAAATTTCTGCAATTTTGCCCCAATGTAAAGGAATTTTCTGCAATTTTGCCCCAAAATAAGGGGAATTTCTGACTGTTTGCTCCCGAAAAAAGAAGATTTTCTGTCTTTTTGCCCCAAAATAAGAAGAATTTCTGCCTTTTTGCCCGAAAATTATAAGAATTTCTGCAATTTTGCTTCAAAATACGGGGAATTTCTGCTTTTTATCCCAAAAGTAAGGGGAATGTATACCTTTTGCCACAAAAAAATTTCTTCATTTTTGCTCCAAAATAAGTGAAATTTCTGAGTTTTGCCCCTAAATAAGAAGAATTTCTGCCTTTTTGCCCCACAATAAGAGGAATTTCTGCAATTTTGCTCCAAAATACAGGAAATTTCTGTCTTTTTGCCTGAAAATAAGGGGAATGCATAACTTGTTGCCATAAAAAAGGGAAATTTCTTCATATTTGCTACAAAATAAGGGGAATTTCTGCATTTTGCCTCTAAATAAGTGGAATTTCTGTATTTTTCCCCCAAAACAAAGGGAAATTCTGTCTTTTTTGCCCCAAAATAAGGGGAATTTCTGAATTATTACCCTGAAATAAGTGTAATTTCTGCAATTTTGCTCCAAAATAAGGGAAATTTCTGGAATTTTGCCCCAAAATAAGTGGAATTTCTGAGTTTTGCCCCAAAATAAGGGAATTTCTGTCTTTTTGCCCCACTATATAGGGAATTTCTGCCCTTTTGCCCCACAATTAAAGGAATTTCTGCAATTTTGCTCCAAAATACAGGGAATTTCTGCCTTTTTGCCCGAAAATAAGGGGAATGCATAACTTTTTGCCATAAAAAAGGGAAATTCTTCATTTTTGCTCAAAAATAAGGGGAATTTCTGCCTTTTTGCCTCTAAATATGTGAAATTTCTGCAATTTTACCCAAAAATAAGGTGAATTTCTGCCTTTTTGCACCAAAATAATTGGAATTTCTGCCTTTTTGCCCCAAAATAAGAAACATTTTTGCTTTATTTCTCTGAAATAAGTGAAATTTATGCAATTTTGCCCTAAAATAAGGAAAATTTCTGCAATTTTTTCCCATAATAAAGGAAATTTCTGCAATTTTGCCCCAAAATAAAGGGAATTTCTTTCTTTTTGCCCCAAAATAAAGGAAATTTCAGCCTTTTTACCTGAAAATAAGTGAAATTTTTGCAATTTTGCCCCAAATAAGGGAAATTTCTGCAATTTTGCCCAAAAATAAAGTAAATTGCTGCAATTTTGCCCCAAAATAAAGGAAATTTCTTGAATTTTGCCCAAAAATAAGGGGAATTTTTGATATTTGCCCCAAAATAAAGGGAATTTCTGCCTTTTGCCCCAAAATTAGAGGAATTTCTGCAATTTTGCTCCAAAATACGGGGAATTTCTGGCTTTTTGCCCGAAAATAATGGGAATGCATACACTTTTGCCATTAAAAGGGAAATTTCTTCATTTTTGCTACAAAATAAGGGGAATTTCTGTTTTTTTGCATCTAAATAAGTGGAATTTCTGTCTTTTTCCCCCAAAACAAAGAGAATTTCTGTCTTTTTTGCCTCAAAGAGAAGGAATTTCTGACTTATTACCCTGAAATAAGTGAAATTTCTGCAATTTTGCCCCAAAATATAGAAAATTTCTGCAATTTTGCCCCAATGTAAAAGAAATTTTTGCAATTTTGCCCCAAAATAAAGGGAATTTCAGACTGTTTGCTCTCATAAAAAGGAGATTTTCTGTCTTTTTGCCCCAAAATAAGGAGAATTTCTGCCTTTTTGCCCGAAAATTATGAGAATTTCTGCAATTTTGTTTCAAAATACGAGGAATTTCTGCTTTTTATCCCGAAAGTAAGGGGAATGTATTCCTTTTGCCACAAAAAATGGAAATTTCTTCATTTTTCCTCAGAATAAGAGGAATTTCTGCCTTTTTACCTAAAAGTAAGTGAAATTTCTTTTTTTTTACCCAAAAATAAATGGAATTTCTGTCTTTTTGCCCCAAATAAAACAATTTTTTGAATTATGCCCTGAAATAAGTGATATTTCTGCAATTTTGCCTCAAAATAATATAAATTTCTGCCTTTTTGCCACAAAATAAGAGGAATTTCTGTCTTTTTGCCCCAAAATAAAGGAAATTTATGCCTTTTTGCCTTCAAATAAGGGAAATTTCAGCCTTGTTACCTCAAAATAAGGGGAATTTCTGCATTTTTGCCACAAAATATTAAGAATTTCTGCATTTTTGCCCCAAAATAAGGAAAATTTATGCCTTTTTTCCCTGAAATAAGTGAAATTTCTGCAATTTTGCCCCAAAATAAGGGAAATTTCTGCAATTTTGCCCAAAAATAAGGGAAATTTCTGCCTTTTTTCCCTGAAATATGTGAAATTTCTACAATTTTACCCCAAAATAAGGTGAATTTCTGCCTTTTGCCCCAAAATAATGGGAATTTCTGCCTTTTTGCCCCAAAATAAGAAAAATTTTTGCTTTTTTGCTCTGAAATAAGTGAAATTTCTCCAATTTTGCCCTAAAATAAGGGAAATTTCTGAAATTTTGCCCCAAAATAAGGGAAATTTTTGGAATTTACCCCAAAATAAGTGGAATTTCTGAGTTTTGCCCCAGAATAAGGAGAATTTCTCTCTTTTTGCCCCAACATATAGGGAATTTCTGCCTTTTTGCCCCACAATTAGGGGATTTTCTGCAATTTTGCTCCAAAATACAGGGAATTTCTGTATTTTTGCCCGAAAATAAGGGGAATGCATAACTTTTTGCCATAAAAAAGGGAAATTTCTTAATTTTTGCTCCAAAATAAGGGGAATTTCTGCCTTTTTGCCTCTAAATAAGTGGAATTTCTGCAATTTTCCCCCAAAACAAAGGGAATTTCTGTTATTTTTGCCCCAAAATAAGAGGAATTTCTGACTTATTACCCTGAAATAAGTAAAATTTCTGCCATTTTGCCCAAAAATAAGGGAAAGTTCTGCCTTTTGCCCTGAAATATGTGAAATTTCTGCAATTTTACCACAAAATAGGGTGAATTTCTGCCTTTTTGCCCCAAAATAATGGGAATTTCTGCCTTTTTGCCCCAAAATAAGAAACATTTTTGCTTTATTTCTCTGAAATAAGTGAAATTTCTGCAATTTTGCCCTAAAATAAGGGACATTTCTGCAATTTTTGCCCATAATAAAGGAAATTTCTGCAATTTTGCCTCAAAATAAGGGGAATTTCTCCATTTTTGCCCCAAAATAAAGGAAATTTCAGCCTTTTTACCTGAAAATAAGTGAAATTTCTGCAATTTTGCCCCAAATAAGGGAAATTTCTGCAATTTTGCCCCAAAATAAGGTAAATTTCTGCAATTTTGCCACAAAATAAAGGAAATTTCTTGAAATTTGCCCCAAAATAAGGCGAATTTTTGATTTTTGCCCCAAAATAAAGGGAATTTCTGCCTTTTGCCCCAAAATTAGAGGAATTTCTGCAATTTTGCTCCAAAATACGGGGAATTTCTGCCTTTTTGCCAGAAAATAATGGGAATGCATACCTTTTTGCCATAAAAAGAAAAATTTCTTCATTTTTGCTCCAAAATAAGGGGAATTTCTGCATTTTTGCCTCTAACTAAGTGGAATTTCTGTCTTTTCCCCCAAAACAAAGAGAATTTAAGTCTTTTTTGCTCCAAAATAACGGGAATTTCTGACTTATTACCCTGAAATAAGTGAAATTTCTGCAAATTTGCCCCAAAATAAGGGAAATTTCTCAATTTTGCCCCAATGTAAAGGAAATTTCTGCAATTTTGCCCCAAATCAAGGGAAATTTCTGACTGTTTGCTCCCGAAAAAAGGAGATTTTCTGTCTTTTTGCCCCAAAATAAGGAGAATTTCTGCCTTTTTGCCCGAAAATTATGAGAATTTCTGCAATTTTGTTTCAAAATACGAGGAATTTCTGCTTTTTATCCCGAAAGTAAGGGGAATGTATTCCTTTTGCCACAAAAAATGGAAATTTCTTCATTTTTCCTCAGAATAAGAGGAATTTCTGCCTTTTTACCTAAAAGTAAGTGAAATTTCTTTTTTTTTACCCAAAAATAAATGGAATTTCTGTCTTTTTGCCCCAAATAAAACAATTTTTTGAATTATGCCCTGAAATAAGTGATATTTCTGCAATTTTGCCTCAAAATAATATAAATTTCTGCCTTTTTGCCACAAAATAAGAGGAATTTCTGTCTTTTTGCCCCAAAATAAAGGAAATTTATGCCTTTTTGCCTTCAAATAAGGGAAATTTCAGCCTTGTTACCTCAAAATAAGGGGAATTTCTGCATTTTTGCCACAAAATATTAAGAATTTCTGCATTTTTGCCCCAAAATAAGGAAAATTTATGCCTTTTTTCCCTGAAATAAGTGAAATTTCTGCAATTTTGCCCCAAAATAAGGGAAATTTCTGCAATTTTGCCCAAAAATAAGGGAAATTTCTGCCTTTTTTCCCTGAAATATGTGAAATTTCTACAATTTTACCCCAAAATAAGGTGAATTTCTGCCTTTTGCCCCAAAATAATGGGAATTTCTGCCTTTTTGCCCCAAAATAAGAAAAATTTTTGCTTTTTTGCTCTGAAATAAGTGAAATTTCTCCAATTTTGCCCTAAAATAAGGGAAATTTCTGAAATTTTGCCCCAAAATAAGGGAAATTTTTGGAATTTACCCCAAAATAAGTGGAATTTCTGAGTTTTGCCCCAGAATAAGGAGAATTTCTCTCTTTTTGCCCCAACATATAGGGAATTTCTGCCTTTTTGCCCCACAATTAGGGGATTTTCTGCAATTTTGCTCCAAAATACAGGGAATTTCTGTATTTTTGCCCGAAAATAAGGGGAATGCATAACTTTTTGCCATAAAAAAGGGAAATTTCTTAATTTTTGCTCCAAAATAAGGGGAATTTCTGCCTTTTTGCCTCTAAATAAGTGGAATTTCTGCAATTTTCCCCCAAAACAAAGGGAATTTCTGTTATTTTTGCCCCAAAATAAGAGGAATTTCTGACTTATTACCCTGAAATAAGTAAAATTTCTGCCATTTTGCCCAAAAATAAGGGAAAGTTCTGCCTTTTGCCCTGAAATATGTGAAATTTCTGCAATTTTACCACAAAATAGGGTGAATTTCTGCCTTTTTGCCCCAAAATAATGGGAATTTCTGCCTTTTTGCCCCAAAATAAGAAACATTTTTGCTTTATTTCTCTGAAATAAGTGAAATTTCTGCAATTTTGCCCTAAAATAAGGGACATTTCTGCAATTTTTGCCCATAATAAAGGAAATTTCTGCAATTTTGCCTCAAAATAAGGGGAATTTCTCGATTTTTGCCCCAAAATAAAGGAAATTTCAGCCTTTTTACCTGAAAATAAGTGAAATTTCTGCAATTTTGCCCCAAATAAGGGAAATTTCTGCAATTTTGCCCCAAAATAAGGTAAATTTCTGCAATTTTGCCACAAAATAAAGGAAATTTCTTGAAATTTGCCCCAAAATAAGGCGAATTTTTGATTTTTGCCCCAAAATAAAGGGAATTTCTGCCTTTTGCCCCAAAATTAGGGGAATTTCTTCAATTTTGCTCCAAAATACGGGGAATTTCTGGCTTTTTGCCGGAAAATAATGGGAATGCATACCTTTTTGCCTTTAAAAGGGAAATTTCTTCATTTTTGCTACAAAATAAGGGGAATTTCTGCCTTTTTGCCTCTAAATAAGTGGAATTTCTGCAAGTTTCCCCCAAAACAAAGGGAATTTCTGTTTTTTTGCCCCAATTAAGGGGAATTTCTGACTTATTACCCTGAAATAAGTGAAATTTCTGCAATTTTGCCCCAAAATAAAGGAAATTTCTGCAATTTTGCCCCAATGTAAAGGAAATTTCTGCAATTTTGCCCCAAAATAATGGGAATTTCTGACTGTTTGCTCTCGTAAAAAGGAGATTTTCTGTCTTTTTGCCCCAAAATAAAGAGAATTTCAGCCTCTTTGCCCGGAAATTATGAGAATTTCTGCAATTTTGCTTCAAAATACAAGGAATTTCTGCTTTTTATCCCGAAAGTAAGGGGAATGTATACCTTTTGCCACAAAAAAGGGAAATTTCTTCATTTTTGCCCCAGAATAAGAGGAATTTCTGCCTTTTTACCTAAAAATAAGTGAAATTTCTTCCTTTTTACCCAAAAATAAATGGAATTTATGTCTTTTTGCCACAAAATAAAAGAATTTTTTTAATTATGCCCTGAAATAAGTGATATTTCTGCAATTTTGCCCCAAAATAAAAGAAATTTCTGCCTTTTTGCCACAAAATAAAAGAAATTTCTTTCTTTTTGCCCCAAAATAAGGGAAATTTATGCCTTTTTGCCTTCAAATATGGGGAATTTAAGCCTTTTTACCTCAAAATAAGGGGAATTTCTGCATTTTTGCCACAAAATATTAAGAATTTCTGCATTTTTGCCCCAAAATAAGAAAATTTCTGTTTTTTTCCCTGATATAAGTGAAATTTCTGCAATTTTGCCCCAAAATAAAGGAAATTTCTGCAATTTTGCCCAAAAATAAGGGAAATTTCTGCCTTTTTGTCCTGAAATATGTAAAATTTTGCAATTTTACCCCAAAATAAGGTGAATTTCTGCCTTTTGCCCCAAAATAATGGGAATTTCTGCCTTTTTGCCCCAAAATAAGAAAAATTTTTGCTTTTTTGCTCTGAAATAAGTGAAATTTCTCCAATTTTGCCCTAAAATAAGGGAAATTTCTGAAATTTTGCCCCAAAATAAGGGAAATTTCTGGAATTTTGCCCCAAAATAAGTGGAATTTCTGAGTTTTGCCTCAGAATAAGGAGAATTTCTCTCTTTTTGCCCGAACATATAGGGAATTTCTGCCTTTCTGCCCCACAATTAGGGAATTTTCTGCAATTTTTCTCCAAAATACGGGGAATTTCTGTCTTTTTGCCCGAAAATATGGAGAATGCATAACTTTTTGCCATAAAAAAAGAAAATTTCTTCATTTTTGCTCCAAAATAAAGAAAATTTCTGCCTTTTTGCCTCTAACTAAGTGGAATTTCTGTCTTTTTCCCCCAAAACAAAGGGAATTTCTGTCTTTTTTGCCCCAAAATTAGTGAAATTTCTGCAATTTTGCCCCAAAATAAGGGAAATTTCTGTCTTTTTGCCCTGAAATATGTGAAATTTCTGCAATTTTACCCCAAAATAACGTGAATTTCTGCCTTTTTGCCCCAAAATAATGGTAATTTCTGTTCTTTTGTCCCAAAATAAGAAAAATTTTTGCTTTTTTTCTCTGAAATAAGTGAAATTTCTGCAATTTTGCCCCAAAATAAGGGAAATTTCTGCAATTTTGCCCCAATATTAGAAAAATTTCTGGAATTTTGCCCTAAAATGCGTGGAATTTCTGAGTTTTGCCCCAAAATAAGGAGAATTTCTGTCTTTTTGCCCCAACATATAGGGAATTTCTGCCTTTTTGCCCAACAATTACGGGAATTTCTGCAATTTTGCCCCAAAATAAGTGAAATTTCTGCAATTTTGCCCCAAAATAAGGGAAATTTCTGCCTTTTTGCCCTGAAATATGTGAAATTTCTGCAATTTTACCCTAAAATAAGGTGAATTTCTGCATTTTTGCCTCAAAATAATTCGAATTTCTGCCTTTTAGCCCCAAAATAAAAAAAAAATTTTGCTTTTTTTCTCTGTAATAAGTAAAATTTCTGCAATTCTGCCCTAAAATAAGGGAAATTTCTGCAATTTTGCCCCAAAATAAGGGAAATTTCTGGAATTTTGCCCCAAAATAAGTGGAATTTCTGAGTTTTGCCCCAAAAGAAAGAGAATTTCTGTCTATTTGCCCCAACATATAGGGAATTTCTGCTTTTTGGCCCACAATTAGGGGAATTTCTGCAATTTTGCTCCAAAATGCAAGGAATTTCTGTCTTGTTGCCCGAAAATAAGTGGAATGCATAACTTTTTGCCATAAAAAAGAGAAATATCTTCATTTTTGCTCCAAAATAAGGGGAATTTCAGCCTTTTTGCCTCTAAATAAGTGGAATGTCTGTCTTTTTCCCCCAAACGAAGGGAATTTCTGTCTTTTTTGTCCCAAAATAAGGGGAATTTCTGACTGATTACCCTAAAATATGTGAAATATCTGCAATTTTGCCCTAAAATAAGAGAAATTTCTGCAATTTTTCCCTATAATAAGGGAAATGTCTGCAATTTTGCCCCAAAATAAAGGGAATTTCTCTTTTTTTTTGCCTCAAAATAAAGGAAATTTCAGCCTTTTTACCTGAAAATAAGTGAAATTTCTGCAATTTTGCCCCAAATAAGGGAAATTTCTGCAATTTTGCCCTCAAATAAGGTAAATTCCTGCAATTTTGCCCCAAAATAAAGAAAATTTCTTGAATTTTGCCCCAAAATAAGGTGAATTTCTGACTTTGTGCCCCAAAATAAAGGGAATTTCTGCCTTTTGCCCCAAAATTAGGGGAATTTCTGCAATTTTGCTCCAAAATACGGAGAATTTCTGCCTTTTTGCCCGAAAATAATGGGAATGCATACCTTTTTGCCATAAAATGGGAAATTTCTTCATTTTTGCTCCAAAATAAAGGGGAATTTCTGCCTTTTTGCCTCTAAATAAGTGGAATTTCTGTCTTTTTCCCTCAAAACAAAGGGATTTTTTGTCTTTTTTGCCCCTAAATAAGGGGAATTTCTGACTTATTACCCTGAAATAAGTGAAATTTCTGCAATTTTTCACCAAAATAAGGGAAATTTCTGCAATTTGGCCCCAATGTAAAGGAAATTTCTGCAATTTTGCCCCAAAATAAGGGGAATTTCTGTATGTTTGCTCCCGAAAAAAAAAGATTTTCTGTTTTTTTGCCCCAAAATAAGGAGAATTTCTGCCTTTTTGCCCGAAAATTATGAAAATTTCTGCAATTTTGCTTCAAAATACGGGGAATTTCTGCTTTTTATCTTGAAAGTAAGGGGAATGTATACCTTTTGCCACAAAAAAGGGTAATTTCTTCATTTTTGCCCCAAAATAAAAGGGATTTCTGCCTATTTACCTCAAAATAAGTGAAATTTCTGCCTTTTTACCCAAAAATAAACGGAATTTCTTTTTGCCCCAAAAGAAAAGGAATTTTTGAATTATGCCCTGAAATAAGTGAAATTTCTGCAATTTTGCCCCAAAATAAAAGAAATTTCTGCCTTTTTGCCACAAAATAAGGGGAATTTCTGTCTTTTTGCCCCAAAATAAGGGAAATTTCTGACTTTTTGCCCCCAATTAAAAGGAATTTCAGATTTTTTTACCTCAAAATTAGGGGAATTTCTGCATTTTTGCCACAAAATATTAAGAATTTTTGCATTTTTGCCCCAAAATAAGGAAAATTTCTGCCTTTTTTCTTTGAAATAAGTGAAATTTCTGAAATTTTGCCCCAAAATCAGTGAAATTTCGGCAATTTTGCCCCAAAATAAGGGAAATTTCTGGCATTTTGCCCCAAAATAAGTGGAATTTCTGAGTTTTGCCCCGAAATAAGGAGAATTTTTTCTTTTTGCCCCAACATATAGGGAATTTCTGCCTTTTTGCCCCACAATTAGGGGAATTTCTGAAATTTTGCTCCAAAAAACGGGGAATATCTGCCTTTTTGCCCAAAAATAAGGGGAATGCATAACTTTTTGCCCTAAAAAAGGGAAATTTCTTCATTTTTGCTCCAAAATAAAGGAAATTTCTGCAATTTTTTCTCATAATAAGGGAAATTTCTGCAATTTTGCCCCAAAGTAAGGGGAATTTCTCCCTTTTTGCCCCAAAATAAAGGAAATTTCAGCCTTTTTACCTGATAATAAGTGAAATTTCTGCAATTTTGCCCCAAATAAGTGAAATTTCTGCAATTTTGCTCCAAAATAAGGTAAATTCCTGCAATTTTGCCCCCAGAATAAAGGAAATTTCTTGAATTTTGCCCCAAAATAAGGGGAATTTCTGATTTTTGCCCCAAAATAAAGGAAATTTCTGCCTTTTGCCCGAAAATTAGGGAATTTTTTGCAATTTTGCCCCAAAATAAGTGAAATTTCTGCAATTTTGCCCCAAAATAAGGGAAATTTCTGGAATTTTGCCCCAAAATAAGTGGAATTTCTGAATTTTGCCCCAAAATAAGAAGAATTTCTGTCTTTTTGCCCCAACATATAGGGAATTTCTGTCTTTCTGCACCACAACTAGGGGAATTTCTGCAATTATGCTCCAAAATACGGGGAATTTCTGCCCTTTTACCTGAAAATAAGGGGAATGCATAACTTTTTGCCATAAAAAAAGGGAAATTTCTTCATTTTTGCTCCAAAATAAGAAAAATTTCTGCCTTTTTGAATCTAAATAAGTGGAATTATTACCCTGAAATAAGTGAAATTTCAGCAATTTTGCCCCAAAATAAGGGAAATTTCTGCAATTTTGCCCCAATGTAAAGATAATTTCTGCAATTTTGCCCCAAAATAATGGGAGTTTCTGACTGTTTGCTCCCGAAAAAAAAAAAGATTTTCTGTCTTTTTGCCCCAAAATAAGGAGAATTTCTGCTTTTTTCCCGAAAACAATGAGAATTTTTGCACTTTTGCTTCAAAATACGGGGAATTTCTGCTTTTTATCCCGAAAGTAAGGGGAATGTATACCTTTGGCCACAAAAATGGGAAATTTCTTCATTTTTGCCCCAAAATAAGAGGAATTTCTGCATTTTTACCTCAAAATAAGTGAAATTTCTCCATTTTTTACCCAAAAATAAATGGAATTTCTGTCTTTTTACCCCAAAATAAAAGGAATTTTTGATTTATGCCGTGAAATAAGTGATATATTTGCAATTTTGCCCTAAAATAAAAGAAATTTCTGCCTTTTTGCCACAAAAAAGGGGAATTTCTGTCTTTTTTCCCCAAAATGAGAGAAATTTCTGCCTTTTTGCCCCCAAATAAGCAGAATTTCATCCTTTTTACCTCAAAGTGGGGGGAATTTCTGCATTTTTGCCACAAAATATTAAGAATTTCAGCATTTTTGCCCCAAAATAAAGAAAATTTCTGCCTTTTTTCCATGAAATAAGTGAAATTTCTGCAATTTTGCCTCAAAATAAGTGAAATTTCTGCAATTTTGACCCAAAATAAGGTAAATGTCTGCTTTTTTGCCCTGAAATATGTGAAATTTCTGCAATTTTACCCCAAAATAAGGTGAATTTCTGCATTTTTGCCCCAAAATAAAAAAAAAATTTTGCATTTTTTTCTCTGAAATAAGTGAAATTTCTGCAATTTTGACCCAAAATAAGGGAAATTTCTGGAATTTTTCCCCAAAATAAGTGGAATTTCTGAGTTTTGCCCCAAAATAAGGAGAATTTCTGTCTTTTTGCCCCAACATGTAGGGAATTTCTGCCTTTTTGCCCCACAATTAGGGGAATTTCTGCAATTTTGCTCCAAAATACGGGGAATTTCTGTCTTTTTGCCCGAAAACAAGAGGAATGCATAACTTGTTGCCATAAAAAAAAGAAATTTCTTCATTTTTACTCCAAAATAAGGGGAATTTCTTCCATTTTGCCTCTAAATAAGTGGAATTTCTGTCTTTTTCCCCCAAAACAGAGGGAATTTCTGTCTTTTTTGCCCCAAAATAAGGGGCATTTCTGATTTATTACCCTAAAATAAGTGAAATTTCTGCAATTTTGCCCCAAAATAAGGGAAATTTCTGCCTTTTTGCCCTGAAATATGTGAAATTTCTGCAATTTTACCCCAAAATAATGTGAATTTCTGCCTTTTTGCCCCAAAATAATGGGAATTTCTTCCTTTTTGCACCAAAGTAAGAAAAATTTCTGCTTTTTTCCTCTAAAATAAGTGAAATTTCTGCAATTTTGCCCTAAAATAAGGGAAATTTTTGCAATTTTGCCCCATAATAAGTAAAATGTCTGCAATTTTGCCCCAAAATAAAGGGAATTTCTCCATTTTTGCCCCAAAATAAAGGAAATTTCTTCTTTTTTACCTGAAAATAAGTGAAATTTCTGCAATTTTGCCCTAAATAAAGGAAATTTCTGCAATTTTACCCCAAAATAAGGTAAATTCCTGCAATTTTGCCCACAAAAAAGGAAATTTCTAGAATATTGCCCAAAAATTAAAGGAATTTCTGATTTTTGCCCCAAAATAAAAGGAATTTCTGCCTTTTGCCCCAAAATTAGGGGAATTTCTGCAATTTTGCTCCAAAATACGGGGAATTTCTGCCTTTTTGCCTGAAAATAATGGGAATGCATACTTTTTTGCCATAAAAAGGGAAATTTCTTCATTTTTGCTACAAAATAAGGAGAATTTCTGCCTTTTTGCCTCTAGATAAGTGGAATTTCTGTCTTTTTCCTCCAAAACAAAGAGAATTTCTGTCTTATTTGCCCCAAAATAAGGGGAATTTCTGACTTATTACCCTGAAATAATTGAAATTTCTGCAATTTTGCCCCAAAATAAGGGAAATTTCTGCAATTTTGCCCCAATGTAAAAGAAATTTCTGCAATTTTCCCCAAAATAAGGGGAATTTCTGACTGTTTGCTCCCGAAAGAAGGAGATTTTCTGTCTTTTTGCCTCAAAATAAGAAGAATTTCTGCCGTTTTGCCCGAAAATTATGAGAATTTCTGCAATTTTGCTTCAAATTCAGGGAATTTCTGCTTTTTATCCCAAAAGTAAGGGGAATGTATATTTTTTGCCACAAAAAAGGGAAATTTCTTCATTTTTGCCCCAAAATAAGAGGAATTTCTGCCTTTTTACCTCAAAATGATTGAAATTTCTGCCTTTTTAACCAAAAATGAACGGAATTTCTGTCTTTTTGCCCCAAAATAAAAGGAATTTTTGAATTATGCCCTGAAATAAGTAAAATTTCTGCAATTTTGCCCCAAAATAAAAGAAATTTCTGCCTTTTGCCCCAAAATTAGGGGAATTTCTGCAATTTTGCTCCAAAATACAGGGAATTTCTGCCTTTTTGCCCGAAAATAATGGGAATGCATACCTTTTTGCCATAAAAAGGAAAATTTCTTCATTTTTGCTCCAAAATTAGGGGAATTTCTGCATTTTTGCCTCTAACTAAGTTGAATTTCTGTCTTTTTCCCCCAAAACAAAAGGAATTTCTGTATTTTTTGTCCCAAAATTAGTGAAATTTCTGCAATTTTACCCCAAAATAAGTTAATTTCTGCCTTTTTGTCCCAAAATATTGGGAATTTATGTTTTTTGGCCCCAAATAAGAAAAATTTTTGCTTTTTTTCTCTGAAATAAATGAAATTTCTGCAATTTTGCTCTAAAATAATAGAAATTTCTGTATTTTTGCCCTGAAATATGTGAAATTTCTGCAATTTTACCCCAAAATAAGGTGAATTTCTGCATTTTTGTCTCAAAATAATGGGAATTTATGTTTTTTTGCCCCAAAATAAAAAAAAATTTTGCTTTTTTTCTCTGAAATAAGTGAAATTTCTGCAATTTTGTCCTAAAATAAGAGAAATTTCTGCCTTTTTGCTCTGAAATATGTGAAATTTCTGCAATTTTTTGCAAAAATAAGGTGAATTTCTGCCTTTTTGCCCCAAAATAATGGGAATTTCTGTTTTTTTGCCTTAAAATAAGAAAAATTTTTGCTTTTTTTCTCTGAAATAAGTGAAATTTCTGCAATGTTGCCCCAAAATAAGGGAAATTTCTGCAATTTTGCCCCAAAATATGGAAAATTTCTGCATTTTGGCCTGAAATAAGTGAAATTTCTGCAATTTTGCCCTAAAATAAAGAAAATTTCTGCAATCTTGCCCCAAAATAAGGGAAATTTCTGAAATTTTGCCCCCAAATACGTGGAATTTCTGAGTTTTGCCCCAAAAGAAGGAGAATTTCTGTCTTTTTGCCCCAACATATAGGGAATTTCTGCCTTTTTGCCCCACAATTAGGGGAATTTCTGCAATTTTGCTCCAAAATGCAAGGAATTTCTGTCTTGTTGCCCGAAAATAAGTGGAATGCATAACTTTTTGCCATAAAAATAAGAAATTTCTTTATTTTTGCTCCAAAATAAGGGGAATTTCAGCATTTTTGCCTCTAAATAAGTGGAATTTCTGTCTTTTTCCCCCAAACAAAGGGAATTTCTTTCTTTTTTAACCCAAAATAAGGGGAATTTCTGACTTATTACCCTAAAATAAGTGAAATATCTGCAATTTTGCCCCAAAATAAGGGAAATTTCTGCCATTTTGCCCTGAAATATGTGAAATTTCTGTAATTTTACCCCAAAATAAGGTGAATTTCTGCCTTTTTCCCCCAAAATAATGGGAATTTCTGCCTTTTTGCCCCAAAATAAAAAAATTTTTGCTTTTTTTCTCTGAAATAAGTGAAATTACTGCAATTTTGCCCTAAAATAAGAGAAATTTCTGCCTTTTTGCCCTGAAATATGTGAAATTTCTGCAATTTTACCCCAAAATAAGGTGAATTTCTGCCTTATTGCACCAAAATAATGGGAATTTCTGTTTTTTTGCCCCAAAATAAGAAAAATTTTTGCTTTTTTTCCCTGAAATAAGTAAAATTTCTGCAATTTTGCCCCAAAATAAGGGGAATTTCTGACTGTTTGCTCCCGAAAAAAGGAGATTTTCTGTATTTTTGCTCCAAAATAAGGAGAATTTCTGCTTTTTTGCCCGAAAATTATAAGAATTTCTGCAATTATGCTTCAAAATACGGGGAATTTCTACTTTTTATCCCGAAAGTTAGGGGAATGTATACCTTTTTCCACAAAAAAGGGAAATTTCTTAATTTTTGCCCCAAAATAAGAGGAATTTCTGCATTTTTACCTCAAAATAAGTGAAATTTCTCCTTTTTTACCCAAAAATAAATGGAATTTCTGTCTTTTTGCAACAAAATAAAAGAAATTTTTGAATTATACCCTGAAATAAGTGATATTTCTGCAATATTGCCCGAAAATAAAGAAATTTCTGCCTTTTTTGCCACAAAATAAAGGGAATTTCTGTTTTTTTGCCCCATAATAAGAGAAATTAATGCGTTTTTGCCCCCAAATAAGGGGAATTTCAGCCTTTTTAACTCAAAATAAAGGGAATTTCAGCCTTTTTACTTCAAAATAAGGGGAATTTCTGCATTTTTGACATAAAATATTAAGAATTTCTTAATTTTTTTCCCAAAATAAGGAAAATTTCTGCCTTTTTTCCCTGAAATAAGTGAAATTTCTGCAATTTTGCCCTAAAATAAGGGAAATTTCTGCAATTTTGCCCCAAAATAAGGGAAATTTCTGAAATTTTGCCCCAAAATAAGTGGAATTTCTGAGTTTTGCCCCAAAATAAGGAGAATTTCTGTCTTTTTGCCCCAACATATTGGGAATTTCTGCCTTTTTGCCCAACAATTAGGGGAATTTCCGCAATTTTGCCCCAAAATAAGGGAAATTTCTGCAATTTTGCCCCAATGTAAAAGAAATTTCTGCAATTTTGCCCCAAAATAAGGGCAATTTCAGACTGTTTGCTTCCGAAAAAAGATTTTCTGTATTTTTGTTCCAAAATAAGGAGAATTTCTGCTTTTTTGCCAGAAAATTATGAGAATTTCTGCAATTATGCTTCAAAATACGGGGAATTTCTGCTTTTTATCTCAAAAGTAAGGGGAATGTATACCTTTTTTAAAAAAAGGGAAACTTCTTAATTTTTGCCTTAAAATAAGAGGATTTTCTGCCTTTTTGCACCCAATTAAGCGGAATTTCAGCCTTTTTACCTCAAAATAAGGGGAATTTCAGTATTTTTACCTCAAAATAAGGAAAATTTCTGCATTTTTTTTCTGAAATAAGTGAAATTTCTGCAATTTTGCCCCAAAATAAGTGAAATTTCTGTAATTTTGCCCTAAAATAAGGAAAATTTCTGCAATTTTGCCCCAAAATAAGGGAAATTTCTGGAATTTTGCCCCAAAATACGTGGAATTTCTGAGTTTTGCCCCAAAAGAAGGAGAATTTCTGTCTTTTTGCCCCAACATATAGGGAATTTCTGCCTTTTTTCCCCACATTTAGGGGAATTTCTGCAATTTTGCTCCAAAATGCAAGGAATTTCTGTCTTGTTTCCCGAAAATAAGTGGAATGCATAACTTTTTGCCATAAAAAGGGGAAATTTCTTTATTTTTGCTCCAAAATAAGGGGAATTTCAGTCTTTTTGCCTCTAAATAAGTGGAATTTCTGTTTTTTCCCCCAAACAAAGGGAATTTCTGTCTTTTTAACCCAAAATAAGGGGAATTTCTGACTTATTACCCTAAAATAAGTGAAATATCTGCAATTTTGCCCCAAAATAAGGGAAATTTCTGCCATTTTGCCCTGAAATATGTGAAATTTCTGTAATTTTACCCCAAAATAAGGTGAATTTCTGCCTTTTTCCCCCAAAATAATGGGAATTTCTGTCTTTTTGCCCCAAAATAAAAAAATTTTTGCTTTTTTTCTCTGAAATAAGTGAAATTACTGCAATTTTGCCCTAAAATAAGAGAAATTTCTGCCTTTTTGCCCTGAAATATGTGAAATTTCTGCAATTTTACCACAAAATAAGGTGAATTTCTGCCTTATTGCCCCAAAATAATGGGAATTTCTGTTTTTTTTTGCCCCAAAATAAGAAAAATTTTTGCTTTTTTTTTCTGAAATAAGTAAAATTTCTGCAATTTTGCCCCAAAATAAGGGAAATTTCTGCAATTTCCCCTAAAATAAGGAAAATTTCTGGAATTTTGCCCCAAAATACGTGGAATTTCTGAGTTTTGCCCCAAAATAAGAAGAATTTATGTCTTTTTGCCTTTACATATAGGGAATTTCTGCCTTTTTGCCCAACAATTAGGAGAATTTCTGCAATTTTGCCCCAAAATAAGGGGAATTTTTGACTGTTTGCTGCCGAAAAAAGAAGATTTTCTGTATTTTTGCTCTAAAATAAGGAGAATTTCTGCTTTTTTGCCCGAAAATTATAAGAATTTCTGCAATTATGCTTCAAAATACGGGGAAATTCTACTTTTTATCCCAAAAGTAAGGGGAATGTATACCTTTTTCCACAAAAAAGGGAAATTTCTTAATTTTTGCCCCAAAATAAGAGGAATTTCTGCCTTTTTACCTCAAAATAAGTGAAATTTCTCCTTTTTTACCCAAAAATAAATGGAATTTCTGTTTTTTTGCAACAAAATAAAAGGATTTTTGAATTATACCCTGAAATAAGTGATATTTCTGCAATTTTGCCCCAAAATAAAAGAAATTTCTTCCTTTTTGCCACAAAATAAGGGGAATTTCTGTCTTTTTGCCCCAAAATAAGAGAAATTTCTGCCTTTTTGCCCCCAAATAAGAAGAATTTCAGCCTTTTTACCTCAAAATAAGGGGAATTTCAGCCTTTTTACCTCAAAATAAGGGGAATTTCTGCATTTTTGCCACAAAATATTAAGAATTTCTTAATTTTTTCCCCAAAATAAGGAAAATTTCTGCCTTTTTTTTCTGAAATAAGTGAAATTTCTGCAATTTTGCACCAAAATAAGTGAAATTTCTGCAATTTTGCCCCAAAATGAGGGAAATTTCTGCCTTTTTGCCCGGAAATATATTAAATTGCTCCAATTTTACCCTAAAATAAGGTGAATTTCTGCCTTTTTGCCCCAAAATAAGTGGAATTTCTGCATTTTAGCCCCAAAATAGGAAAAAATTTTGCTTTTTTTCTCTGAAATATGTGAATTTTCTGCAATTTTGCCCTAAAATAAGGAAAATTTCTGCAATTTTGCCCCAAAATAAGGGAAATTTCTGGAATTTTGCCCCAAAATACGTGGAATTTCTGAATTTTCCCCCAAAAGAAGGAGAATTTCTGTTTTTTGCCCCAACATATAGGGAATTTCTGTCTTTTTGCCCCACAATTAGAGGAATTTCTGCAATTTAGCTCCAAAATGCAAGGAATTTCTGTCTTGTTGCCCGAAAATAAGTAGAATGCATAACTTTTTGCCATAAAAAAGGGAAATTTCTTTATTTTTGCTCCAAAATAAGGGGAATTTCAGCATTTTGCCTCTAAATAAGTGGAATTTCTGTCTTTTTCCCCCAAACAAAGGGAATTTCTTTCTTTTTTAACCCAAAATAAGGGGAATTTCTGACTTATTACCCTAAAATAAGTGAAATATCTGCAATTTTGCCCCAAAATAAGGGAAATTTCTGCCATTTTGCCCTGAAATATGTGAAATTTCTGTAATTTTACCCCAAAATAAGGTGAATTTCTGCCTTTTTCCCCCAAAATAATGGGAATTTCTGCCTTTTTGCCCCAAAATAAAAAAATTTTTGCTTTTTTTCTCTGAAATAAGTGAAATTACTGCAATTTTGCCCTAAAATAAGAGAAATTTCTGCCTTTTTGCCCTGAAATATGTGAAATTTCTGCAATTTTACCCCAAAATAAAGTGAATTTCTGCCTTATTGCCCCAAAATAATGGGAATTTCTGTTTTTTGCCCCAAAATAAGAAAAATTTTTGCTTTTTTTCCCTGAAATAAGTAAAATTTCTGCAATTTTGCCCCAAAATAAGGGGAATTTCTGACTGTTTGCTCCCGAAAAAAGGAGATTTTCTGTATTTTTGCTCCAAAATAAGGAGAATTTCTGCTTTTTTGCCCGAAAATTATAAGAATTTCTGCAATTATGCTTCAAAATACGGGGAATTTCTACTTTTTATCCCGAAAGTTAGGGGAATGTATACCTTTTTCCACAAAAAAGGGAAATTTCTTAATTTTTGCCCCAAAATAAGAGGAATTTCTGCATTTTTACCTCAAAATAAGTGAAATTTCTCCTTTTTTATCCAAAAATAAATGGAATTTCTGTCTTTTTGCAACAAAATAAAAGAAATTTTTGAATTATACCCTGAAATAAGTGATATTTCTGCAATATTGCCCGAAAATAAAGAAATTTCTGCCTTTTTTGCCACAAAATAAAGGGAATTTCTGTTTTTTTGCCCCATAATAAGAGAAATTAATGCCTTTTTGCCCCCAAATAAGGGGAATTTCAGCCTTTTTAACTCAAAATAAAGGGAATTTCAGCCTTTTTACTTCAAAATAAGGGGAATTTCTGCATTTTTGACATAAAATATTAAGAATTTCTTAATTTTTTTCCCAAAATAAGGAAAATTTCTGCCTTTTTTCCCTGAAATAAGTGAAATTTCTGCAATTTTGCCCTAAAATAAGGGAAATTTCTGCAATTTTGCCCCAAAATAAGGGAAATTTCTGAAATTTTGCCCCAAAATAAGTGGAATTTCTGAGTTTTGCCCCAAAAGAAGGAGAATTTCTGTCTTTTTGCCCCAACATATTGGGAATTTCTGCCTTTTTGCCCAACAATTAGGGGAATTTCCGCAATTTTGCCCCAAAATAAGGGAAATTTCTGCAATTTTGCCCCAATGTAAAAGAAATTTCTGCAATTTTGCCCCAAAATAAGGGCAATTTCAGACTTTTTGCTTCCGAAAAAAAGATTTTCTGTATTTTTGTTCCAAAATAAGGAGAATTTCTGCTTTTTTGCCAGAAAATTATGAGAATTTCTGCAATTATGCTTCAAAATACGGGGAATTTCTGCTTTTTATCTCAAAAGTAAGGGGAATGTATACCTTTTTTAAAAAAAGGGAAACTTCTTAATTTTTGCCCCAAAATAAGAGGAATTTCTGCCTTTTTACCTCAAAATAAGTGAAATTTCTCCTTTTTTACCCAAAAATAAATGGAATTTCTGTTTTTTTGCAACAAAATAAAAGGAATTTTTGAATTATACCCTGAAATAAGTGATATTTCTGCAATTTTGCCCCAAAATAAAAGAAATTTCTTCCTTTTTGCCACAAAATAAGGGGAATTTCTGTCTTTTTGCCCCAAAATAAGAGAAATTTCTGCCTTTTTGCCCCCAAATAAGAAGAATTTCAGCCTTTTTACCTCAAAATAAGGGGAATTTCAGCCTTTTTACCTCAAAATAAGGGGAATTTCTGCATTTTTGACATAAAATATTAAGAATTTCTTAATTTTTTCCCCAAAATAAGGAAAATTTCTGCCTTTTTTTTCTGAAATAAGTGAAATTTCTGCAATTTTGCACCAAAATAAGTGAAATTTCTGCAATTTTGCCCCAAAATGAGGGAAATTTCTGCCTTTTTGCCCGGAAATATATTAAATTGCTCCAATTTTACCCTAAAATAAGGTGAATTTCTGCCTTTTTGCCCCAAAATAAGTGGAATTTCTGCATTTTAGCCCCAAAATAGGAAAAATTTTTGCTTTTTTTCTCTGAAATATGTGAATTTTCTGCAATTTTGCCCTAAAATAAGGAAAATTTCTGCAATTTTGCCCCAAAATAAGGGAAATTTCTGGAATTTTGCCCCAAAATACGTGGAATTTCTGAATTTTCCCCCAAAAGAAGGAGAATTTCTGTTTTTTGCCCCAACATATAGGGAATTTCTGTCTTTTTGCCCCACAATTAGAGGAATTTCTGCAATTTAGCTCCAAAATGCAAGGAATTTCTGTCTTGTTGCCCGAAAATAAGTAGAATGCATAACTTTTTGCCATAAAAAAGGGAAATTTCTTTATTTTTGCTCCAAAATAAGGGGAATTTCAGCATTTTGCCTCTAAATAAGTGGAATTTCTGTCTTTTTCCCCCAAACAAAGGGAATTTCTTTCTTTTTTAACCCAAAATAAGGGGAATTTCTGACTTATTACCCTAAAATAAGTGAAATATCTGCAATTTTGCCCCAAAATAAGGGAAATTTCTGCCATTTTGCCCTGAAATATGTGAAATTTCTGTAATTTTACCCCAAAATAAGGTGAATTTCTGCCTTTTTCCCCCAAAATAATGGGAATTTCTGCCTTTTTGCCCCAAAATAAAAAAATTTTTGCTTTTTTTCTCTGAAATAAGTGAAATTACTGCAATTTTGCCCTAAAATAAGAGAAATTTCTGCCTTTTTGCCCTGAAATATGTGAAATTTCTGCAATTTTACCCCAAAATAAAGTGAATTTCTGCCTTATTGCCCCAAAATAATGGGAATTTCTGTTTTTTGCCCCAAAATAAGAAAAATTTTTGCTTTTTTTCCCTGAAATAAGTAAAATTTCTGCAATTTTGCCCCAAAATAAGGGGAATTTCTGACTGTTTGCTCCCGAAAAAAGGAGATTTTCTGTATTTTTGCTCCAAAATAAGGAGAATTTCTGCTTTTTTGCCCGAAAATTATAAGAATTTCTGCAATTATGCTTCAAAATACGGGGAATTTCTACTTTTTATCCCGAAAGTTAGGGGAATGTATACCTTTTTCCACAAAAAAGGGAAATTTCTTAATTTTTGCCCCAAAATAAGAGGAATTTCTGCATTTTTACCTCAAAATAAGTGAAATTTCTCCTTTTTTATCCAAAAATAAATGGAATTTCTGTCTTTTTGCAACAAAATAAAAGAAATTTTTGAATTATACCCTGAAATAAGTGATATTTCTGCAATATTGCCCGAAAATAAAGAAATTTCTGCCTTTTTTGCCACAAAATAAAGGGAATTTCTGTTTTTTTGCCCCATAATAAGAGAAATTAATGCCTTTTTGCCCCCAAATAAGGGGAATTTCAGCCTTTTTAACTCAAAATAAAGGGAATTTCAGCCTTTTTACTTCAAAATAAGGGGAATTTCTGCATTTTTGACATAAAATATTAAGAATTTCTTAATTTTTTTCCCAAAATAAGGAAAATTTCTGCCTTTTTCCCTGAAATAAGTGAAATTTCTGCAATTTTGCCCTAAAATAAGGGAAATTTCTGCAATTTTGCCCCAAAATAAGGGAAATTTCTGAAATTTTGCCCCAAAATAAGTGGAATTTCTGAGTTTTGCCCCAAAAGAAGGAGAATTTCTGTCTTTTTGCCCCAACATATTGGGATTTTCTGCCTTTTTGCCCAACAATTAGGGGAATTTCCGCAATTTTGCCCCAAAATAAGGGAAATTTCTGCAATTTTGCCCCAATGTAAAAGAAATTTCTGCAATTTTGCCCCAAAATAAGGGCAATTTCAGACTTTTTGCTTCCGAAAAAAAGATTTTCTGTATTTTTGTTCCAAAATAAGGAGAATTTCTGCTTTTTTGCCAGAAAATTATGAGAATTTCTGCAATTATGCTTCAAAATACGGGGAATTTCTGCTTTTTATCTCAAAAGTAAGGGGAATGTATACCTTTTTTAAAAAAAGGGAAACTTCTTAATTTTTGCCCCAAAATAAGAGGAATTTCTGCCTTTTTACCTCAAAATAAGTGAAATTTCTCCTTTTTTACCCAAAAATAAATGGAATTTCTGTTTTTTTGCAACAAAATAAAAGGAATTTTTGAATTATACCCTGAAATAAGTGATATTTCTGCAATTTTGCCCCAAAATAAAAGAAATTTCTTCCTTTTTGCCACAAAATAAGGGGAATTTCTGTCTTTTTGCCCCAAAATAAGAGAAATTTCTGCCTTTTTGCCCCCAAATAAGAAGAATTTCAGCCTTTTTACCTCAAAATAAGGGGAATTTCAGCCTTTTTACCTCAAAATAAGGGGAATTTCTGCATTTTTGACATAAAATATTAAGAATTTCTTAATTTTTTCCCCAAAATAAGGAAAATTTCTGCCTTTTTTTTCTGAAATAAGTGAAATTTCTGCAATTTTGCACCAAAATAAGTGAAATTTCTGCAATTTTGCCCCAAAATGAGGGAAATTTCTGCCTTTTTGCCCGGAAATATATTAAATTGCTCCAATTTTACCCTAAAATAAGGTGAATTTCTGCCTTTTTGCCCCAAAATAAGTGGAATTTCTGCATTTTAGCCCCAAAATAGGAAAAATTTTTGCTTTTTTTCTCTGAAATATGTGAATTTTCTGCAATTTTGCCCTAAAATAAGGAAAATTTCTGCAATTTTGCCCCAAAATAAGGGAAATTTCTGGAATTTTGCCCCAAAATACGTGGAATTTCTGAATTTTCCCCCAAAAGAAGGAGAATTTCTGTTTTTTGCCCCAACATATAGGGAATTTCTGTCTTTTTGCCCCACAATTAGAGGAATTTCTGCAATTTTGCTCCAAAATGCAAGGAATTTCTGTCTTGTTGCCCGAAAATAAGTAGAATGCATAACTTTTTGCCATAAAAAAGGGAAATTTCTTTATTTTTGCTTCAAAATAAGGGGAATTTCAGCATTTTGCCTCTAAATAAGTGGAATTTCTGTCTTTTTCCCCCAAACAAAGGGAATTTCTGTCTTTTTTAACCCAAAATAAGGGGAATTATCTGCAATTTTGCCCCAAAATAAGGGAAATTTCTGCCATTTTGCCCTGAAATATGTGAAATTTCTGTAATTTTACCCCAAAATAAGGTGAATTTCTGCCTTTTTCCCCCAAAATAATGGGAATTTCTGCCTTTTTGCCCCAAAATAAAAAAATTTTTGCTTTTTTTCTCTGAAATAAGTGAAATTACTGCAATTTTGCCCTAAAATAAGAGAAATTTTTGCCTTTTTGCCCTGAAATATGTGAAATTTCTGCAATTTTACCCCAAAATAAGGTGAATTTCTGCCTTATTGCCCGAAAATAATGGGAATTTCTGTTTTTTTTGCCCCAAAATAAGAATAAATTTTGATTTTTTTCCCTGAAATATGTAAAAGTTCTGCAATTTTGCCCCAAAATAAGGGAAATTTCTGCAATTTTGTCCCAAAATAAGAAAAATTTCTGGAAATTTGCCCCAAAATATGTGGAATTTCTGAGTTTTGCCCCAAAATAAGGAGAATTTCTGTCTTTTTGCCCCAACATATAGGGAATTTCTGCCTTTTTGCCCAACAATTAGGAGAATTTCTGCAATTTTGCCCCAAAATAAGCGAAATTTCTGCAAATTTGCCCGAATGTAAAAGAAATTTCTGCAATTTTGCCCCAAAATAAGGGGAATTTCTGACTGTTTGCTCCTGAAAAAAGGAGATTTTCTGTATTTTTGTTCCAAAATAAGGAGAATTTCTGCTTTTTTGCCCGAAGATTATAAGAATTTCTGCAATTATAGTTCAAAATACGGGGAATTTCTACTTTTTATCCAGAAAGTAATGGGAATGTATACCTTTTTCCACAAAAAAGGGAAATTTCTTAATTTTTGCCCCAAAATAAGAGGAATTTCTGCCTTTTTACCTCAAAATAAGTGAAATTTCTCCTTTTTTACCCAAAAATAAATGGAATTTCTGTCTTTTTGTAACAAAATAAAAGGAATTTTTGAATTATACTCTGAAATAAGTGATATTTCTGCAATTTTGCCCCAAAATAAAAGAAATTTCTGCCTTTTTTGCCACAAAATAAAGGGAATTTCTGTCTTTTTGCCCCAAAATAAGAGAAATTAATGCCTTTTTGCCCCCAAATAAGGAGAATTTCAGCCTTTTTACCTCAAAATAAGAGGAATTTCAGCATTTTTACCTCAAAATAAGGGGAATTTCTGCATTTTTGCCACAAAAAATTAAGAATTTCTTAATTTTTTCCCCAAAATAAGGAAAATTTCTGCCTTTTTTCCCTGAAATAAGTGAAATTTCTGCAATTTTGCCCTAAAATAAGGGAAATTTCTGCAATTTTGCCCCAAAATAAGGGAAATTTCTGGAATTTTGCCCCAAAATATGTGGAATTTCTGAGTTTTGCCTCAAAAGAAGGAGAATTTCTATCTTTTTGCCCCAACATATAGGGAATTTCTGCCTTTTTGCCCAACAATTAGGGGAATTTCTGCAATTTTGCTCCAAAATAAGGGAAATTTCTGCAATTTTGCCCCAATGTAAAAGAAATTTCTGCAATTTTGCCCCAAAATAAGGGGAATTTCTGACTGCTTCCGAAAAAAGAAGATTTTCTGTATTTTTGCTCCAAAATAAGGAGAATTTCTGCTTTTTTGCCCGAAAATTATGAGAATTTCTGCAATTATGCTTCAAAATACGGGGAATTTTTGCTTTTTATCCCTAAAGTAAGGGGAATGTATACCTTTTTTAAAAAAAAAGGGAAATTTCTTAATTTTTGCCCCAAAATAAGAGGAATTTCTGCCTTTTTACCTCAAAATAAGTGAAATTTCTCCTTTTTTCCCAAAAATAAATGAAATTTCTGTCTTTTTGCAACAAAATAAAAGGAATTTTTGAATTATACCCTGAAATAAGTGATATTTCTGCAATTTTGCCCCAATATAAAAGAAATTTTTGCCTTTTTGCTACAAAATAAGGGGAAATTCTGTCTTTTTGCCCCAAAATAAGAGAAATTTCTGCCTTTTTGCACCCAATTAAGGGGAATTTCAGCATTTTTACCTAAAAATAAGGGGAATTTCAGCATTTTTACCTCAAAATAAGGAAAATTTCTGCATTTTTGCCACAAAATTTTAAGAATTTCTTAATTTTTTGTCCAAAATAAGGAAATTTTCTGCCTTTTTTCCCTGAAATAAGTGAAATTTCTGCAATTTTGCCCCAAAATATGTGAAATTTCTGCAATTTTGCCTCAAAATGAGGGTAATTTCTGCCTTTTTGCCCTGAAATATGTGAAATTGCTGCAATTTTACCCTAAAATAAGGTGAATTTCTGCCTTTTGCCCCAAAACAAGTAGAATTTCTGCATTTCAGCCCCAAAATAGGAAAAATTTTTGCTTTTTTTCTCTGAAATAAGTGAAATTTCTGCAATTTTGCCCTAAAATAAGGAAAATTTCTGCAATTTTGCCCCAAAATAAGGGAAATTTCTGGAATTTTGCCACAAAATACGTGGAATTTTTGAATTTTGCCCCAAAATAATGAGAATTTCTGTCTTTTTGCCCCAACATATAGGGAATTTCTGCCTTTTTTCCCCACATTTAGGGGAATTTCTGCAATTTTGCTCCAAAATGCAAGGAATTTCTGTCTTGTTGCCCGAAAATAAGTGGAATGCATAACTTTTTGCCATAAAAAAGGGAAATTTCTTTATTTTTGCTCCAAAATAAGGGGAACTTCAGTCTTTTAGCCTCTAAATAAGTGGAATTTCTGTCTTTTTCCCCCAAACAAAGGGAATTTCTGTCTTTTTAAACCCAAAATAAGGGGAATTTCTGACTTGTTACTCTAAAATAAGTGAAATATCTGCAATTTTGCCCAAAATAAGGGAAATTTCTGCCATTTTGCCCTGAAATATGTGAAATTTCTGTAATTTTACCCCAAAATAAGGTGAATTTCTGCCTTTTTCCCCCAAAATAATGGGAATTTCTGCCTTTTTGCCCCAAAATAAAAAAATTTTTGCTTTTTTTCTCTGAAATAAGTGAAATTACAGCAATTTTGCCCTAAAATAAGAGAAATTTCTGCCTTTTTGCCCTGAAATATGTGAAATTTCTGCAATTTTACCACAAAATAAGGTGACTTTCTGCCTTATTGCCCCAAAATAATGGGAATTTCTGTTTTATTTGCCCCAAAATAAGAAAAATTTTTGCTTTTTTTCCCTGAAATAAGTAAAATTTCTGCAATTTTGCCCCAAAATAAGGGGAATTTCTGACTGTTTGCTCCTGAAAAAAGGAGATTTTCTGTATTTTTGCTCCAAAATAAGGAGAATTTCTGCTTTTTTGCCCGGAAATTATAAGAATTTCTGCAATTATCCTTCAAAATACGGGGAATTTCTACTTTTTATTCCGAAAGTTAGGGGAATGTATACCTTTTTCCACAAAAAAGTGAAATTTCTTAATTTTTGCCCCAAAATAGGAGGAATTTCTGCATTTTTACCTCAAAATAAGTGAAATTTCTCCCTTTTTACCCAAAATTAAATGGAATTTCTGTCTTTTTGCAACAAATAAAAGAAATTTTTGAATTATACCCTGAAATAAGTGATATTTCTGCAATTTTGCCCCAAAATAAAAGAAATTTCTGCCTTTTTGCCACAAAATAAGGGGAATTTCTGTCTTTTTGCCCCAAAATAAGAGAAATTTCTGCCTTTTTGCCCCCAAATAAGGGGAATTTCAGCCTTTTTACCTCAAAATAAGGGGAATTTCAGCCTTTTTACCTCAAAATAAGGGGAATTTCTGCATTTTTGCAACAAAATATTAAGAATTTCTTAATTTTTTCCCCAAAATAAGGAAAATTTCTGCCTTTTTTCCCTGAAATAAGTGAAATTTCTGCAATTTTTTTCTAAAATAAGGGAAATTTCTGCAATTTTGCCCCAAAATAAGGGAAATTTCTGGAATTTTGCCCCAAAATACATGGAATTTCTGAGTTTTGCCCCAAAAGAAGGAGAATTTCTGTCTTTTTGCCCCAACATATAGGGAATTTCTGCCTTTTTGCCCAACAATTAGGGGAATTTCTGCAATTTTTCTCCAAAATAAGGGAAATTTCTGCAATTTTGCCCCAATGTAAAAGAAATTTCTGCAATTTTGCCCCAAAATAATGGGAATTTCTGACTATTTGCTTCCAAAAAAAGAAGATTTTCTGTATTTTTGCTCCAAAATAAGGAGAATTTCTGCTTTTTTGCCCGAAAATTGTGAGAATTTCTGCAATTATGCTTCAAAATACAGGGAATTTTTGCTTTTTATCCCAAAAGTAAGGGGAATGTATACCTTTTTTTAAAAAAAGGGAAATTTCTTAATTTTTGCCCCGAAATAAGAGGAATTTCTGCCTTTTTACCTCAAAATAAGTGAAATTTCTCCTTTTTTACCCAAAAATAAATGGAATTTCTGTCTTTTTGCAACAAAATAAAAGGAATTTTTGAATTATACCCTGAAATAAGTGATATTTCTGCAATTTTGCCTCAAAATAAAAGAAATTTTTGCCTTTTTGCTACAAAATAAGGGGAATTTCTGTCTTTTAGCCCCAAAATAAGAGAAATTTCTGCCTTTTTGCACCCAATTAAGGGGAATTTCAGCCTTTTTACCTCAAAATAAGGGGAATTTCAGCATTTTGACCTCAAAATAAGGAAAATTTCTGCATTTTTGCCACAAAATATTAAGAATTTTTTAATTTTTTCCCCAGAATAAGGAAAATTTCTGCCTTTTTTTTCTGAAATAAGTGAAATTTCTGCAATTTTGCACCAAAATAAGTGAAATTTCTGCAATTTTGCCCCAAAATGAGGGAAATTTCTGCCTTTTTGCCCTGAAATATATTAAATTGCTGCAATTTTACCCTGAAATAAGGTGAATTTCTGCCTTTTTGCCCCAAAATAAGTGGAATTTCTTCATTTTAGCCCCAAAATAGGAAAAATTGTTGCTTTTTTTCTCTGAAATAAGTGAAATTTCTGCAATTTTTCCCTAAAATAAGGAAAATTTCTGCAATTTTGCCCCAAAATAAGGGAAATTTCTGGAATTTTGCCCCAAAATACGTGGAATTTCTGAGTTTTGCCCCAAAAGAAGGAGAATTTCTGTCTTTTTCCCCAACATATAGGGAATTTCTGTCTTTTTGTGCCACAATTAGGGGAATTTCTGCAATTTTGCTCCAAAATGCAAGGAATTTCTGTCTTGTTGCCTGAAAATAAGTAGAATGCATAACTTTTGCCATAAAAAAGGGAAATTTCTTTATTTTTGCTCCAAAATAAGGGGAATTTCAGCATTTTGCCTCTAAATAAGTGGAATTTCTGTCTTTTTCCCCCAAACAAAGGGAATTTCTGTCTTTTTTAACCCAAAATAAGGGGAATTTCTGACTTATTACCCTAAAATAAGTGAAATATCTGCAATTTTGCCCCAAAATAAGGGAAATTTCTGCCATTTTGCCCTGAAATATGTGAAATTTCTGTAATTTTACCCCAAAAGAAGGTGAATTTCTGCTTTTTTCCCCCAAAATAATGGGAATTTCTGCCTTTTTGCCCCAAAATAAAAAAAATTTTTGCTTTTTTTCTCTGAAATAAGTGAAATTACTGCAATTTTGCACTAAATTAAGAGAAATTTCTGCCTTTTTGCCCTGAAATATGTGAAATTTCTGCAATTTTACCCAAAAATAAGGTGAATTTCTGCCTTATTGCCCCAAAATAATGGAAATTTCTGTTTTTTTGCCCCAAAATAAGAAAAATTTTTGATTTTTTTCCCTGAAATAAGTAAAATTTCTGCAATTTTGCCCCAAAATAAAGGAAATTTCTGCAATTTTGCCCCAAAATAAGGAAAATTTCTGGAACTTTGCCCCAAAATACGTGGAATTTCTGAGTTTTGCCCCAAAATAAGGAGAATTTCTGTCTTTTTGCCCCAACATATAGGGAATTCCTGCCTTTTTGCCCAACAATTAGGAAAATTTCTGCAATTTTGCCCCAAAATAAGGGAAATTTCTGCAAATTTGCCCGAATGTAAAAGAAATTTCTGCAATTTTGCCCCAAAATAAGGGGAATTTCTGACTGTTTGCTCCCGAAAAAAGGAGATTTTCTGTATTTTTGCTGCAAAATAAGGAGAATTTCTGAATGTTTGCCCGAAAATTATAAGAATTTCTGCAATTATGCTTCAAAATACGGGGAATTTCTACTTTTTATCCCGAAAGTAATGGGAATGTATACCTTTTTCCACAAAAAAAAAGAAATTTCTTAATTTTTGCACCAAAATAAGAGGAATTTCTGCCTTTTTACCTCAAAAGAAGTGAAATTTCTCTTTTTTTACCCAAAAATAAATGGAATTTCTGTCTTTTTCCAACAAAATAAAAGGAATTTTTGAATTATACCCTGAAATAAGTGATATTTCTGCAATTTTGCCCCAAAATAAAAGAAATTTCTGCCTTTTTGCCCCCAAATAAGAGGAATTTCAGCCTTTTTACCTCAAAATAAGGGAAATTTCAGCCTTTTTACCTCAAAATAAGAGTAATTTCTGCATTTTTGCCACAAAATATTAAGAATTTCTTAATTTTTTCCCCAAAATAAGGAAAATTTCTGCCTTTTTTCCCTTAAATAAGTGAAATTTCTGCAATTTTGCCCTAAAATAAGAGAAATTTCTGCAATTTTGCCCCAAAATAAGGGAAATTTCTGGAATTTTGCCCCAAAATACGTGGAATTTCTGAGTTTTGCCTCAAAATAAAAAGAATTTCTGTCTTTTTGCCCCAACATATAGGGAATTTCTGCCTTTTTGCCCAACAATTAGGGGAATTTCTGCAATTTTGCCCCAAAATAAGGGAAATTTCTGCAATTTTGCCCCAATGTAAAAGAAATTTCTGCAATTTTGTCCCAAAATAAGGGGAATTTCTGACTGCTTCCGAAAAAAGGAGATTTTCTCTATTTTTGCTCCAAAATATGGAGATTTCTGCTTTTTTGTCCGAAAATTATGAGAATTTCTGCAATTATGCTTCAAAATATGGGGAATTTTTGCTTTTTATCCCAAAAGTAAGGGGAATGTATACCTTTTTTTAAAAAAAGGGAAATTTCTTAATTTTTGCCCCAAAATAAGAGGAATTTCTGCCTTTTTACCTCAAAATAAGTGAAATTTCTCCTTTTTTACCCAAAAATAAATGGAATTTCTGTCTTTTTGCAACAAAATAAAAGGAATTTTTGAATTATACCCTGAAATAAGTGATATTTCTGCAATTTTGCCCCAAAATAAAAGAAATTTTTGCCTTATTGCTACAAAATAAGGGGAATTTCTGTCTTTTTGCCCCAAATTAAGAGAAATTTCTGCATTTTTGCACCCAATTAAGGGGAATTTCAGCATTTTTACGTCTAAATAAGGGGAATTTCAGCCTTTTTACCTCAAAATAAGGGTAATTTCTGCATTTTTGCCACAAAATATTAAGAATTTCTTAATTTTTTCTCCAAAAAAAGGAAATTTTCTGCCTTTTTTCCCTGAAATAAGTGAAATTTCTGCAATTTTGCCCCAAAATAAGTGAAATTTTTGCAATTTTGCCCCAAAATGAGAGAAATTTCTGCCTTTTTGCCCTGAAATATGTGAAATTGCTGCAATTTTACCCTAAAATAAGGTGAATTTCTGCCTTTTTGCCCCAAAATAAGTAAAATATCTGCATTTTAGCCCCAAAATAGGAAAAATTTTTGCTTTTTTTTCTGAAATAAGTGAAATTTCTGCAATTTTGCCCTAAAATAAGGAAAATTTCTGCAATTTTGCCCCAAAATAAGGGAAATTTCTGGAATTTTGCCCCAAAATACGTAAATTTCTGAGTTTTGCCCCAAAATAAGGAGAATTTCTGTCTTTTTGCCCCAACATATAGGGAATTTCTGCCTTTTTGCCCAACAATTAGGAGAATTTCTGCAATTTTGCCACAAAATGAGGAAAATTTCTGCAAATTTGCCCTAAAATAAGGAAAATTTCTGCAATTTTGCCCCAAAATAAGGGAAATTTCTGGAATTTTGCCCCAAAATACGTGGAATTTCTGAATTTTGCCCCAACATAATGAGAATTTCTGTCTTTTTGCCCCAACATATAGGGAATTTCTGCCTTTTTGCCCCACATTTAGGGGAATTTCTGCAATTTTGCTCCAAAATGCAAGGAATTTCTGTCTTGTTGCCCGAAAATAAGTGGAATGCATAACTTTTTGCCATAAAAAAGGGAAATTTCTTTATTTTTGCTCCAAAATAAGGGGAATTTCAGTCTTTTTGCCTCTAAATAAGTGGAATTTCTGTCTTTTTCCCCCAGACAAAGGGAATTTCTGTCTTTTTTAACCCAAAATAAGGGGAATTTCTGACTTATTAGCCTAAAATAAGTGAAATATCTGCAATTTTGCCCCAAAATAAGGGAAATTTCTGCCATTTTGCCCTGAAATATGTGAAATTTCTGTAATTTTACCCCAAAAGAAGGTGAATTTCTGCCTTTTTCCCCCAAAATAATGGGAATTTCTGCCTTTTTGCCCCAAAATAAAAAAATTTTTGCTTTTTTTCTCTGAAATAAGTGAAATTACTGCAATTTTGCCCTAAAATAAGAGAAATTTCTGCCTTTTTGCCCTGAAATATGTGAAATTTCTGCAATTTTACCACAAAATAAGGTGAATTTCTGCCTTATTGCCCCAAAATAATGGGAATTTCTGTTTTTTTTGCCCCAAAATAAGAAAAATTTTTGCTTTTTTTCCCTGAAATAAGTAAAATTTCTGCAATTTTGCCCCAAAATAAGGGGAATTTCTGACTGTTTGCTCCCGAAATAAGGAGATTTTCTGTATTTTTGCTCCAAAATAAGGAGAATTTCTGCTTTTTTGCCCGAAAATTATAAGAATTTCTGCAATTATGCTTCAAAATACGGGGAATTTCTACTTTTTATCCCGAAAGTTAGGGGAATGTATACCTTTTTCCACAAAAACGGAAATTTCTTAATTTTTGCCCCAAAATAAGAGGAATTTCTGCATTTTTACCTCAAAATAAGTGAAATTTCTCTTTTTTTACCCAAAATTAAATGGAATTTCTGTCTTTTTGCAACAAAATAAAAGAAATTTTTGAATTATACCCTGAAATAAGTGATATTTCTGCAATTTTGCCCCAAAATAAAAGAAATTTCTGCCTTTTTGCCACAAAATAAGGGGAATTTCTGTCTTTTTGCCCCAAAATAAGAGAAATTTCTGCCTTTTTGCCCCCAAATAAGGGGAATTTCAGCCTTTTTACCTCAAAATAAGGGGAATTTCAGCCTTTTTACCTCAAAATAAGGGGAATTTCTGCATTTTTCCCACAAAATATTAAGAATTTCTTAATTTTTTCCCCAAAATAAGGAAAATTTCTGCCTTTTTTTCCGTGAAATAAGTGAAATTTCTGCAATTTTTTTCTAAAATAAGGGAAATTTCTGCAATTTTGCTCCAAAATAAGGGAAATTTCTGGAATTTTGCTCCAAAATACATGGAATATCTGATGTTTGCCCCAAAAGAAGGAGAATTTCTGTCTTTTTGCCCCAACATATAGGGAATTTCTGCCTTTTTGCCCAAAAATTAGGGGAATTTCTGCAATTTTGCCCCAAAATAAGGGAAATTTCTGCAATTTTGCCCCAATGTAAAAGAAATTTCTGCAATTTTGCCCCAAAATCATGGGAATTTCTGACTATTTGCTTCCGAAAAAAAGAAGATTTTCTGTATTTTTGCTCCAAAATAAGGAGAATTTCTGCTTTTTTGCCCGAAAATTGTGAGAATTTCTGCAATTATGCTTCAAAATACAGGGAATTTTTGCTTTTTATCCCAAAAGTAAGGGGAATATATACCTTTTTTTAAAAAAAGGGAAATTTCTTAATTTTTGCCCCAAAATAAGAGGAATTTCTGCCTTTTTACCTCAAAATAAGTGAAATTTCTCCTTTTTTACCCAAAAATAAATGGAATTTCTGTCTTTTTGCACCAAAATAAAAGGAATTTTTAAATTATACCCTGAAATAAGTGATATTTCTGCAATTTTGCCCCAAAATAAAAGAAATTTTTGCCTTTTTGCTACAAAATAAGGGGAATTTCTGTCTTTTTGCCCCAAAATAAGAGAAATTTCTGCATTTTTGCACCCAATTAAGGGGAATTTCAGCCTTTTTACCTCAAAATATGGGGAATTTCAGCATTTTTACCTCAAATAAGGAAAATTTCTGCATTTTTGCCACAAAATATTAAGAATTTCTTAATTTTTTCCCCAAAATAAGGAAAATTTCTGCCTTTTTTTTCTGAAATAAGTGAAATTTCTGCAATTTTGCACCAAAATAAGTGAAATTTCTGCAATTTTGCCCCAAAATGAGGGAAATTTCTGCCTTTTTGCCCTGAAATATATTAAATTGCTGCAATTTTACCCTGAAATATGGTGAATTTCTGCCTTTTTGCCCCAAAATAAGTGGAATTTCTGCATTTTAGCCCCAAAATAGGAAAAATTGTTGCTTTTATTCTCTGAAATAAGTGAAATTTCTGCAATTTTGCCCTAAAATAAGGAAAATTTCTGCAATTTTGCCCCAAAATAAGGGAAATTTCTGGAATTTTGCCCCAAAATACGTGGAATTTCTGAGTTTTGCCCCAAAAGAAGGAGAATTTCTGTCTTTTTCCCCAACATATAGGGTATTTCTGTCTTTTTGTGCCACAATTAGGGGAATTTCTGCAATTTTGCTCCAAAATGCAAGGAATTTCTGTCTTGTTGCCTGAAAATAAGTAGAATGCATAACTTTTTGCCATAAAAAAGGGAAATTTCTTTATTTTTGCTCCAAAATAAGAGGAATTTCAGCATTTTGCCTCTAAATAAGTGGAATTTCTGTCTTTTTCCCCCAAACAAAGGGAATTTCTGTCTTTTTTAACCCGAAATAAGGGGAATTTCTGACTTATTACCCTAAAATAAGTGAAATATCTGCAATTTTGCCCCAAAATAAGGGAAATTTCTGCCATTTTGCCCTGAAATATGTGAAATTTCTGTAATTTTACCCCAAAAGAAGGTGAATTTCTGCTTTTCCCCCCAAAATAATGGGAATTTCTGCCTTTTTGCCCCAAAATAAAAAAATTTTTGCTTTTTTTCTCTGAAATAAGTGAAATTACTGCAATTTTGCCCTAAAATAAGAGAAATTTCTGCCTTTTTGCCCTGAAATATGTGAAATTTCTGCAATTTTACCCCAAAATAAGGTGAATTTCTGCCTTATTGCCCCAAAATAATGGAAATTTCTGTTTTTTGCCCCAAAATAAGAAAAATTTTTGATTTGTTTCCCTGAAATAAGTAAAATTTCTGCTATTTTGCCCCAAAATAAAGGAAATTTCTGCAATTTTGCCCCAAAATAAGGAAAATTTCTGGAACTTTGCCCCAAAATACGTGGAATTTCTGAGTTTTGCCCCAAAATAAGGAGAATTTCTGTCTTTTTTCCCCAACATATAGGGAATTCCTGCCTTTTTGCCCAACAATTAGGAAAATTTCTGCAATTTTGCCCCAAAATAAGGGAAATTTCTGCAAATTTGCCCGAATGTAAAAGAAATTTCTGCAATTTTGCCCCAAAATAAGGGGAATTTCTGACTGTTTGCTCCCGAAAAAAGGAGATTTTCTGTATTTTTGCTCCAAAATAAGGAGAATTTCTGCTTTTTTGCCCGAAAATTATAAGAATTTCTGCAATTATGCTTCAAAATACGGGGAATTTCTACTTTTTATCCCGAAAGTTAGGGGAATGTATACCTTTTTCCACAAAAAAGGGAAATTTCTTAATTTTTGCCCCAAAATAAGAGGAATTTCTGCATTTTTACCTCAAAATAAGTGAAATTTCTCTTTTTTTACCCAAAAATAAATGGAATTTCTGTCTTTTTGCAACAAAATAAAAGGAATTTTTGAATTATACCCTGAAATAAGTGATATTTCTGCAATTTTGCCCCAAAATAAAAGAAATTTTTTCCTTTTTGCCACAAAATAAGGGGAATTTCTGTCTTTTTGCCCCAAAATAAGAGAAATTTCTGCCTTTTTGCCCCCAAATAAGGGGAATTTCAGCCTTTTTACCTCAAAATAAGGGGAATTTCAGCCTTTTTACCTCAAAATAAGGGGAATTTCTGCATTTTTGCAACAAAATATTAAGAATTTCTTAATTTTTTCCCCAAAATAAGGAAAATTTCTGCCTTTTTTCCCTGAAATAAGTGAAATTTCTGCAATTTTTTTCTAAAATAAGGGAAATTTCTGCAATTTTGCCCCAAAAAAGGAAATTTCTGGAATTTTGCCCCAAAATACATGGAATTTCTGAGTTTTGCCCCAAAAGAAGGAGAATTTCTGTCTTTTTGCCCCAACATATAGGGAATTTCTGCCTTTTTGCCCAACAATTAGGGGAATTTCTGCAATTTTGCCCCAAAATAAGGGAAATTTCTGCAATTTTGCCCCAATGTAAAAGAAATTTCTGCAATTTTGCCCCAAAATAATGGTAATTTCTGACTATTTGCTTCCAAAAAAAGAAGATTTTCTGTATTTTTGCTCCAAAATAAGGAGAATTTCTGCTTTTTTGCCCGAAAATTGTGAGAATTTCTGCAATTATGCTTCAAAATACAGGGAATTTTTGCTTTTTATCCCAAAAGTAAGGGGAATGTATACCTTTTTTTAAAAAAAGGGAAATTTCTTAATTTTTGCCCCAAAATAAGAGGAATTTCTGCCTTTTTACCTCAAAATAAGTGAAATTTCTCCTTTTTTACCCAAAAATAAATGGAATTTCTGTCTTTTTGCAACAAAATAAAAGGAATTTTTGAATTATACCCTGAAATAAGTGATATTTCTGCAATTTTGCCTCAAAATAAAAGAAATTTTTGCATTTTTGCTAAAAAATAAGGGGAATTTCTGTCTTTTAGCCCCAAAATAAGAGAAATTTCTGCCTTTTTGCACCCAATTAAGGGGAATTTCAGCCTTTTTACCTCAAAATAAGGGAAATTTCAGCATTTTGACCTCAAAATAAGGAAAATTTCTGCATTTTTGCCACAAAATATTAAGAATTTTTTAATTTTTTCCCCAAAATAAGGAAAATTTCTGCCTTTTTTTTCTGAAATAAGTGAAATTTCTGCAATTTTGCACCAAAATAAGTGAAATTTCTGCAATTTTGCCCCAAAATGAGGGAAATTTCTGCCTTTTTGCCCTGAAATATATTAAATTGCTGCAATTTTACCCTGAAATAAGGTGAATTTCTGCCTTTTTGCCCCAAAATAAGTGGAATTTCTGCATTTTAGCCCCAAAATAGGAAAAATTGTTGCTTTTTTTCTCTGAAATAAGTGAAATTTCTGCAATTTTTCCCTAAAATAAGGAAAATTTCTGCAATTTTGCCCCAAAATAAGGGAAATTTCTGGAATTTTGCCCCAAAATACGTGGAATTTCTGAGTTTTGCCCCCAAAGAAGGAGAATTTCTGTCTTTTTCCCCAACATATAGGGAATTTCTGTCTTTTTGTGCCACAATTAGGGGAATTTCTGCAATTTTGCTCCAAAATGCAAGGAATTTCTGTCTTGTTGCCTGAAAATAAGTAGAATGCATAACTTTTGCCATAAAAAAGGGAAATTTCTTTATTTTTGCTCCAAAATAAGGGGAATTTCAGCATTTTGCCTCTAATTAAGTGGAATTTCTGTCTTTTTCCTCCAAACAAAGGGAATTTCTGTCTTTTTTAACCCAAAATAAGGGGAATTTCTGACTTATTACCCTAAAATAAGTGAAATATCTGTATTTTGCCCCAAAATAAGGGAAATTTCTGCCATTTTGCCCTGAAATATGTGAAATTTCTGTAATTTTACCCCAAAAGAAGGTGAATTTCTGCTTTTTTCCCCCAAAATAATGGGAATTTCTGCCTTTTTGCCCCAAAATAAAAAAAATTTTTGCTTTTTTTCTCTGAAATAAGTGAAATTACTGCAATTTTGCACTAAATTAAGAGAAATTTCTGCCTTTTTGCCCTGAAATATGTGAAATTTCTGCAATTTTACCCCAAAATAAGGTGAATTTCTGCCTTATTGCCCCAAAATAATGGAAATTTCTGTTTTTTTGCCCCAAAATAAGAAAAATTTTTGATTTTTTTCCCTGAAATAAGTAAAATTTCTGCAATTATGCCCCAAAATAAAGGAAATTTCTGCAATTTTGCCCCAAAATAAGGAAAATTTCTGGAACTTTGCCCCAAAATACGTGGAATTTCTGAGTTTTGCCCCAAAATAAGGAGAATTTCTGTCTTTTTGCCCCAACATATAGGGAATTCCTGCCTTTTTGCCCAACAATTAGGAAAATTTCTGCAATTTTGCCCCAAAATAAGGGAAATTTCTGCAAATTTGCCCAAATGTAAAAGAAATTTCTGCAATTTTGCCCCAAAATAAGGGGAATTTCTGACTGTTTGCTCCCGAAAAAAGGAGATTTTCTGTATTTTTGCTCCAAAATAAGGAGAATTTCTAAATGTTTGCCCGAAAATTATAAGAATTTCTGCAATTATGCTTCAAAATACGGGGAATTTCTACTTTTTATCCCGAAAGTAATGGGAATGTATACCTTTTTCCACAAAAAAAGGGAAATTTCTTAATTTTTGCACCAAAATAAGAGGAATTTCTGCCTTTTTACCTCAAAAGAAGTGAAATTTCTCTTTTTTTACCCAAAAATAAATGGAATTTCTGTCTTTTTCCAACAAAATAAAAGGAATTTTTGAATTATACCCTGAAATAAGTGATATTTCTGCAATTTTGCCCCAAAATAAAAGAAATTTCTGCCTTTTTGCCCCCAAATAAGAGGAATTTCAGCCTTTTTACCTCAAAATATGGGGAATTTCAGCATTTTTACCTCAAATAAGGAAAATTTCTGCATTTTTGCCACAAAATATTAAGAATTTCTTAATTTTTTCCCCAAAATAAGGAAAATTTCTGCCTTTTTTTCTGAAATAAGTGAAATTTCTGCAATTTTGCACCAAAATAAGTGAAATTTCTGCAATTTTGCCCCAAAATGAGGGAAATTTCTGCCTTTTTGTCCTGAAATATATTAAATTGCTGCAATTTTACCCTGAAATATGGTGAATTTCTGCCTTTTTGCCCCAAAATAAGTGGAATTTCTGCATTTTAGCCCCAAAATAGGAAAAATTGTTGCTTTTATTCTCTGAAATAAGTGAAATTTCTGCAATTTTGCCATAAAATTAGGAAAATTTCTGCAATTTTGCCCCAAAATAAGGGAAATTTCTGGAATTTTGCCCCAAAATACGTGGAATTTCTGAGTTTTGCCCCAAGAGAAGGAGAATTTCTGTATTTTTCCCCAACATATAGGGAATTTCTGTCTTTTTGTGCCACAATTAGGGGAATTTCTGCAATTTTGCTCCAAAATGCAAGGAATTTCTGTCTTGTTGCCTGAAAATAAGTAGAATGCATAACTTTTGCCATAAAAAAGGGAAATTTCTTTATTTTTGCTCCAAAATAAGGGGAATTTCAGCATTTTGCCTCTAATTAAGTGGAATTTCTGTCTTTTTCCTCCAAACAAAGGGAATTTCTGTCTTTTTTAACCCAAAATAAGGGGAATTTCTGACTTATTACCCTAAAATAAGTGAAATATCTGTATTTTGCCCCAAAATAAGGGAAATTTCTGCCATTTTGCCCTGAAATATGTGAAATTTCTGTAATTTTACCCCAAAAGAAGGTGAATTTCTGCTTTTTTCCCCCAAAATAATGGGAATTTCTGCCTTTTTGCCCCAAAATAAAAAAAATTTTTGCTTTTTTTCTCTGAAATAAGTGAAATTACTGCAATTTTGCACTAAATTAAGAGAAATTTCTGCCTTTTTGCCCTGAAATATGTGAAATTTCTGCAATTTTACCCCAAAATAAGGTGAATTTCTGCCTTATTGCCCCAAAATAATGGAAATTTCTGTTTTTTTGCCCCAAAATAAGAAAAATTTTTGATTTTTTTCCCTGAAATAAGTAAAATTTCTGCAATTATGCCCCAAAATAAAGGAAATTTCTGCAATTTTGCCCCAAAATAAGGAAAATTTCTGGAACTTTGCCCCAAAATACGTGGAATTTCTGAGTTTTGCCC